>NW_024499239.1:1200000-1798688 GCF_017590055.1 Onychostruthus taczanowskii
AAGTATTCAATTTCTGACAACAGTCCATGTTTGAGCCAAAAGTGTGATTGCACATCTAAAGGCCACTTAGATAGGTAATTAGGCACATTTCATCCCAGCCTATGTACATTCAACTGACATTTAAAAGTAGTACTTAATGTCAAAAAAGACAGAACACCAAGCCTTTTTACCCAAATAATGAGGCTTTGGCTTATTAATTATTAAAAGTTGTATTATCATGTAGGGAGATAATAGTTTTTTAGTTATTTTGAATGTGCCTCATTTACAACTTTTTAAGGTCACCCTGTTCCAGATATCGCTTCCTTCACTACCTGAATTAACCAACTGAAAGTTTATTTCCCAATCCTTCTCTAATACAGGACTTTCTCTGACATACTGTTGTTCACCCCAGCCAATCAATCTCTTTCTTCAGTTTACTTGGATTTTTTATTGCTGGAATATTGGAGAGGGGGTTTGGTTTTTTGGTTTTGGGGTTTTTTTTTGGTTTTTTTTTTTGTTTTTTTTTTTTGAGGTTTGGTTTTTTGTTTGTTTGTTTGGTGTTTTTTCTGGTTTTGTTTTTATTTTTCTTTAAAAATTTTTCAACTGGAAAAGCAAAAAATTATCTTTTTTCCCTGTATCAAAAAGGGAAATCTTTCTAGTTACTATCTTTAATTAACATTTTTTTTCTATAAAAAACAATTTCATGCAGAAAATTTCTATTAAATCCATTCCTACTTAAGAATAATTTTCCCCTCTGGAAAATGATATGAAGGTTGCTTTTTTCACTTACTCTTTTTAATCAGTAACAGAGCTTTACCTTTCACCCCATGGTTACCAAGTTTTCACTAACAGCCTCTTGTGTAAGACACAAGCAAAAGCCTCTCAGAAAGTTAAATCAGATCAATTCCCTGTATTCTGTTCTGTTGAAAACCTGACAGAATCAAAAAAAAAAAAAAAAAAAAAAAAAACCTCTGAAAAATTAGTAGAGATGTATTTACAAATACAGTCCTGGAATATTTTTTTCTGGGATATTAGGAAAGATACAATGACTGCAGGATCAAATTTAAGTCCAAACATTTCCCTGATGAAAATTTTACTGATTTGCACAAAGCTGGTGATTCTCTAAAAGGAACTTAGACACTGGTCTTAAAGTAGAAATAGTGAGAATCTTTTCACTTGTATAAAATCCTGAGGCAGTTTCTAGAATATCTGTAGAATTTGTATTTTTTAAATGGCTTTGCCTGTGTACTCCTTGGGGCTTCCACAGGGGAGGTGAAAGCCCCCCAGAATAGCCTAATTTCATGGTGCAAGAGTGGAAATTAAGCAAAGAACTAATGATTCACCTCATTTCTCTCCTCCCTTCCCAATCTCGGCTAGCTGGTTTGATGGCTTAGGTAGCACCAACTCCAGGGGTTCCTACTCTGCTGGGGTTGTCCATCCCTCTCAGCCAATCTGACCAGTGCACCATACACTAATGGGCTCCACTGGGTCTTTTTGTTTTAAAAAACAATGCAATTAATATTCTGTGCCAAGTCACTAAAACCATTTAAAGTAACTCAATTTCGTATGTATTAAAAAGGGGCCTTTCCCCCTGTTTTCCTTGGGGGCCGAGAAAGGAACAAGAGTGCATGGAGAAGAAAGAAAAGCTGAATATATATAATTTAAGACTAAAAGTAATCACAGATGATCCCAGAAACAGCCTCACAATGATATCATGGAGCAGGGGAAGGAAGGGAATTCCTATTACACATCTTATTTGTTTCTATATGAGTTTTTAAGGCACATGGAAAAGATGCCATCTCAAACATTTTACAAAAACCCAAGAAAAATCTATGTCTAATCAAGGTGTCACAACTTTCTCATAATGGAATGTCTAAAATGAAGCATGTTTTAATTATCGGCCAATTACAAGAGTTTTTGAAATTTAAGTTTGCTTTCATTTGCTTATAGAAATCCAAGAATAAGATGCACAATATTTATATTCCAAATTTCTTTTATCTTAAGCCAAAGGCAGTAAGAATTAATTTAAGGGACTCTTGCATAAAAGTTTTGAAAAATCTCCTTTGAAACCAAATTTTACTATGAAATAATGGCTAAGTATTTACATCAGGATTCTTCACTGGTCTGTACTGGACTTTAAATATTAAATCAGAGCTTGCTTCCATTCTGTGTGGAAATGGAACTGTGATATGCCCAGCACCACTGCCACACATGGCACACACTAGACATAACATGTCTGCTAAGTGCACTGCTGTGATTTATTTTAGGCTTATACATCAGAACAATACAAAACAACATAAACAGAAAGGGTTAGTTCACAGGATATAAATAAGCTGCATCTGCAATGTTTAATCCCAGAAGCATTAAACAGCATTCTGTGGTCTGAAGTTACTGCTGTTAAAACCACCCCCGGATTCCTCGCAGGTACTTTCTGCACCCTGCAAAATCAAATGCCACTTATTTAAAATATGGAATCTCCAGAAAAATAAGCCCCTGCAAAGTCACTAGAGCAATCCCGTTACAGAGCACTACCCTTTGACATTAAATGTGGACACTCTAGACAGACATTCTCAATATATACTGTACATATCAAGATCATATAAATCCAAATTTAACATGATTTATAACTGAGATACCTAATGCCAGAGCATTCCCTTTTCATTCTTGGCTTTAAATAGCACCACTACATTTAATGCTTCGGGAACAGAGTTTGAACATTACAACCTTCAACTGGGTAATTTTTTGGAAAGACTTTCAAATTTCTCAGTATTTTTTAAGCAAGTGAATAAACAGCTTGACTGCATACAATATCTTACAAGTAGAATATGACTAAGACTTCAAACACAGCAAAAGCCAGTACTGTTCTCGACAGTTGCCCACTGAGATCCTGCTGACAGATTTCCGGGTGGTTAGCAATATGTACAGCAAGTAACCCTAACCAGGCTTTCCAGAGAGCCTGAACAGGCTGCAGAGCTCCATGATGTAACATAACACAGCATACCCTCAACATCTTTTGACAGCTCATCAAAAATGCTCTGTGAACTTCCATTAAGAAAGAGGTATCTATTGTATTTTGATCAAATCACAGCTATGCATGACACTTGCATAATCATGATGAAGACATGCTTCCAGATCCATGCAGATTTTACATAACCTATGAAGACCAAAACATTGGCAGGTCTGCCTGAAGAAACCAGACCTCTTGGAATAAATCCACGTTCAGCAATATCACGAGAATCATTTCAGCAGAGCATTGAAGAAGCACAAGCACTGGTTCATAAAGCAATATGTAACATGTAAATAATAAATAACATACAGAATAGCACAAACATTTGAGAAAAAATCCAACTCAGGTGTTCATGGGTGTTTCTGTGCTCCCAGCCAGCCAGCACAATAGTTCTTTACTTGCAACTTTATCTTCAATATAAATCATCTGGAGGTACTGAAAAAGCAAACAGTTTAGCAGTTCCACAGTTTTTCCAGGAGGCAGTTCTACTTATAAAAATCAAAATTCATTTGGGCATAAAATTGCATTTACTCCACCTATGAAGTTACTTTGTTGTCTACCAAATAGCCCAGAGGAACAAACCACATGAATGTTGCCTGCAGTAATGTACTTGCAGTACTGACTGATGATGTACCAGTTAAATACTAGTAAATGTGTTTTCAGTGTAATTTGTGTCACAGAGCAAATAGGAAGTTGTTGGGACAGCCATTACTTCTCCCACATGAAGATCGGGTGAAATACAAATTTCCAATTTTATTTTGTTGTTGCAACAGAAGATCCCATAAAAGTATAACTTTTTATTCTATCTTCAGCAAACACAAAGCATCTCAATAAACATTCCATACCACCTCCTCCCCTCAGTAACTTTCTTCCCTTGCCATATCCAATGATCCTGAATGGCATGACCAACATTAGACTGAAAAGGTCAGGGAAAATCGCACAGATCATTTCCTCAAACATCCTCTTCTAACTCAGGTGTACTGAACATAAGCAATACAGAACATCAAGCCCATTTAGTTACCAACTTCTCTCATATTTGCTCTTCAATTCTATGTTCATATATTTCTTCTCTTTTTATCTTTCACTGCAATAAGTAGAGTAGCTGTCACCAAGGAGATCCTTCCACATATGTTGGGTGTATGTGGCTTTGTGTGTATTCATGAGCACAAACTACATTATTTCCTAGTTCCTACTATGCAAAAAGATACTTTTATTATGGCTGGATTGCAGTTTTGGAGTAGAAGTGCTCTGCTTGCTCACTTTTTTCTCATGAGCTCTGGAAGCAACAAAAACAAACTGAGTTCTGGCTACCCGTGTGAGCAGAGGTGGGGTCTGGCCACAACACATTCCTTACCTGCCCCAGGAGAAAAAGGAGGCCAGGACAGAGTCACTGTCTCAAGGGCCAAACCCAGAGAACAAGCTGCCAGTTGAAATGCAATGGTCTGGGAAATTACAGGCAGGAAAGAGCAGACATCTCATTTTAGCAGCTGCTTGCAAAAAGCTTCAGACATCAGGTACCTTGTTTCATAGAGTAACTAGAATAAAACCCCAAAGGGGTAAAATACTGAATGGAAAACGTCATAGAAATTCTTCTGATTTCAAAATGCCACCACTTCCCTTACTAGTACTAGATGTAATATTTCAGCAACCTACTGATTTTTATTGAACCTGATCACTGGTTAATACCACCTGCAAATTATACATGTTCTCATAGTGCAAAAAAAATTTGGCATGAAGAGTAAGTACATATTCCTCATAGAAAAACTATTAAAACATGAATCTTTAATTTTTTGTACACGAGCAACAGATACTCGTAAATGAATTTTGTTACATAAAATTATTATCATCAATATTAAATCCTTCATGCCTGATCTAAAAAACATTCTTAGCTAGTTTCAATGACAATCAATGCATCAGCAAGAATACCTTGGCTAAGACCCTTTCTCACCTATGCATTCCTTTATTGGCCTTCAGAAAATGCCATTTTGGCATTTGTCAAACTATAGCTCTTTATTTCTGTCCCTAGAAACTTACCCAGCAGTGCACATGCATATCTCATGCATCTCAATTTCCAGCAGCTGAAGAGGCTTAAGAAGAACCAAATGTTCCCTATGATTAGGGAACTTCCAGCTACTTTCTTTTATTTCCCTGTATTGTTTACCTTTTTCTACATTTCACATACATACTAGGTTCAAATTTTCATTATTTTCTGCCTACTTTAATCATGATTCATCAGACAGGAAAATACTGTGATACAGTAATTGCTCCACTATGAAAATATTCTTGAAAATGTTTTAAATTGCTTCCAGCTATATAGTAGAATTGTTTGTTTTGGCTCAAAAAAGAACCCTAACATAATTCTAATGTTTAGAAGAAAAACAATTTAGAAATACTTTGATGATAACAGAAGGAAAATCACTGCTGTTCTTCAGCATTTTTCCACTGAAATCTAAAAATAAGTCGAAAGACCAAAATACCTTCAGTTTTACAAGCTTCATGTAGCCTTCTCAAACAAACCATCCAGAGATCAACATCTATTATTGAACTGCCCAAAACATTATCTATCAATTTTTTTGTAAAGAGGTGGAAAAAAGAAGAAAAATGCAGCAATTACTAGTCCGTGCATCATCCATTAGTAACAACATGATTCTTTCGGCTTATTTGGTCTGGATAACAAACCATTTTGGAAAAAAATGTCCTTGTTAAATGCTATCAATCTGGTATACTTCAAAGACAATAACAAGCCTAACTGAGTAACAAAATGGGATGGAAGTCTGGAAATTTGAGGTAGGAAGTCTGGGTCTAGATAAAAGAATATGAAGAACAAAAAGCTCCTTGCGATTTTCTGGATTAAGAGCAGCTATGTACTTCCTAGCAAAGTTTCAGTGGTGCACAATTTGGACATGGTTTTTCATGCTAGCCAAACATCGTTTTAGAAATCTATTATTATACACACAGCAGAATTTCTGGCTAGAACAAAAAGTAAAAAAAATCAACCTTGAAGATAATCCAGGTGACTCACCTGGAATTAATTGTCATCTTCTTCTGATTTAGGCAGGGATTTATTCCCTGAAGTCTAAGTTCCTCACTATTTCCAAACTCTGCATGCACAAAACTTTAAAAAAGAAGACAAAACTCAATGAAATCTGATGCTCTGCTTCAGCACTGCAGATACTTAAGGAAACTGGCATAGCAGCCTGCCTGTTGTGTACAAAATGTCTGAAATTACTTTACCTCTAAATGATGGTAGATGTTCTACTTCCTCGTGTGTAACTCTCCAGTAGCACAAGCAGTCGGCCGACCTCACCCTGGTCATCCCTAAAGATTAACTGGATGATGACACTACAATCTCTTGCTGATGTAATGTAGAGAGAAATTTTTGAAAACTGAGAGCACAAGTCTGAAAAAGAAAACTGCTGTTCTTCTAGCCATGCACCATAAACAGGTATCTCTTCTGAAATTTTCAAGACAACTCATTTTACATGTGAACTATTAGCTAGGTACTGTCCTGAGCAGGAAAGCTAAGACTTCACAAGGGTACAGATGGACACATTTCACTTACTCTGCAATTCCCAACAGTTGCAAAGAGAAATGAAAACAAAAAAACAAAACAAACTCCAAATAATTAGAACTGATCAATTATCTTCAAAAGAGGCCTTTTAAGGCTGGTTTTTCCTGATGGGGATTACAAAACCCACCACAAACAGCAGACAACTGTGTGGGAGCCAGGCATACTTCTGAAAGGGTGTTCAGGGCAGGCCAACAGCAAATGGATGAATTGTCCAGAGCAGAAAAAATATGTTTACTCCTGAAAGATATTGGTGGACTCTGCACTGGACTGCAATGATCCATAAGAAACTGGTGACAGCTATTAGGCCAAAACATGAGAAAATGAGAAAAAGGCAGTAGAGCTACTGAACCCAGAGATCAAACAGAACAAAGACAGCTACTCCTTCAGAAAAAAAGACTCTTTTAAAATTTTATTTATAACTTTGGTCTCTGATGATAGTTGTATGTGTGACATTAGAAACTTTGTCATGATCCAGGCATAAATTATCAAAAGAGCAGCAAATACATCTGAGAAAGGAGACACTTTACCATTTCATGCCTATCACCATAAAATATACACCGGGGTATACGACATGATGACATGCCATGACTTCGTGCATCCTTTCATTCTACTTGTTCCTAATTCTGTAATACAAACTCTGAAAAAAACAAACCTCTCAGAAAGCTATTTCATATGATTAAAGTTATGTTCTGCTAACAGGGTCTCTTCAAAGACAAGACATAAACAGAGCATGAAAATACCATTCAGCTGGGGAAATTGTTGAAACTATGAGTATGGCTCTTCCTAAACTTAGCTTAACTCAATTTGTTTACATTGCTTCTTTTCTTCTCCCCTTCTTTCCAAAAAAGACAAAACACCAAACAAAATAATGTTCACAGTTTTAACTGCTTGGAAGTAAAACAAAGCACATTCATTAGAATTTGTGTAAAAGCAAGGAGATGGATTCTAAGTGAATGTATGCTGTGTTCAGAGTATTTCTTTGCTCAAAATTTAAATTTATCAAACTGAGTATATGGCACACAAAGAAAGCACAAGTAACAAGCACATGCTGGATCAGAGGCTATTTGAAAAGTGCAATCAAGACCAGGTGAGCAGTCATGGATTAGAAGGAGATAATTTTTGGCATTGGTGTGAATTTTGGGACAGTATAAAAGATCAAAAAGAAGATACTGACCATAAAGATTATGACATCACTACTTCCTCAAAATAAATTTAACATCTCCCTAAGAATGTAACTGGGTATTACATGGACTTCTACTCCTAGGCTGGCCATCAGATATTAGCCACAAATTATTCTGTATGACATCTATGCTTAATACAATTTATCAATGCTCAGAGACAGCCAAAATTATATGCAACAGAATGACCAATCTGATGGGAAATATTTTTAACACTTAGATTAACAGAAAATCTTCTAAAAAAACACAAAAAAGAAAAAAGGAAGAGGAGGAAGAGGAAGGAGAAGAAGGAAAAGGAGGAAGAAGAAGAAAGAAGAACAGAAAAAGGAAAAATGAAAGGGAAACGGAAAAGGAAAAAGGAAAGGGAAAAGGAAAAAGGTTGGGCTGTATCTTATAAGCAAATTTCTGTCAGCTTTACAGATTTTAAGCAGAGTTTTGAGAGTTTTGTATTATTACTAACAGTAAAATGACTTGGTGACCCCATTTATTTGTATAATTTTTGAGGTTGATGTGACTCAAATTCACGGAACTAATTTGTCTGGATAACAGCTTTACAAAGGTTCTGAAGAGTCTAGACATTTTCACTGTGGGAAAAAAAGATGCACAATCCATTTTATGCAAACTTTACAAGTAATATCCTGCAGTCATCCTGTCATATTACAAATTGTACTTCTAAAGTCAACAGCAGATAAACTAAAGCGTTTGAAAGTAGCTGTGTTTGTGCAACACTGGAAAGTATCAAGGCAAATGGAAACCGCCTTTGCTTCAACTATTTTGTAAGAAATGATGCTGCAAAGAAAAAGGTCGGTTATCTGCAGTGCTATAGACTCCACACAACTTAATTTTTAAGGTATGTGAAATTTTACCTAATGATAATATGATATGATGTGATGTGATATGATATACGATGTGAAAAATCAGCTACTTTTCAAAGAACTACTTAACTATGTTATTTCCTGTCTACACTGATTGAGGCTCAGACAGAAGAAATGGAGGATCCATGAGAAGTTTGAGTACTGTTTCTAGCAGTCTAGCACAGCTTGACTAATTGGAGAATGAAGAAAAAAGGAGGTGAGGGAAGAGCCAAATACTTTTTTTTTTTTGAGTTGCACATCACTCTCTCCCACTATAGCTATAATTTTAGCTTACAATTAGGTTTTAAAACTTACCTCTAACATACTTTACTCCACTGTACATGGCTTTACTCCACTGTAGCCTGCCAAACTATTTTCCAAAATGGTTTAACAAGAACTTTTTCAAACACTGCTGCCAAGATATTTAAGCTCCAGAATAGGAGGAAAAGGAAGAGTCAGGGTTTATTTCTTTTAAAAAGCAAAAGAAAATACTTAAACCTTTATGCTTGATCCAGAAATTCAAATTTATGCATAATCAAAAAGACTGAAATCCCTTCAAAATTAGGGCTTTTGTCATCAAAGCACTTGAATTTACTACAGAAGTAGCCACATGGCACAATTCTCTCTATAAATATACTTCGAGCCCCAGTTAGTGAAACAAAAACTTTTCAACTGTGCTAAGATAAAAAAAAATATCTCTGCATTTATTCATACTGTAATACTCAGCTCAGAATCAAGGCCTTAGAGCTTAATCTAAAAAAAAAATTGATAACATGACAAAAGTAGAGTTAAGCAGTGAAATGTGCATGTGTTGGCAGGTTCATCTGTCTTCCTACAGATGCACAATAAATATGCTTGACTACCAAAATACCAAGAAGCTCCAGTGTAGCTACTGCTGGTCAAACAAGACCAAACAAAAATAAGAGTGGAAACAGTCACTACAGTTCATCTGCCGAACACACATCCAGGTTTCTTTCACTGGTGCTTTTTATATTATTCAGACTCAACATTTTCCTTTACACAGCAAATGCAACACTTTCAAGCACAATCTTTACACTTCCCTCTTTTGGGCCAAGCTTCCTGGAGGTGGATACAACCTTTCTACATCGAGTCACATGGCAAAGACAAGAGTAAGCAGTAAAATTTATCCCTGGGGAGATTTCAGTTAGACACAGGAGGAAAATTTTTCACATGAGCATTTAGGCATTGGAATAATTTCCCCAGGGAAATGGTGGATTCTCATATGCTGGGTACTTTTAAGATTCAGCTGCATGGGGTGCTAGGCCATCTTGTCTAGACCATGCTTTTGCCAAGAAAGATTGGACCAGATGATCCTTGATGTCCCTTCCAAACTGGTTTTCTATGATTCTGTGTTTCCACCAGTGGAAGATCCACAGTTAGTCTGGAATAAGAAATTCCCTTCTTCGGGTACTAAATTTTATGAGAACACATGTGCACACCAAGAACAGTCCAACCAAAAACTTTTTATTTTATTTAAATTTCAGGTTTTATACGTACCGCAATTTGCATAGAATACTGCCAAGGTAGATAGAGGTGGGTGATAAAATGTGCGGAAAAATCTCTCTTTTTCTGACAATGACCACCAACAAAGAGTGCCATTACCACCAACAAAGAGTGAATGAATTCATCAGTCTCAGAGCTTGGAGATCAAAGTGGGACCAGCTGCTGAACTCTCACCAAAATAAGTTTTGAATTAGAATCAGAAAGAAAGGGAGAGTCATGTACAACAACAGAAACCCCACTGATACCACAGAGCAACTGTCTGACTGCAGCATCTACAGGCAGAGCCAAGTTACCCTTGGTATGTTTACACTGGCATTTTTTGCTCAGATGCATATTTTCCCTGTCATCCAGACAATTCACTGTGCCTTGGTTCACTCCATGGAACAATTCTGAGGCATCCTTTCATATGAAATGGAATTTAGATATGTATTCCACAACAGCAACCAAGTACACTCCACGTGGTAATGGAAATTCAGCCTGTGGCACCAGACAAAAACTAACCTTATAGCCTCCCAACTGTCCCACACATAGCAAAACGTAAGTGGCATGGTCAGAGAATCCACAGCATCAGTTTTCCTCTGCAGCTTCCTTCCTGTAGAGCTGCACCAGTTGCTGAAGTAGACACCGCCACTGCACACAGGTAATATTGAGTGCTCAGGTGCAAAAGCTGCAGGCTGGTCTGCAACCCACCTGAATGCAAAGGTGCTTATCAGACAGTTAAGCTCTGTGCTGCCATTGTTTCATCAGCAGCTATAGCACAGCTGGAACTAAAACCTCAAGCCAGCATTTCCACCAAAATAAGTGGCGCACCCTAACCGGATGCGCACTCCTGCGCTCTTTTCTTGGGCCAACATAAACATTTCTGTGGTGCAAAAAGTGAATTAAACTGGGGAATGGAGACACACTGGGCAGGTACTAGGTCAATTTTGAGTCAGATTGGTTTCCTGATACAATTTACTACAGAGCTGCACAAGTTCCTGTAGCAGCATTACTGCAGGGTACATATGGAGAAGGATTAAGTACTGTAGGCAAGATTTAAATATTTCAACTCTTTTTGGTGCAACCTTAACTCCAAGTAAGGACAAGATTATTCTCAAGAAAGGCCACAACAGTCTGAGTGGCAAGATTAAAGTCTAAAATGTAACACTACAGCAGTGTTGACGATGAATGACTCATAACAATGTGTGAAGTCTAACTCCATCACTGGTAGGAACACATGCAAAAGACAGATCCATTTTAAGTAAACTTGGACAATTCAGTTGTTCAGTACACAGCATTACTGGTATATCTTAAGGGAATAGAGATATTTAGAATGTAACAGTTACAAAAGTTACTTTAAGTCTTATTCCATTCCAAGTTCTGTGAAATTAATTGAACACTGACACCACACCCTGCACCCTGATGCGGCATTCACTCATGGGAAGGCCAAATGAATCTCTGACTACAAGTTACTTGACCTGAAATGCAAAAAGCATATTAATGACACTACAGAAATAACACAGACATTATTAGTTCTGCTTTATTTATAAGAAAACACAGCCTCAGTTCTATTTCAGCATGCCTTATTTTCAGTGTGCATACTCTTATTTCAGTCGGAACTGTAAGAAAAAGCAGCTAAGAAAGACAAGGACAGCAACTTACAGAGACTGCATTTATATAGGAGGGGTTTATTTACTTTCTTATTTCAGTCTTCTGTTTCCACAGTTTCTGGAGAAGACCATTATGAAAGCTCATCCCCACCACATGCTGAGATGGTCTTAATACACGAACTTTAGATATATGAGCAATACTTCCTACTTAAAGTAGGAAGTATTGCTCATATATCTAAATCCATACAAAGCAGGCTTCTTCCCCTTCTTGTCAGGTATAAATTTCTTACTGGCAACTGTCCACCTGCTTCACAGGGCTTAGTACATACCATTTTAGTACACAGTATATGCCTCAGTATAACAAAAGGGCTGTGGCAGCCATATGGGCAGTATCTTCTTCCCAGCACCAAACAAGCCTGAAGACACACACAAACAACCACTCCTCCCAGTGCAGCCTGGGACCATACTCTGAAACATCAGTTTGAACAGTACTGTTTCACATTTTGCAACCTTGGGAGTGGGATTTTAACTCTATGGTTTCTCTCTTCTTGGTCTGAAGCATATCCCACTTCTCCATTTCTTGAAGGCCGTTAGAACACCGAGTTTCACCTCTTCAGGCAAAAAAATACATTTCTTGTAATGTCTCCTACCTCAGAGTCTGTTCTCAGAACCTTATCTTTCTCTTCTGCCCAGTGATTTACTCAATTTATCAGCAATACTGAACCAAGCCAAATACATTTCAGCAGAACTGTATCAGTCACGAAAAATACTAATGTCAAGGACTACAGTATTTCTGATGGGGCAATCCAAACTTTCCCTTCCTGGGCCTCCAGCGTAGAAATCCATGGTAAAATATTCAGCCTTATGCAAGTTCCCTCTCTGACTAAGTTTCATACCGAGGGAAACAACTTCTGTAGCCTATCCAATTCACAGATTTATTTCCCAGGTTAGTTTTGGGGAGACTTATTTGTTGTGGTTCCTGAAACCCTGCTTTCTAAATTTACTGAGAGAAATGCAGAAGTGCTGCACACTCAAGCCAGCAGCCATGCTAGCTGTTCAGGAGAACATGACAGAAGTAGCATTGTGAATAAAGTTGCTTATACCGCCGTTTCAGGTCTTCCTTCAGCCTTTGGATTTGTTTTCAAGGGGGTGTTTACTATCAAAGAAGATTCTACATATAGTACTTGGAAGTGTGTCTCCAACTGCTCCGTCTTTCCCTTTCAACTCAGATGATGTTTTCCAGAGTTTGTACTCTCCTCCAGCGAGGTGATGAAATCCAAAGTCACAAATGTCACATGCCCTGCTGTGCATTTCCAGAGTCCTGTTTCCCTCAACAGAGAAGGCATCAAAGGTTCCAGGTTTCTTTCCAGCCACCCCTCCAGGGAACACTATGAGCAACATTCACATAATTCTGTTCTTCTGCTGCCTTTCTTCTATTTGCAAACAGCTGCAATTAAGCCAACTCTCTGGCTGTGTGCTATCAGCAATGCCTGTTACCAAATCCTTAGAAAGCACAGGGAACACTGAAACCCACGCTTCTATTAGCTAGGCTTCAGCCAAGCTAAAATTTCACTGTATTTCACTGTTCTTTGATGAAGATTAAAGGATGACACTTATCAAACTCACCATCCTCTACAGGAGTAATTTGTACCAATCATAACATAACTGTATGGACAAATATGCCTGTGTTCATGAAAAAGCACAGGAAAATAACTTTGGAGAATTTTTAAAAAAAAAAAAATTCTCATAGCTTATAATAGTCTACTAATAAATTCAAATGAGAGTTGAGATAGTGTTGGGGATGGGGAGGGAAGAGGAAAGATATTTGCTGCTTTGGTAACTTCACTGGTTCCTATGAAAATATTCTCTATATTTTCAGACAAACAGAGATAAGAAACAAATCAAATATGCACTACAGGAGCTACAGTTAGATGTGACAGATTAAAAGTAAGAACTATCCAAAATTCTTCATTCAGAACCATTTCATATACAAGTCATTCACCAAGCCAGTCTAGAAGAGTATCACTAAAAATGCACTTCATAAGTGGCATCATCTTGTTTGAAAAGTTATTAGTTTCTTTACTTCCAGTCAAAAGGAACAAAAATACAGAACTGAACTCTACAGGACTTCCTTTGTTGAAGGAAAATAATGATTCTAAATTAAATGCCTAAACTTACTTCAAAAGTTTGAGGGATACCACTGTCATGGTCAAAGTTTTTCAACTAATGCTTTCTTCAGTGACAAAGATGGTCTAAAAGGAAGCGAAGACAAAAATCAGAGGGTGTAAGAGAAATTACTTTATGTTTTACAGTTATGTGGAGCATTCTAAATTGTTTCTTCCAATGGCTGTACAATTGAAGCAGCTCACACTAGTCGGTCTGTTCTCTCCTCTGTGTCTGTTCTTTAGCTGTGGCTGCATAGCCGTGTGTGGCCATTCCAGCTGGAATGGGGAACTGATCCTCAATCAAAAGTATCCCAAGAAAAAAGATTAATGTTTCCTAATCCAGTCCTTTGCACAGAACCACAAGCAGCTGTGCAGGCACACAGGGATGGTTATAGGAGCAGGAACAAGAGATAGCAGACTGGAGCACAACATAAGAGCTCCTTATGCTGACACTGCTTCAGTAAGAAATGTACAAATTGGACCTATGAGCCCATCCAGGCCCACAAAACTACTTCTTTCACAGAGCACATCGGATACATTTTAATTAAATTCAATGAAAGAGTGTAAACATTCACTTCACATAACCAGGAAGATGACTTAATTTATTGTGTGAATAAAAATGCAACATAAACAGTATTTAACTGCAAATTCTGCTAATTTTGCATCTGGTTCATTGAACTAAGTGCAACCCATCTGTTACCATATAGGACAGAAAAGCTGTCAAATAGGAAAAAAACCCCTCTTATTTAATACATCTCTAAAATTATTTGCTTAGACAGCTAATGAAGTGGAGTATATAGGCAATTAAACTCCACAGAAGACTTTGCAGAGTACTGTAAAATTGAATGAAGGTTTGTAAATGTTTATAACTGAGACAATTAGAAATACAAAATGGGGTTATTAAGGCTGATGTTGAAACCAATTACTTCAAAATAAGACACATGCATAAATTAAAAAATAAATTAAAACAGTCAAAGCAATTATTTCTAAGAGCTGGACATTGCATGGGAGACTGCAAAACATTCTGGACCAGACACTCGGACACACTCTTCCACTAAGGAATAAATGTTGAGACAATTAGAACAGCTTTCCTTCACTTGGAGAAAGTATATTACAGGGCTGATTTTTCCCTCTCAATTTCTTCTCTCTCCACCATGCAAAACCAACACAATGAATCCCTCATTGCTCTAAGACATTCATTCTACCAGAACACCTCACAGCAAATGATAAATTGCTACCACATGGTATTTTTTAGTATCAGGCTCTACCATGGTGATGACAGTTGTATTTTCATGGGAGAAATGGGATTTCTCCAAACAATACACGAACATCTACTTTGTAACTCCTGAAAACTTTTAGTAATTGCCTCAAAAATCTAAAGGTGCCTCAGCAATAGCTAGTTGACATAATCCCCAGAAAAAGATTATACACTTTCAGAGGCTGGGCATTCAAAAGAGAGCAGGAAAAACTAAACAAATGTGGAGAAATGAACAAAAAGCAAGACTGGTAGGAAAGTCATATATTAGTATCATATTGTAATTGGCAAACCTACAAGAAAAATAAGCTGTAAAATCTGAATGTATGATTTTTGGGAGTATGTGTGTTTGGGGAGGGCAGTAGATCACTGATTAGTCTGCATGATGGTCTTGGCCTAGAGCATCCATGAACTCAAGTTCTGGTGTGACTGTCATGCACTTCAGCAAAATAAAATAGTTATTGTTGTTAATTAGGCAAGCAATTTTTAACTCTGTATTGTTTTTAGATAATAAAATATACTTAATAAAGATAGAAACAGAGAACACATCAATTGTGAAATCACAACATTTTCCACATAAAACACACTTCTGAACCTGTCATTCCTGCTGAAGTATGTATTTAAATGCTTTTAGTGTCCAAAATATGCAGTTAAATAATTTTGGGATTGTTCTAACCTATTTATTTTATCATCAGGTCAGCAAGAGTAAAACCAGAGACCACAAAGTAAGATCTTCCTAGTGTTCTGTAAGCAAGCCAGCACTGAATGTTCTACTTACAATACGTTTAATTTTCCTGCAATTTTCCAGAGACCTGATATGGCTCATTACACACATTCTATGCAGCACATGAATTTATGAAAATGGGACTGAAAACCTAGAGCTCTCAGGTGATCTGGATCTACCACAGGTCTTAAACAAACCTCCTCAAACTCTCAGGAGCACACACCATGTGAATCACCACTGCTTCTCCATGCAGCATTTCATCTTCAGCTACAAACTACCACAGGGAACCTCACAGTATTCTTTTTTCTCATGTTACTGGTGTAACACAAGTTTGCCACTGCTCCACCTCCACACACTCCAAGAGGTGTTTCAAACACAATTGTCTCTCATTATTTTCCTAGATGTTGCGTTGCACCAACCATGTATTTCCCTGAGCAGAAAACCATAAAGTCATTCTGTACAAACTGATGTAAACACGAAGTATAGGAGTCTTTGCTGCGCTGAAAAAAAAGAAGCTGGGAAACAGCAAAAACAGTACTCTGAGAATATGAGGAAACATTTGAGACTTCCTTGGGAGATATTTTAATCTTTTTAATAGTAAGTATTCTGGCCAATTTGGATTTGGGGCACTGAATAAAACTAACAGAAATTACAAGACAGGTAACCAGGCTACCTTAAAACCTCAAATCAGGTCTATAATATACAATAGGAAGTCTCCTCCTCTGGACTTCTCCATCTCACAGTGAATATTATAATTGCAAATTTCACTGTGTTTCTAACCAAGCACCATGTACTTCTTGGTAATGCATATATTTTAATTTTTTGATATTGAATCTTTTTACTGATCTAGTTTGAGATAAGTGCAATTTTTCTCTTACTAGTTTGCCAGCATAGCAATTTACCTAGTGCATATTCCTGACTTTTGGAAAAAAATTTTTTTTTAAAAAAAGCCAAATTCATAGATGTAGAAGGCGCCTTCTACAAACAGGCCTGAAGGAAGCCTCCAGCTCAGGACTTCCCTCTTCACTCAGGATGAGACCTTGTTATATCTGTACAACAGCTCCTCTTTATCAACAAGTGCCCAGGACCTCTCCTTGAGTCTTTGTAAAGAAAGAGGGTGGGCAGAGACTGGCAAACATTGTATAGAGAAGACATCAAGATTTTCTAAAAACATATTGCTGGGGAAAAACAACCACAGAACATGTCAATTACTATGTACATATTACTACACATAGCAAACCTGATGTTTCATGATACTTCTTCAGTAATACCCTAAAAAGTTCTCCCTTGTCTTCAAATCCTTGCAAGAACAGAGCAACTAAATTCTGAAACTGATTATACTCAAAGACTTACCACTACTTTAAAGCTAGACTGTCATTACAAGGATCAAAAATACTGCCTACTCATCTAAACTAATGGCTCCAAAAAGCACACTGAAGCACTGTACCTTTGAAAAGAATCACACATGCATGCTAATTTTATATATCCACAAGACTTTCATCTAGCTCACAGTGCTGAAAGTATTTCCTGGCAAGTCACATGCCATCGTTTTCTCTCAAATGCATGATAGTCTGAAAACATCTGAGGGCAAAATAAAATCAGGATCAGACCAAATCATTCATAAACTGTATATTCAGAGGAATTAATTTAGGCCCTCACAAGAGTAATCAGATATCTGCCCAATATCCAAATGTTTCAATTTCCTTAAATAATATAGAGATGTTTCTCAGTCTAAGGAAACTGAAAAAAGGACAGTAATAATCCCTTCCTAATTCTGTCTCAATAATTATTTATTCCATAATCACAATGTGCATGGTACTGCGCAAACAAAATAAAATAAGCACAATCGCTTTCCCACATTGTCAAGCAGCTCACAATACAACTCCAAGCAAAGAATAACTAACCTCCAACAAAGTGGAGGTTAGTTATTCTTTGCTTGGAGTGGGCAAGGAGTAGAGATCAGCTACAAGAATTCACAGAGATATAGAACAGCTTATCCACATCATTCACTGTTACTACAATAAAGGAAATGAAGATTATATTGCACTCTATCCAACTCCCTCCCCTAAAAAAGTAATCTAAAGCATAACATCCTTTAAAGCAATAATTAATTTATTACATACATTACTCAAAGAAAAAATATTCTGGAAAGCAAAAAGCACAGGTGGAGTATATTTGTGTATTAAATACAGATGATGGATGAAAAATCTGGCAAACTCACTTGGTACAGTTTGTCTTTTCCTTCAGTCCAGTCCCAACTGGCAAATGTTCCCTAGTTAAGCTAGCTTCATGCAGAAGATTATTTTGCATTTTGCCAGTTGACACCTTTCTATGTTTTGGTACCTTGCTACAACAGATATATTCACAAAAATTCTAGTAACCAATTAATCCAATTCTAGTAATTAACTGGATTAATGCAATCATCCCTTTCTAATAGTAAACCTGACAACTTAATTTTCAGAAATGAGGTCATTTAGTGAGAACAACGATGCAAGAAAACTCTGAAAACTGATGTTTGCCATCACAAAGAGGCAAAACTAACCTGCTACTAGCAATAGAGGGAACTGCAGCATAACACTGAATCATCAACACTGACTCTGCCTGTTTTGATTACTTACCAGAAACAGCAGACGCTGTGTGCATTCCACTGCATTTCTAATGAGCTGTCACAGGGAAAGGAGAGCACCAAAACCCAGCTCTCTCCAGCAACTGCATGGAGGTCTCTTGGGTCACCTTCATTAACTACTGGGTGTGGTAGGAAAAGGTAACTCCAAAAGTGAAAGGGAAGGACCAGAGCCAGTGAACAATCATGATGATAACGTGATGGTTTATGTATGATTGCTTCCTCCTGTGTGGCTGGTTTACTACCACTTGTGAGACACATGCAACCATTCAGGCACTAATGGGAGACTATAGTCTTCCAAAGTAAGTATTGTGGAAGTCATCCTACAGCCTGAATTTTCATGTAAATAAGCTTTAGATCGTGTTTCTAGAAGCCATAACCCAAACTAGAGCAGATAGTTGTCACCAGAGCTCTGGTGTTACTATTCCATACCATTCAAAAGTTCATTGCTGTCTGGGCAAAATTTTGAGAGTCTCCATCTGTCTTAGAGATTCTATAAACTTTACAATATGCGAATGGAGATATATTTTATTTGTGAGGAACTCTGTTATTAAGTTGAACCATAAAATGTTCTGCTCCAGTTTGTTGCTTAATTCTTTGTAACAGATGTTGGGGTCTGCTTACATCCATTCAGAAATCTCTCATTCCACACAACATGCAATCTGATGCAGGAACTCGTGAAGACAAGGACAACATTCAGTGCATTTCTAAATCATCTTTTCCTTGGAGTATGTCCACTTGGATAAATAAGAATTTTGAGATCAGGCAAGATAATACTGTGATCTTGGATGATTTTCAGCAATGACTAATCTCAGGAGTCCCAGAAGCCACTTTTACTAGTAACCTTTATAACTCTCACTGGAGTTGTAGTGGCAGATCACTTATACAAATGCTTTTCCCAGCAGAAAGGAGGACACATTTGTCTTTTTCTGAAAGTTCAACTGGTTGCTTCCAAAATCCCTGTCAGCTGAGTTACCAATACTAAATTTCTCAGCTACTAAACCAGCAGGATGAAGCTCTCCCCAACTGCAGAACGAACAAAAGGATGAAGAATTGAGGAGCCTGAGGATCAGAATTGGATCATGATACCGAAGGATCAAGGGCCATGTGCTAAATAGCAAAGGTATTGTGAAGATGGACACTTTCAGACACTTGAAAATTTACAGACACAGAAACCTGGCTCCAAGTACTTTTTACTACACTGTATACTTTTTAATAATTTCAGCAACATATAAAATTATGTTTTATATCTTAGTATGGAAAAAGCTAATATGAATGCTTGAAGTTCTGCTTTAAAGCCACAAATATACATTGAAATGGCATTGCTAGCTTTCTGTACCTTTGGCTACACGGCATTAATAGATCCCTAACTAAAATATGCTAAGTACATTAGTTTATTAACACAATGCTCTCAGACACATGGTGTGATTTTTCAGGCTGTCCTGTGCAGGCCAGGTATTGGACTTCAATGATCCTTGTGGGTTCCTCCCAACCCAGGATATTCTATGATTCTATGATTATTAAGAAAATTGAAACTAATTTTGATTTAATCTGTGTGTACAAAACTAGAAACAGCTACCTAGTCATTTATTTTAGCAAGTACACTTTTACTGATATCAGGAATCTTGGTGAGACCATTTATGCATATACATAGTAGCCAACATACTGAGCTTCAGGATCAAAACTTCATTGCATTTAAACTTGACAAAGCGCCAGGTTTCATCCACATCTGAAGAATCAAACTGCATTTTAGTAACATCACTTAGAAGACTACTCCATGCATGGATAATCTTTAGCACAACATGTGGCAAAAGAGTAAAAATGCATGTCATTCATACAAAATATCACTGCACTTTTCATAAAATACCAATATGACTACTTATGTCTTTGTGGGGCTGTTTAATTTCTGTGCCAATTTGTATCAGAACCCAACAGACTGGGGTTTAGAAGAATTGTGTGGTCAGGGGCAGAGTCAAATGAAATCAACTGCAGCCATGGAGATCTGCTTACAGGAACAGGGCAGGCAGGCACCATTTATTTTTCTGTCTGGGCATGTAGTACATCATAGATGTCAATGAAAACAAACTTAGCTTTTGTATAGGCATGATGCCTATTTTTACTGTCAATGTTTTAATGCCATTAGGTAACACAAACCAGAACTCAAAACAGCGTTCCAAGACCCACTGTGTACTGAGTCTGCTCAGTGTCTACAAGAACTTTTATAGAGTGTGTTTTGTCTTTCTAGCATAAACAAACTATCATCAGCTTGTTTCAATATATACAAGTTCTATATGCCATGATCCCTTGTCTTACCTCCTCCATCTCTGAAACATCCAGATGCCTCACAATAGATTTGTTTTGATTTTAACAGGAAGAATATACAGAAAAAAGTTTGAAAGCTTGTAAAATAATGTTGGGTATTAATATACCTGAAGCAGAGGGCAGGCTTGCAGCAAGTCCTTTCACACCTTAGGCCAAACTTCAGGAAACTTCTGTTCCTTTCACAGGTTAGTTGCTGGAATGATATGTTAAGCACTAGCATAAAAACCAGCAGAAACTACATGTGCTGTCAGAACTGAAGTGGTGTGAGACCTCCTCCCCCCCCCCCCCCCCCCCCATTCCCCAAAACTAATATAATTCAGCCAAATTAATGGAGTTCACCCAGACCCTGCATCAGATTGATAATGCTCTACCATCCAAACGGTAACACAAATCTCAACTGATACCAAATATTTTAAAGTTAAAGGATTATGTTCTGCAGCTTCTGATACTTTAAATTTTAAACTTATTTTACTAGACTCATTTTCTCCAGCTGTCAGTAGCATTAGGCTAATAGATACTTCTAATAGATACTTCAAACACATGTCTAGATTTAAACATGCAAAGCTGGCAGAAAGGAACATTTCCTAAACTTGTTTTACCACAGTTAGGGATCTGCACCTACTTCAGGCTCTCCACTGAAGTGTGACTTTCCCAACTTCCCAAAACGCACTGAAGAGCTGGGGTTGCACTGCGACTGTGCGCTCTGGGTCAGTGACACCGGCACGGGTAACACCTGCACGGACCGCACCTCCGGGTAAAGCCAGCGCCTTGAGCGAGCTTGCCAGAAACCCAAGGAGGGTTTCACCCATCGACGCCTCCAAACCTTTACAGCAGCAGCAAATGCCACCCCAGGCCCAGCAAACAAGGTCCCACACAAAGTGCCGCCCAGGAGCCCTCCGGAGCCTCTCCCGCTGTGCCCGCACCCACTCGTGCCACCCGCAGCCCGCGCTGCAGCCACGGCCAACAGGGCCGGCAGGGCAATGCCAGCGCCGTTCTTCGATCGCGGGCTTTAAAAGGGAACTCCTGTGCTTCTCTCCCCGCGCAAGCCGCCCAGCTCAAGTTATCAAATTATTCCAGCCAGGAATAACTCCTGGGAGCGAGGCGGGGATCAGCGCCCCCCCTCCCAGCCGCACAAGCCTGGCTGGACTTGGGACTGAGGATCCCTCCCCACCACGTCCAAGCCGCCGAGAGGCCCCGGCAGCGGCGTTTCCTCCGACTCCTCGCCCACCCGGTCCCGAGGAAGGGAAGGCGGAGAGGGGAGCCACTTACGCGGCCCGGGCACGGCTCCCTGCGGCGGCGGCGGGCTGCGCGGAGCGGCGCTGGCAGCGGCGGGGCTCTCCCGGCAGCCAAAGCCGGGGCGCTCCTCCCCTCAGGGAGCCCCCGTGCCCGGCCTTCCCACACGTGCGGGCAAACCCCACCCTGCCGACCCCCTGCCTGCCTTTCCTTCTCCTCCCTTCAGTGAGGGCAATCCGCTCTGCTGAGCGGCACGGGGGCGCAGCGGGGATGGCAGAATTCCCTAAAGGGTCGGACCGCGTTCCCCGCCGTGTACCCCAAGGAAGGGAGGGAGGCCGGCCGGCTGGCCCCGGCACGGCGGTCTCGGAGGCTGTGCAGACAGCCCCGCTACCCCGCCCTCTCAGACCCACTGCACCTCCGCGGGAGCCGCACCGGAGTCCCACCCGTGGCGTTCTCCCACTTCTCATTCCCAGCAACCACGGGCTTCTCAAACCTGGCTGTGCCCCGAGTGGTTTCATGTTCCGCACGCGAATAGCTCTGGCGGGGGTTCGTAAATTATACCCCCTCAGAAACAATTTTTCCCGCAGCTTCATAGGGGTGAGCTTGCGGATGGGTCGGTGGGTGCCTGCCCTGGCTTTGTGCTGGAGGCAGCAGGAGAGGCTGCTCCAGGGCCGGCCGCCTCCCAAACGCCCTTTGCCGCTTGCTGGACCTATTTTCCGAGGCACCTTTCAGAAGCGTGCTGTGGCATTTGGTGAGGAAGCTCCAGGCAGTGGTGAGAACGAAGGTAGAAGCGCCGCCTTGTCTGTCCTAGCAGATAACACTTTCTGTGCTTGTTTGGGGAGACATCATAGGCAACATTTGTCTGAGAGCAGCAGAAAGTGTCACAGAATGGGTACAAGTACAATGCAGCTTATTTTCATTCTAGTGTGGTCAAGCACTGCCTGTTCCTACAAGCCTTGTTATATTTGTTTGAGATACCTGGAACTTGGCAGCTCTATCTATACACAGATTGGACAGTGTTAGTGCCTCCCTCTTCTTCAGCCTAAATAATTCAAATAATTTCTCTCAGCTAGATATCTTTAAAAACTCATTTTAAGGCTAAGAATAGCGCTGAGCTAAGAATAGCTACTGCTAAGATTAACGTTGAGAATAGCCAGAATAAATCTTACAGTCATCATCTTTTTCTCTCTGCATACATTCCACTTACATAGGTCCTTTCCTTTCAGCACTATAATCTGAATCACCCAGCTGGTTCAGGGCGGTGATTATCCCACTCTGTGCTGCTGCAGCCTCACATAGAATATTGTGTGCAATTTGGGCACCAGAATATAAGAAGAATATAAAGCTATTAGATAGTGTTCAAAGGAGGCCTATAAAGATGGTGAAGGGTCAAGAGGGAAAGGCATATGGGGAGAGGCTGAGGTCACTTGGTCTGTTTTCTGGAGGAGACTGAGAAGAGATGTCATAGCAATCTTCAACATCCTTATGAGCGATAGTCGAGGGGCAGGTACTGACCTACTCTCTCTGGTGACCCAACAGGACCTGATGGAATGGCCTGAAGTTGTGTCAAGGGAGGTTTAGTTTAGATATTTGGAAAAAAATTTTACCCAGAGGGTGAACAGGCTCTTCAGGGTGGTCGCAGCACCAAGCTGTCTGAGCTCGAGATGCATTTAGACAATGCTCTCAGGCACATGGTGTGACTCTTGGGGCCATCTTGTGCAGAACTGGACTGTGATGATCCTAGTGGGTCCCTTCCAACTCAGAGTACTCCGTGTGATTCTATGAATACATAAAATCCTTGGAGACAACTTCACAAATTTTGGCTGTGGATCTGCTTGTCTCTCTTTTATGATATTCAGTCACTGGATATGGGGTGGGTGTGTGTACATATATATGTAAATATGTACATTATATATGCATATACCCACACACATGCATCCCTACTTTCAGGAACTGCATTTCAAAAGTAGCTTAAATTTCATCTTTAACCTGGCTAGGTTTTGCCTTTCTCCTTCTACAGGGGAAACTCTTCCAGAACTGTAAATCTGAAAGAAGTCAGACATCTTTAACTCTGAGTTCTCATTCCATAAGTTTCTTTCTTCTTGCAGAAGATCATATAGAGGGCCAATCTGACAAGATAAGAAGAGGAGAAACATATTTGAGGGAGTGACTTTTTAGTGACTTAGCACTTCATAAGTGAATTTATGGCTATAAATTAAATTATTCTCTGTTTGCAGAAAAATAATCATGGACCATTCTGTTAAACAGTCATGTTTTATTCCTTTGTGGCTGGACTCCTTTTACATTTAAATTCTCATTAGAATTTTCTGTCTTTCATTTTCTGAACATTTCAGACACAGTGTCATCAGCCTACTAAGAAATAGCTACATCAGTAAGGTAAGCAATACAGTGAAGACTTTTTTCAGAATACACATCAGTTATTGGGAGAAATCATGTGACTAAGGGGCAGCTGATTGAACCAAAATGTTAGCAATCAGAAAGTTATTTGTCTTTGCCCTTTCCATGTGTGCAGTTCTGCCTAAATATTCCGATCCTTATCAGGAAATTATATATGTGATACGTAAAATCTTCTGAATATTACTGAAGGGTAATTTTCGAGGAATTGGATTTGTAAACACAAATGTTTCACTAAATGCTCTATATATTACATTACGTGTGAGAAGTCAGATGTGAAAATAATTAAACAGAACAGAATAAATTAGTCTCACCAAATGTATGATACAAAATTATTTTTGTGAAATTTCCAGTCACCCAGCATATTCTTGCTGTACTGTATGTGTTTCTATTACCTGAATATGAAATGGTCATTCTCCACCACATTCTTTAGCTGATAAATGCAAGGAAATTTTTATCATGTGTACAAAACAAAATTTAAAAACTACTCATCCTTTTTCTTTCCCTCACTCTTCATCTACCTGAGTGAAGCAATTGAAACCTAAGATTGTGTTCTCATTTTAAAAATTGTAGTATTATCCTCTGTTAATGTGTTTCTTTCACCTTCCTGTTTTCACTGTGCTTTTGTACGTAATTGTTTCTGTTCTGAGTATTTATTGTCCTGTGTGTCCTATTGACAGGAGGAAATGTCGAAGAGTTAGTACTAATATACTTAATGAACATCTAGTAAACTCAATCTCTTGAAGTTTAAACATGTTCTTGTGAGCTGTGCTGGCTGGTGACCTGGGGGGAGTAAGCTCTAGCCTCCTCCCTCTACATCACCTAGCTCATCGCAAAGTTATTCATAGACAGTGGTCCTTTGAGGAATGTAAATGCTGTAAAAATGAAGGCATTCTTCCTTGCAAACAGGTTCATGCTGATATGGCCATGACAGAATTATGTAGCAACGCAGAACGTTCATGTTTTGGCTGCCTTGACTACATTTAACCATTAGATAACTAAGAACTTTTATTATGCAGGATAGATTGTCCTTTAAACTTTTAAAATACACAGAGGGGAAAAAAATGTTTGCAAAGGAAAAAAAAGCCAAATAGTATTTTTAATCTGTGTTAATAAATAAAAAACACTGTATTTTATTAGACTGAACAATAATGAAAGGCCATTTAAATAATTAATGTTAAAATAGTGTATCTCTGTAAGTAATTAATTACCCATTTGTAGGGAAAAAAGAAGTATGAAGATTTAATAGAATATTTACACGAACACTGGATGACAATTTTTAACAGCTGGGGATTGATTTTCTTTAGAGAACTTGTCCGTGTAGAGTCAAAAATGAATTATTGCTTTTTCCCGGTAGGAAAAAAAAGTTCTAGCAGGACTTGATCCTCAGCTGCCTAAAGCAGGCTTTCCATTTGAGACTTCAAGGGGGTGTACCAAGGGGAGTGTAAGGGGGAGTGGCAGGAGAGTTGCAATCATCTCCTGTTTTCCAGTGGACAGCACTGAGGTAACTAATAACTACCTCCAGCAACCTATGGCAAGTCTCAGGCATTGAGCAACTGAGGCCATGTCAATGAAACTTTTAAAAGGAGAACATGCCAAGAAACTTGCCCAGACTCGTCAGCAAAGAAAACATACTTTTTGTTTCAGTTTTCAGCAGGTTGCTGATGTATTAACCACTGCTTAGCAGTCTGTGTTCGCAGGCTCAACACAGTCTCTTCTGGGATCAGAATTTACTTAAGTACTTAGGGTTTGATTAGCCATAATGAATCACATGAGTGGCCTCAGTAAGACAGTGTTAGGTGACCTGCTGAAGCTGAACCGGCAGCGTGAGTTTTGGCCCATTTAGAGAAAGAAATGTACCTTATGGGATTGTGAGGGTTGGCTTCTTTTCATCTCTTCTACTTTTCCACATGACCTGTGCATGGAATTGACGCCTTAATTTGTCTGAGAGGAGGTAATCCTTAATTTAACTTGGGGTACTGATTTTGGTTTTTTACTTTTTCTAAGACATGAAATAGCTGCAAGTTTTTCAATCTGATCTATGTGAAGCTGCTAGTTAAATTCAGAAATTGTATGCGCTACTTATGCATTTATGCATCACATGCATTACTCAGTGGAGTTCTGCACAAAATTAGCATCTGCCATTGCAGGCTTGTCTGGTAAGGGGAGCAGCAGAAAGAGAGCTACAATGTGTTGCAGCAGAATTTAAATGCTAAGGCTTAAATATGGTCCTGTAAAAGTGGTGCTGTTGGGTACTGTTACTGTCATCAGTTCTGCATGCTCAGAATAGCTTCTGAACCATAAACTTTTCTTCTTTTCTAGCACCAACAGAACCCATAGACCATATGAGTTAATGACCTCAGACACTGAGCTGTCTTGAAGAGTCCAAACTTTCCAATTAGAGGGAAGAAAGTACTTTGCCTGAGATTTATAAAGAAAGCTTGAATAACCAGATACAAAAGCTGTCTCATTGAGCTTCTGGGATTCCTGAAAAAAAGTTCACAGTTGAGAACAAACTGTTCTGTATAAAGGTTTGTATGTTTCTGTGCAAAGGATGCTAAGGATATCTTTGAACATGTTTTTGATTCGGGATTCTGATAACTATTTATATAAAGCTTTGTGTCTCTGCTATTATATATTTTCTGACTTGTGAACTTTGTTCTTAGTAAGTCTGGAGGCACTTTAACACTCCATGCCAGTTATATACTGTAGACACATGATGAGAAACATGAGCTGCTCAACACGTTTCAGTCAGATAGTTAATTTTAGTGCCAAAGACAATTCTACATCAATGGCACTGGTCTTTAATTAATTGACAGTCTATTACTTTGATGTTCACCATACATTTTAGATTCAGTTCAGCAGTTTTACACTGTATCCTTTAGCTCCTTCTTGTCACAACCTCCAGCTCTCCTAAATCACTTTCTGTGGTTCAGCGTGTCTCTGCCGCTCAGAAGACTGACCAAAATTTTTAGAAATCACTTTGAGAATAAAGTAATACTTTTAATCAGCTTTCCCAGGAAGATTTCACTGACCTTTGGGTTGCTGTGCAGTCCCTCAAACAGCTATTCTTCCCCTTCTCTGTGGCCGAAGATGTAAGAGAAGAACTTCCCACAGGAAAAGGGTGGGAGAGAGCAGCCAGATGTGAAAGACTTAAACAGCCCTTCTGCTCTTGCAAAAGAAGGAATATAAATATATACTGACACATTTTTAAGTTCAGCTCTGCCTAGCATGGTGGGAAGGAAGTTCTCTGAATCATTCAGTCCTAGTTATACCACTGGGGAAACCATAATGTCAGTACACTCTGCTCCATCACTGTATAACAACAGCATTCATTAATTACCAAAATATTCCCCAAGGAAAATAATGTTTACAACTGGGGCTTGTAATTGACTACAGAGATGTTACAGATTCTATGACTAAGTACATTGCATATGTCTTTGCTCATCATGTTACGATGTGTATACTTTAAGTATACATTATGCATATATGTACTCTGAAGCTGATTAAAATGACATGTTTGCAGCTTTTTGATGAGAGGAAGCTAAATTTTTAAGTGGTAAGGAAGAATGCAAAATTCTAGGTATTGCACAGAATTTTTCTTCATGATTTAGAACATTTGCTCTTCAAGTTTTTTCTTCAAAGAAAAATATCACATAGCTAACTTCCTACAACTGCCACTGGCACCCACAAAACTGTTGTATTGTTCCACTCCTGCAGTTACTATTCATCAGGAAGAGATTATATCATCATTGAAAATGTATCCTAGAAAATTCTTTGAAGCCATCAGAGGATTCTAGGGTATTAAATCTAGGGTATTATTCATATGATGGATATGTATCCACCACCTTTCTGTACACTGCTATTAGTTTTCTTGAATAAAAAGTGTGAGTCATGCAATATAATTATTTTCTTCTTCTGATACCTGAAATGTGCTGCGCTTAACTGAGAAACAAGTGATAGAAGACTTTATTTTTCTCATATCATCAATAATTATACTTTATCCCCTCTAGCCACCCACATATGTACCCGAATCCTATCTGTACCCACTTAAGCAGGAGGAGTAAACAATCTGCTGTGTAGAAATCAGTGAATCATGACTTTAAATGTGAATGAGAATTTGTGTAATACGTTTGTGTATATCTAGGTTTGTATTTTAATTTCTTATTCTTTGGCTAATCTTTTCATTTGTTAAAATGCTGGTGCACGAGATCCCATATAGTAACCTTACTAAATACATGGAAACTGCAAAGAAAAATCTTGTCAAAGAACTGCCAGCTGTTGCAAGACAATTGCCCTCATCAAATCCTGCTTTGAGATGTATATATATTATACTGAAATCTGCAGTGCAAACCTCCAGAAAAGAAGGTTTTTATCACAGCAAATATAAGACTGGTAGGAGATATGGTTGCAGCATATATTTAAAAGGCTAAGTGTTGTGAAGAGAGAGGAATTGTTTAGGTTGGCAAAAGATGTTGGCAAAAGAAGATGTTGGCACAAGAAACCCATGAATATATTTGGCTGAGATAAATGAGTCAATATCTAAATTTTTGTAGTAGTGGTATATGTGGAGAGGGGAAATAAAATAACTGGTCTCAAAATGGATCTGTCTGATTTATAAAGAAGATCATATAGGGGAGTAGTTCACAATAGCTTCATGATATCCAGAAGATCCCTTCCAGTCCTTTGTCTTTCTGAAAGGGTAGATGTATTTTAATTACTAAAGTAGTTTTGGACAACACTGTCTATGTTTGTTACGTTGCCCAGGAAAGCTTAGGCCTAAGTACAATGATTGAGAGACAACTTGTTTTTTTATTTTTGATGTATGCTTTTTATAAGAATGAGCACTCATGGGTTTGATTTATTTCCCAATTAAAAAGAGTGCAGGAAAAAAAGTGTGTTAGTTGTGTTAGTATGACCCAAAGAAGCAAGATATCCAACACAGAGCTGAACTCAACTTGTTACAACAACACTGTAACTATGAGGATTAACAGGCAGGCTCTAAATGCTTTATAAGACATTGAAATTAACACCCTGCAAGTGCCTGTAGGACACAGACTGTACTGGTCTAAAACCAGTTCTTTGCAGAGTAATTTTTTCATCACTGCTCACTGCCAGAAGTAGTATAGAGCATGACCTATTAATCCTGATATTGAAGACCTTCCAGCCCCAAGTCTTGTGGTATTCAGTTTGCTTAAAAATAGCAGATTTCTAGTGCTAAAGCTAATGGCGACAGCTATGGTGCAGTCTGTAGTCTTGCAGCTATTTTGGTTCACGGAGTAAATGTCTGTAAATATAAAGGTCAGAAAAGGTGCAGCTCTCTCTCTGTAACTTATGACTTAGTCTTTTCCTAAGAAATCCTGAATTATGCAAATTTCACAAAAGCAAGAATCTGTGCTCAAGATAGATGCTTCGGGCTACACGCTGAAACAGAATGACTCATCATAACCAGAATCATATAAGCAGTTTTTTGGTCACTGAAGTACAAAAGTTCCAAGTTATCTCTCTAGAAGGGTGTTTCAGAGCCTCACTGCTCTGATGTTAGGAGACATTCCTATTTCATCCTCAGGTAAATCCACACACAATTTATATTTTTATCCTTTTTTAGAGTCTCAGTAGTATCCTCTAGTTGGAATAACCTTTCCTCACCCTTTTCTTCTCAGATATGTTTTCAGAAAGTTACCTTATTCTCTCTCTGATTTTATTTTGCCAGGTTCAATAAGCAAAAATCTTTCAGTTTTCCCTTGTGCAGTAGATTCTTCATATCCCTGATCAAGCTAATTGCCTTTTCTTACATCTATTCTTGAATATGGATGAAAAAATTGCAAACTCTTTCATGCAGGAGATCGCCAGGCCCTCTGCGCTGGCTACAGGACACTAATACTTCCTGTATTTCTATACAGCATTCAAACCAGGATTGTGTTGGCTTTTATTGTGTCTGAACTACACCTTCAGAAAGTTGATTTATTTTTTTTCATGCAATTTCAAATTTGTAGAAAATTTTTCATATGTTTTAAACAACTGGCTCATGGAAGTATGAAAAATGGAAGGTAATTAAGTCTTTTAGTCAAATAGAAGAATCTTAAGACAAGGGGATAATTTAGCCAAGATTGCTTAAAAGGAGAAATTGTGAGTCCATGCTAAAACAATCAAAGAAGAGTCAAACTGCTAATACTGAAACTTCAATGTGAGAGAACTTCAGGCATTTAGTAAGAAAAAATTACAGAAAGCCGAAGTAGAGGAAAGTGAAAAAGAAACAGGATTTCATAGCAAAACCATTAAGTTTTAACTCTGGCACCACACAAGTAAAAGGGAAACTAGCTGCAGTAGAAAGAAAGAAAATGCTTGGTTTACTAAAGTAACTGGGTTCAAGAAAAGGGACCTTGATTTCTCCCACATGCTCTTTTGTCAGATTCCCTCGTCTCTAGTAGATGTTGTGCTGACTTTGCAGCATGTTGTTTCGGTGAGACCCTCACCTTCTTTTTGCAGCAGCCAAAATTTTCCAGAAACTTTCTCTTCACTCCATCCCCTGCTCTTAATCCCATTGCCATATTCACTGCCTTGAGATGCTAGTAAGTAAAATTTACTGCCTTTAAAAGTCAGACAAGGTACAGATCGTGACTATTCCACTTTTTATAAACTCTCCAGTTTTGTGGGAAAAATAAGCCATCAGAGTAAATAGAAATTGCCAGAAAATCAAGAATGCTGAAAAATGGAATAGAATAATAATAATAAAAAAACTCACAAAAAATTCAGGCTTTCTGTATTGCTAGGCACATTTCCAACACATCAGTCGATGTAGTGTGGACTTTCCCATGCCCAGTATGGAAGCCAGAAGTGTTACTGCACATTAATAGTTAGCCTCTAGAAGCTGTGTCAGTCTTCTTGTCCACAGGGACTGATCACATATGGGAGTGGGGGTGGATCTGGCAGTGCAATGTGGGAGCCAGCTCCTCTCAGAAAAATCAAAGTGGTGAAGGTCATCCAAAAGTGGCTCAGACTATCATTGTCACTTCAGCTTGCATGAGCAGCTTCCCACTGAATTTGATGCTGTCTTGCCCAGCTTGTTATCATGAATACAGGACTGTGATTGAGCAGTGTCAGAGAGATGGATTGATGTCACTCCCCTTACACCACACATAACATTCACGCTGTAGAACTACAGGCTTCTAACTTAGCTAGTTTTCCTCTCATGTCTCTTTCAGAGCAGCAGTCAGAGCAGCAGCGTAGTGTAGATGCACTGAATGGTTCCCTCCAGCCTGCATTGGGTACCTGCGGAATTTTCCAAATCAGCTCCTGAAGTTCTGCACCTAAAGTGGGTTTATGTGACCTGTGTCATGGATGGATTTGCTGCAGGTTAGTTGTTTTTCCTCTCCTTTTCAAAAAGGAGAGAGCATTGCAGTGACAACAGGAGCATAAGAGTTTTGCTGACCCCTTCACCCCTACATAATAAGGATACAATGGGAAGTTCACTGTTGTTCCAACTCAAGTAATGCAAAGACTGAAGAATGAGGTTCAGGTATTGAGCACTTGCTGGTATTTATGTTAAACTTGATAGTAAAGAGGTGACAAAGACTGTATGTATTGCAATACTGAAGGTGCCAACCCAGAAATTCTCATTCATTGAATAGATGTACTAATTGTAAGCCTGTTCAAAGGCAAAACAAGAAATGCCTTTTATTCAGGTTTCAATTTTATAAGATGTTGCACACTCCCTGGGAAGATTTTTGGGATGTCCTGTGAAGGGTCAGGAATTGGATTTGATGATCCTTTTGGGTCCCTTTCAACTCAATATATTCTATGATTCTGTGATTCACTAATGACTTTAATCCTCCCAATTAAATGCCCTGGTGTTTGGGTGAGTTCAGTGTATTGCAGAATTAGATGCCTAATCAAGAAACAAAATCCTCCATTAAAAGGTAAAGAATAGTTTAGGGGGAAGGAGGATGGGGATTGTTCAGAGAAATGAAGATTTGCAGCTGTCTTACACAATGTATCATCCATCAACAATAACAAAAACGCATTTTCTATTCTTAAACGCTACTTATGTGGGTTTTTTGGTGTTTGTTTTTTTGGGGTTTTTTGGTGTTTTTTTTTTGGAGTTTGTGTTTTGTTTTTTAAATTCAGCTTGAAAGAGACTTTGGTGTACTTCCTCCCAACAATACTCTAGTACATTTGTTATGACTCCTTCTGCTGAATAGGAACTTTAACACTGTTCTCATTCACACCCTCCAAAAAAGGCTAATTTTAGCAAGACACTTTTAAATAGTGGCCTCAAACTTGCCACTATTTAGTTCTGTCAAAGGTTGCATTCAAGAGAAAAGACAATGCCAGAAAAAACTCTGAAAAATAGCTATTTTTTACCAGTTTTCATTTTAATAACTAGGAATGTCTCAATTTCTACAGAGCAGAAAATTCATACAGAGAAAAAGCAGCTACCTCACACTCTACTGCCAGTAAGAACAAGCATGATTATTCCTTTGACTTAAACAGCCTTGTTAATTGCAAAATAAAAACAAGAACAACCACAACAAAAAAAAACCCCACACACACACAAAAAACAAAAACAAAAACAAAAACAAAAACAAAAACAAAAACAAAAACAAAAACAAAAAACAAACCAAAAAAACAAAAAAAAAACCAGAAAACCAAAAGGAAAACCTCTGAGTATTATATACAAAATACTCAAAATGAGGAAATAATGCACAGTTTTGTATTTCTTTTGATACTAACTGGTTATGTCTGACTACTGCATTTTCCATCCTTTGAGTAATATGACAGCTCTAAATTTTCAGGGAAAATATCAAAATAGGTACTACACTCCAACAAATACCTAACATTGAAATCTGTTGAAAAAAACTTGTGAGTAGAAATCTTAATTTAATGCAATGTTGTGAAATCATCTTCTGGAATGGAATCCTGGACCAGGTCAACTTGCTGGGAGTTTCATAGCAAGAAGGCATACTGCCATTATCTTGATGGTATTTAAAATATTGGCTCCAAGATCTACAGTTACCAAGGTGATGCAAAACCTTAGTGTGCTTTTAAGAAGAGAACTACGGATGAAATAATGAGAAGCACTGTCTGCTATGTCACATCCTGGAGTAGAAAAGCTGTTTTTCTCCTTGCTTAATTTTGCTCTAACTTGTGGAACAATGTGGTTTGGTAGGTTGACTTTTGTACAGTAATTTTTGGATCAAGGCTTGGCACTGGGCAGTATGATTTGCATATATCTATGTGGACATTTTATTGCTGGCAATGCTACTTCAATGTATCCTTTCCTGAAGACTTCCCATGTTCGTGCCTTTGCTGCCTATCAGTTGTTGAAACTTGCTCCTCTATTCACCTGGTGAAGAGGGAGCTGTCATACTTTTTAAGTGCAGAGGGTTGCTGGCTAAGAAAACAGTTATCCTGCAGTTTGTTTCTAGTTAATAATACAAAAATCAATTAGGAAATGAAGAATCTGACTGTACAACTTCTGAGTACCCATTAAGGTGTCCAGATGACAGCCAGAATTCCTAATCCCTTCAATATGTATGAATAAAGAGTATAACAAAAAGAAGCACCCACAAAAAGAATTCTCAAAAATGTGAAAAAACCCAGCCTTCTAGTTTGTAATTCATATTGCAATTTACTTTCTCATATTAATAGTAATGTATTGCATCATATGGCATATAGACTCAATTGATGACTTGTCAATGTAATGAATACTGGAAAAATGAGTTTATTATGAAGTTAGTGTAGACTGTGAAATTTTATTTCCTAGAACTGATGTAGCATGGAGTTTATTACGATTTATGCCTACAGTTGCTGCCATATCAAAATCTAACTAAGGTCACTGCTGTGAGGGAGACCACGTGTGATTTACCGATGGGAAAATTACACAAGGTTCTAAATTACACAGACCTTGGATTTCTACTCTACTAAATCCACATCACATATTTCTATTTAAATAAGCCCTCAAGGGCTTTATTTGACTGTTTATTTAACTGCAAAATGTACCAATGTAATATATTTACCAATATCAAATACAGAAAGAGATTCAGGCAATAAAAATTAAGACTATATAGTTTCCTTTAGTCATCTGCTTTTCTTCCCTGTCAGTTACCAAAAATGCTGTTTTAATGATCACATTGAACAAAAAAATCACAGTGCCATATTATCCTTCAACATAAAAATGTACTTGGGTGTTAATACATGACAGACTAGTAAAAACATCATGTCTTCCCCCCAAAAAAGTGCATTTCTGCACTGTTTAATCAACTCAAGTCTCAGACAAACCTTATCTTTCTTACTTTATAAATTTTTTAGTCATGCTAAGCATGTTCACTTGTGAAGACAGACCTTTGGTATTTTTAAAGATTCACTTCAAATAAATGTTTAACCATAGGATATCTGGGTTTATTTTTTAGAAGTAAATTTTTGAGGTTCATGTCTCTTATAAGTTCCATGTACCAGAAATGTTTCTTACTGTCTCTATGTTTCTCTCATGTAGGCCATATTTTTTTTGCCCATTTCTGCATTATAATAAGAATATAAACAAAACCCAAACAAATAAAATAAAATAACTATACTTTACAACAATTGCTGATTTAAAGACAAATATTTAAAAATTCACTGGAATATGAAACCAATTAATTGACTCCTTTGATTTTGGAAAAAGTCCAAAAAGGGGTGTGTCCAACAAACAATAGAAACCTTGACAAGAAAAAATAACATCAAAAGCCAAAGCATCTAAAAGAAATAAAGTTATTTTGAATTAAAGTATTTTCTTGAATAATTCTACAAATTCTGAAATTTGCCTCTTGCAAAACACAGCAGAAAGATTAAGATTTGAAATAATTCAATTAATATAAAAAATTTCTAAGATAATAGAGTTAATAGTACAGAAGCTAGGCTTAGACACTTGGAAATTTAGAGAATTTTTTCTTTGAAATTTATTTTCCAGGTACCAATATGTAATAAATATTACAGACAGACACTTCTGAAGTGCAAATGTTGAAGTGAAACATAAAAGGCAGGGAATCTGTTCCTTGAATACCAGTCCACAAGTACTTCTACCTTGTCAATCTGGCAATTTTTTTTTTCTCTTTCTTCCTCCCTCTTCTTTTGCTCACCAGATATAGTCAGAGACAGTGAAGCTAGATCCACCTCAGACTTACTTGGAACTGCTGAGAGGAAATTTTTGTAGTTGAGCATTCCTTGACAGTGTAGAAACATGAATTGCCAAGTGCAATTCTCTCTCTCCCTCTGAAACAATCCCAAAATTTTCCAAGATGCCCTGAGATGCCCTCAATCCTCATAAGAACCACCAAACAATGCATGCCAGAGAGCAGCCACTTCAGGATTTGACCCTAATCTTTACTGTCCTGTTCATTCTCAGCAAGAAAGGAGATGCCTATGGAACACAGAAGGTCCCATTCCTGGCTTTAAAGAGACAAAATATTTTCTGCCTCTGAGGACACCACAGGGAATTCCAACCCAAGCCCAGGCTGTTCTGTAGGACTAGAAAGGACAAGAGTCAGAAGCATTGGTGTTACCTAACCCGGTGAGGTATAAGGTGCATGAGGCAGGTGGCTGGTGAGCACAGACATGAGAGCCCTGTGAGCCCTGTGTGGACACCAAGACATGGAATGGCTTGAGACATTAGGATGTGAATGGTTCCCTTGATACTAGTACAGATGTAGATCAGCAGCATTAGAGATGTAAGCTGGCAAGTAACAACCCAGTTCAGTGGCTCATGTTGTGGCACGCAGCAAAAAACACGGTGTAGACATGTGCTTTATGAGTTGACTACAGCAATTAAGTTAGATAACTGTTAACTAATTGGCTTTTATAACTGTTGACTCAAAGTGGGCAGTTTTGTACAACCATTTCCAGAACGATCTGAAGTTAATAGTACATCTCATCTCACAGATATTTTTTCCTAGACATTGCATCCTTTCCACTCAGATGAGGACCATTCAACCATAATAATTCATGCACCCTGTGACCAATGAGCAAAAGTATTTTTTAGCAATACTCTGGACATTCCACTCTGGGAACAGATTACATCAAACGCTGTCTTCGCATGAAAATAATTGACAGAGATAAAGAACAGAAATGTAATACTACACAGAGTGAGAAAATGTCAAGAGTTAGAGAAATTTTCTGAGCTTCAGAGCTTTCAGCCCAGGAATGCCAGAAGCAGTTTGAAGCTTCCACAGTGCCAGTTTATTTCCATAATCCTACGGTAGATAAGGGGCCAAGGCAATTACCTGAAATTCAGAAGGATTTCAAGAAGTGCAAGGCAGCCAAAACTGATTCTGGCCACTTATTGTGATGGCTATTTGTCAGTCAGGTGGTAGGAATCACATCAGTTTCAGTTGTTCTGCAGAGAGATTTGAACTGTGTTTGGCTTCAGCCAAACTTCTTCAGTTTGGCTTTTATTAAAAAAAAATAAAAAAAAAGAAAGAAGAAAAACTTAATCTTAAGGGGTTTTTTTAGAGGCAGAGAGAAACATATTACCTCAAAAATGTACTTTCATTTGAAGTATAAATGTACTTTCATTGAAGTATAAAACAGCATTTCAGTGAGGGTTTTATTATATCTTCTTGGGAAACAACTGTCCTTATTTTTAATTTCACTTCATACAGCATTGTAGTTTCTGTAAAATTTGGAGAGTAGTCAAAATTAATTTACAACTGTCACACCCTCATGCATAATCATGACTATAAAAGACACAATTCCTTCACTGAATTCTCATCATCATAGGTCAATGAGGAGCTTCAAGATAAACTCTTCAGTATTTTAAACATTGCTTTAACTAATTCTTATACAAAGTCAGGGAATAAATTTCCTTTTTTATCCACTTTTTCTTTCTTCTCTAGTCTTTTTTCCCTAAGCCCAAATATACCATGTCCATATCTTTTTCTTCATGTTTGGAAAAATGCTCTAGGAAGACAATTAATGTGGTCCCATAAGTTAAGAAATTTTTTTTGTGAAAATGTTGGAAGCTGCCTTGCTATCATGATGCTATTTTTCATTGAGCAAAACTGCTTCAGACTACACACAGTTGCAGTCTGCTTTCAACTCTATATCTTTTTTTTCTTCTCCTGAGTTGTTGCTAAGCCTCTGACTGAATGTTTCAATGGAAATGGTTAAGATAAAGGTGTTTTTAACGATATATACCTTCTTTTAAAAGTTATTTTTATTTTCCAATATCACTTAAGGCAGTATTTCCAGTCTAAGATTTAGGACAAGCTAGTATAAAGGTAGTCAGCATATGACAGATGCTACAGTTCAGAGGCAAGTCTCTAAGCAGTATTTCACCACTTCAAGAGTTTAGGAGCTTTAAATTACCTTGTGGAAGAGTCTGTTTCTCTACTGGCTGCACTGAGAAGCACGTCTCTCCTTTTTGCCCCTACAATCCATACTGTAATAACTGACTGACCCCTTCCTCTAAGTGCTAAGATGTTCTGTAACTGCTGTGTGTGGTGTGACAAAATACCAGCTCCAGGACATCTTTCCCCCACCATACCTCCAGGTGGTTGTGCCAACATGCTTTGTTATGAAAAATGCAACATTTCAGAGCAACAGGATTGAGTATTCTAATCTTGTTGAAATGCTCTTACTTGATCAACAGTTATCACTTTGGCATAATCGTACTTGTTTCTTCAATATGTAAAATCCTCATGTAAATAACTGGACATATATCCTGAGTAATTCTAGAGTTTTGTCTACTTTATTTCTCTACTATGCATTTCTGGACAGTTACCACAAACCTGGCCAGATAGCATGCGTTATGCACCATATATCATGTATCACAATGTTATATGGTATATGTTATATGATATAAATGTCAGTTTGTTTATCTGCAGAATAGCATCAAAACCATTCCAATTTCCAGAGCTTGGCTGGTAGTTTTCCTGGAAAAAATTTGCTTTTTTAACAATGTAGAAATGTTTTACAACAAGGCCAAATCAAAGACTTTGAGCCATTCTTGAAGGAAAAGTTAAAAGGTCAAAGCTAGTAACAGTCAAGTTAAACAATAAAGTAGAAGCTGCTCCTCACATTCTTTGCCTTGTACATGCAGTTCCTGCTATATTAACTGGGGGTGAAGTCTGTGTGTCCAAGGTCATTTACCAGGAGAAGGTTGCATGCTCCCTACAAAAAGTTCAAAAGTTATGAAACAAATATAAACAGACACACTGTTTTTGAATTTGTGGTACTTATTATCTAGGGTGTAAACATGTTCCAATAGAATTAATCTTTATCATTTGACAAGTGGCATGAAAAACCCTGACGAAAGGAAATGACAAGAACAAATCTTATGAGGAGCAGAGCAGCTGAGGGAGCTGGGGTTGTTTATCCTGGAGAAAGGGAGGCTCAGGGGAGACCTTGTCACTCTCCACAACTACCTGAAAGGAAGCTGTAGCCAGGTGAGGGTTGGTCTCTTCTCTCAGGCAGCAACTGACAGGATGAGAGGAAATGGACTCAAGCTGTGCCTGAAAAGGTTTAGGTTTGGATTTTATGTTTAATGGTAACATATTCAGGTTAATGGCTGGACTCAATTATCCTAGAGGTCTTTTCCAAACTTAAAGATTCCATAATTCTGATAAATTATAGTGGTGGTTTTTATCTTATGAAGGGGTTAAACCAACAAAGAAGTACTGTGAAATTGTGGGAGAAAACAATTTTGAAACTACAAAGTAGTTACAAGTTACATGATGCTCTTGTGTATTACTGGTGTAGATATGGTATGTTTGAAAATTTATTAATATACCGTATTTTATGGTAAAAAGTAGTACTGTTTCCCTTTTTCTATTATAAAAGGTCTATTTTGCCATGCATCTTACTGGATATTTTCATTAGAAGAAAACTCATAAGAAAGTCAGCTGGCTTTGGTACAGAATACTGGCTTTGATACTATTTGGTTTTTGTGTAATTTTCAACAAATAATGTACAAAGAACTGTATGGTCAATTGCATGAGAAAGAGGTGATGCCCAAAAACCACTTTTTGCCATCAGCGGGTCCAAAAGCATTTCCTTGGTGAAATGTCAAGCTGGGTTTTTCTAAGCTCCATTCCTTATCCACAAAGCCAGGGCTGCACTCAAACTGGTACTGTTTGCCTTCAGCCCACAGTAATATGGGCTGAGCCCAATCCCCACATCTTCATCCCATATACCAGACTCTTCAGCTGGGGGATTCTGTCACCTTGGCTATAGCTGTCCAGCAACCAAGCTGTTATATCACCAATTTTCAGTTATTTTCTTGCCTACATGTGAGAATTTAATTTATATCTACAGATCTGTGGACTAAACTTTAAAATAATTATTAAAAGTATCGAAATGTATTCTTTGATTTTGTATTATATTAAAATGCAGCCCACAGGAAACTACCCTTAAACAAGTAAGATATAATTGGAAAACACAAATAAATCCACAAAGCCTTCCACATCTGACATGACGGTTCAAATACAGGCCAGGTAGGTCATATGAAAAATGTCTGAGTTTTTGGGTAACTCCACTGACTATAACAGAAATGTTTACATATTGGAAGTGAAATGTGCTTTCAGGTTTTAATGGATGAGGCTGAAAGCTGACTCTGTTACTTATGGATATTGAAAATAATTTTGCTGGTATGATTCTAGTCCTCAGTGACTGGCCTTCTTCATGGGAAATAAATTAAGAACTTTATTGGCAGTTTCAGTAGATAGGTCAAAACCTATATAGGCATGGCAATTTAATTTTCCTGCTCCTACATCTTTGTCGAGTCAGAGCAGTAATCTGCAGAATTATTTCTGGTTATACCTTTACAGAGGATTTAATTTCCAGACTGTTGAGGAAGCAGTCTCCATGAGCCTGAAATGCAAATGAAAAATATAAGAGAATTTTTAGAAAGCTGTGTTTACTGAAGCTTTCCATAACAATTGCACTAGATGTAACTTTTATCCAAACCCAAGTTCTGTTTACAGCTGCATTCGCCCATCAACTATTTTATCAGCCCAAGGCAGGCCAAAGTCTCTGTCAGGATGTTGAGCAACTGATTGCTATACGAACGGCAGTGCTTTAGTTTTGTAGCTACTAATGAATGTGAAGCAGAGTTCAAGTCCATTGTCACTTGCATCAGAAAGTTCTCCTGACATCAAGTGTAGGACTTGGACTTGGCTGCGTTGAATCACAAGATGTACCAGAGTAAAAGCATCTCTGGGGACTGACAGGACAAATGTATTCTCTTCCAGCTTTACTCAGTGGTGGTAATGCCAAAAGATTATAATACATGCAGTGAATCACATCAGCCATAACTACAAAGGAAACATATTCCATGGCTGGTTAATTCTTAATTGATTCTGATGCTCTGGCCTAAAATAGAGAATAGAAATATGCCACTGATCAAGAGTCTTGTGAAGTCCACACTTTATGCACATTTATGGATGCTATCCAAACAGCAGCAGAACTGTGAGAGAAAGATGGGCAGAAATGAGCCAAAATGGGAATGGCAAGCAGAATGGTCAAATCCAGGGGTGACTTATTTTCCACTCATCAGCTTCTGCCTCCTCTAACCTAAGAGTTGATATAAAAAACCCCTCATGATGCCCTGGGTTTTGTGGATAAGAAAAGGAGAAAAAACCCCCTCATCTAGCCATTCACTAGCAAGAAAGTGGCAGGATTGGAGAAACTTTGGAACCAGTACAGCTGTACCCATTGCTCTCTTTCCCTTGGGGTAAAATGCATTTCTGTTTTTGGTAACCCTGTGTTATTTTCAACCCATATTTTATCTTTCACAAAACAAATTAAGCTTGCTGTCTTCACTGCAGGCATGAAGAGGATATGCATAGAGCTTCTGTTGCTCTGGAGCAGAGTCCTCTTGCTGTGGCCTTTGTGGGGTTTGTTTGACATTTATTTCTACACCTCCATGAGGCTAGTACCTACTTGTGAAGAATTGCTGGAATACCTTGATCAATATGGGCATTTCATATTTATGGTTTTTCCGAAATAATACACTAGCACCTCTAGTCAGTTGCACATTGGTGTAAACACTGAGAAGTTTCTCTTTTTGCTCTGAATATGATAGCTGGTTAGTGTATGAAAGATGATTACAGACACCTGTTCTTTATCTTCACACTGGTAAACTGGGAAAACCATCTCAGTATCATTTCTTTTTGCTCCAAGAGGAAAGACATCTCTGGCAATAGGTACGGCAAAAGACGGGAAAAGGAATTTCTGGCATAAGGCTGAAAACTGTCACAGAAAATATTCCCTTGTGCAAATCTGAGGATGCAGCAAAGTCGTGAATTACAGACACACAGAGCATGAGATAAACAAAATTCAGTGCTTCGGTTTCACTAAGTGGAGCTTTTGTCTTTGAGCTTCTGTACAGGCTGGGCCAGGGAACAAACAAAACGGGGGGAGGCGATCTCAGACAGAGCTCGCTTTATGCTTCCGATCTTATCTCCCCTAAAAGAAAGGGCAGAGCGATGCAAGGCTCGCTGAGGCAGCAGAGAGTGCGGGCTGCGCCCTCGGTGCCCGCGGGGCGGAGGCTGCGGGCGCGGTGCCGGGCCGGGCCGGGCGGCGGGCGCGGAGCATCCCCGCGGCCGGGGCGGCATGGCAGCTGCCGGGGAGGTGGAGCCAGCCGCTGACCTGCCGGCATCGCAGCTCGGGCACATCATCTGCCGGCAATCAGTAAATCCTCCCTTCTTCCTTCCCAGCTGCGCCGCAAAACGCGAGGGACACATAAAATGAAAATATAGTATATTTTAAAAAAAAAAAGGAAAAAAAATTCTTTTGAGCAGCAGGGCCGGAGGACGGCGGGGGAAGGCCAGGTGCGCAGGGCTGCCTGCGCCGGCGGGCGGTGCGTGAGGAGCTGGGCCGGCGCTGCCACCATGGAACACATCCGGATGCCCAAGGTGGGTCCCGCCGGGCGGCTGCGTCCATCATCCCCGCGGCCCCTCCAGCATCCCCGCGGCCCCTCCAGCATCCCCGCGGCCCCTCCAGCATCCCCGCTGCACGTCCATCATACCCGCGGTCCCTCCAGCATACCCGCGGCACCTCCTGCTCCGGCCCAAGGGAGCCTCGCCCCACAGCCCTGCGGGCCTTACGGCCCTCCAGCTGATGCTGCGGGCTGCTTTCCGGCCAGTTTGCCATGAAAGCTGCCCAAAAGGCCGAGAGGCGGGCGCGTTGCTCTGCGATGTGGGCTTGTCGGGGTTCTCACTGAGCCCCTCTGTTAACGCAGGCAGTGCCCGTGAGCTTGCAGGGGTCCAGAACGGGAGCTCTGTTACTGCTTCTCAGACGCCTTTCGTTTGCCCCCAGATTTCAGAGCCGGTGATGAATTGATTTAGTGTTTCTATGCATACGTTTGATCTTTAGCCGACTCAATCCGTCTTTTTCTACAGCTTTCTAAGCACTAGGCCTGTATTTGTTTAACATTATTGCCACGTTGCTCTAGAAAGAAAAGTAATAACAAAAAAGTGAACCAGAGCAATATGTTAATTCTAAATGGGGTGGGACATATTTTCATATGTATTTATTTATTCATTTAATAACCCAACCCCCTGAAATTAAGAATTTATTTGTATTTATCAATAAAATATTTTCAATGTATCAAAATATTATCGATATTATCAATTTTTTAAAATGAAACATTTATACCTTTGATCAATATTTAATATGATGGCATGAATATGGGATTAGGGCCTTGTTATTTGCCTATCTTTTTTGGCCTTTAGGTGTTAAGCTGTAAATCTAGTATGAAGATCTGCATTTATAACAACTGCCTTTCTTCTAATCTCATTTCATTACCTGTTATCTCCCTTTTTGGAAGGAAGAATTTCAGAATAGTGTGACTATGTCTTCCTGCTGGTAGGTACAATCAGTGGAAGTTGTCTGTACAGATGCTCCTGACCATTCACTGAAGAATGCTGAAAGCTTGAATGAGAAAAATGTTGAAAACAAACTAATAAGGGTAGAAAAATATCAAAAAAATAAATGGTTGTGTGTGAATGGAAGACCCAGGAAAGTCCCTGTTGCAGGCAATGGAAGCTTATTTGTTTTCTTTTCTACAACCAGGTCCTGGTCCAGAAAATATTATTCTGCGTATGTAAAACCCATTTATGTATCTGATACTGTGAGAAGGCACTGTACCAATGCCTCAGGTCACTGAAAATCTTAACTCAGTGTGAGGTGATTCTGCAGTCCTGGATCCTGGCAGTCTCTTACATTATAGCTATGCTGAACGGTATCTGATATAATAGAGTAGTTTAGAAGGAATGATTTAAAGGTCCAAGGGGTACAAAAATCCTCTAAAATTTCCAACATAAATGTAGAAAATCAACATGAGTGACTACTGAAATACTTAATCTGTCCAGTTACTCCTAAATACACTGAAAAATCAGTGCATCTACAGCTACCTGACAGAATTGATACCTCTGATTTTTTTTTAAACCCTTGATCTTAAAATAAGTCACCAGTACTTGTTGGGGTTTTTTGTTTTGTTTTGTATTGTTTTTACTGAATTTGGTCTTGATAATTTGGAACTGAACATTAGACATTTTCCAATGCCTGTAATGTAAAAATAGGTAAGGGAAAGCTCACAGTATCATGTGTTAGCCTCAGGTGTCACATTTCCTGACTCCATACAATCTTGTCCTGAGAGAAATTTGAGAAGTGACTGCCCTGCTCTGCGAAGGTATTAATCTCAGAATTATGACACTTTCCTGGTTCACAAACCTAGCCACATGGAAAAGTAAGATAAATCCCATACTTAACAAGATAATAAACCTATTAATATCTGAAAACAAAATTTCTTAGCCCAAGTAAAAGCTTTTCCTTCAAAGGGAGGTCTATATTACATGATGTCCATTAGGTCTCAGCAATTGTTTTAATTTTAAGTGAAATATGACTGTAGTGATTTATGGTTCATAAATATTAAAATCAATCTGATAAAACATAACAGACATTAAAAAAAGCAGAAGGTAATTCCATACCAGGTGGATCAGTAGTTCATTAAGATAACTAGTCTGTGTCAGAGTGACAAAGTAGAGAGAGCATTTAGACCTGGCCACATTCTGCAGCTTCTCAGCATCTACAGTTGTATTAGGGTCCAGCTCTTCCTAGTTCCATTAGTGTCCATTTGTGGACCTCTCTGTGTGAGTTGGCCAGAGCTCCTTATAGACAGGATGACACTCTGGCTCCACAGCCTGCATGGAAGCAAGCTCCACAAGATCATGGCTTTACAAAGATTACCTTCTTCTGTCTATTGAAAAGTTTTGAGTAGCTTCCTTCAGCATTGGTTCCTTCTAGCTTCAAGGATTTATTCAATAAAAATTCCATGTTCACCTTATCCATGCCTTCACAGTAAATCTTGATCACAACCCACCAGATTCTGATAATTTCAGAGAAATGTCATCAATGACCCCAAGACCTCTTTCCTATGTCCAATCCATTGTTCATTAGATATGTTTTAGGTTGTTTTTCCTGGAGGTATTCTACCATGTCTGTCTGTGTTGAAGCTCCTGTGTGTCTCCTTTGCCCACACAATGTTTTGCAAGACTCTTCTGGAGTAGGATTTCCCACTGCAAAAACCATTCAGGTGCTTTCCCAACAGACTGTACGTACCCACCTGCTAACACAGTTTGGTGTGCTGACCACTATTGTTCTATCATTATACTCCTGGTAGAAATCATGCATAGGCACTGTATTTTCACAAGGTAAATGCCATCCTATGCATGAAGGCTGTAATTTAAGTTTGAACTGGAAACTGTCCCTCATTGCTGAATAGAATTATATATAATTCCCATACCCCTTTAAAACTTAAAAATTAGTAAAACCAGCGACTGACATGAGTTTGGATTGAACAGCAGGATAGTTTAGGATAACTCTCCAAACAGAAAATATGACAAACAGCTCATAACATTTAGAAGGAAAGAAATCAGCAATACTTCTGAGAAGATTAGAAGCATGTTTTATGAGGATGTGTAGAGATATGATATGTTGTGTTTGTATGTTGGCAGCAGGCCTAGGTAATGGCCTCATAATAAAGAACACATCAGTTTATCCCTGGTGTGCTAGCTGTCTTCAGTGGGCTTAGCCCAGAAATTCTTTTGGCTCAGTGTTAACAGAATACTTGGGATGACTTGAGTTGCTCGAGTGCTTTCATTTTTGTGATGTTACGGTGAGGTATTTCCTTTCAATGATGCCTCTCTCAGGCAGAATTTAAGATCTGCTCCCACGTTAATGACAAATCTCTCTACCAGATGTATTGCTTCACAGAATAAATTCCCAGCATGTGTAAATGGGCTGTGTGTTTGCTTTTGTTTTTAATCTATTTTCCATAACTCTTAGTTTTTAATAAAATTTTATAACATGTCCTTTCTCACAAGTCTCCATCAGGAAACCCATGTAATTTATATTCACTTTATATATGACAGTGTAAATGGCAAAACATTTGTCAAGGTGTCTATCCAGATCAACAGCAAAATTGAACCCAGCATGCCCAGTCTTTACTTTCTTTTTCCATGTTCTGGGTTGCTGGATCTCCACATTTTTTTAGAGGTAAATTGGCATATTCTACCACTGCTCTCTGTGTGCTTTCTGTAGAGATAAGGTGTGCTATTATAGTTATGTTCTCTGTATCCAAGCTACAATTCCTTTTGGAAAAGTTTGATTTATTTCAGTTATGTAGAAAGGTGGCAGCAGTCCTGAGGTGGTATTGGGAAACACCTGGGGACATGGACTGGTTGTTTCCCCCACTGGGAATGGGGAATGGAGTGCCACAGGCACTTCACTATAGTACTGGATTTTAGCTAAACTTGTGTTTAGTTTGCTACTTAGAAAAGGTAGAGGAGGTGAGGCTGCCATGGCCTTTGCCTTTTAATGGTGTTTTGGGTCATCAGGTTACAGCAAACACATTATGCAATGTATTTTAAGTGCCAAGTTTATTTTCTGCTTTTCAAGTGTTGTGTGAAGGTGGTTTCTGTACTTTCCTCTAAATATACAACTTAGAGCAGTGTGTATTACAATTCAGCTGGTGTTTTCTGATTTCATAACTGTTTTTCATTTTACATCATGGTTAAAAATTGTTTAGCCTGTTCTGGGTCCAGTAATGTTTAATGGCTTCAAAAATGTCATTCTACTTCACTGCCTTAGTCAAACGATGCATTAAAACATCTACACTAATCCTGGACACATTTAACTCTGATTTTGTGAGTTACGAATTTTTACTTATTAATAAGTCTTCCTTATTTAGAATGCAATTTAATTTTCTTTGGGTCCCACCTATTCCATCTTTGTGCTATGAAAGTTTGTGCCCAAAAGATAAATTTAATACAAGTGAGCTTTGTAGTATACTATGCCAGAAAATGTTCTGTGGTAACATCAGACTGGAGGTGGATTAAATGAAAATAAGAACTGCAGAAAATGTCCATGTATTGTGGGATTTGACTTAAAATGATCTGTTTGGAATTGTGCTATAAAATATTTGTTTTGAATTAGAGTTGTCAAGCTACCTTCTTATTAGTGTGTTTCAATTTAAACAAAATCTTGTAACAGCCATTATTCTCAAAATATTTAGTTAAAAATGGTCAAAAGATCACACAGACTTTCCTATTTTCAATAATGTGACACTCAATAAAGAGGTAGCTGGATAAAGTCACAAAACAAGCTCTAAAAATCATGGCTAGTCATGTATTTTAATTTGTTGTCTTGGCATTTATGTCTAAAATGCTAACTCTAAACCTTATTGCACTTGAAAAACAGTACTGGAAATCATTAAGACAGCATGTCTGCAGGGACCTCTTTGATTTTTTTTTTAATTTTTTTTTTTTTTTTTTTATGCATAGTAGGAGGCTGAAGTTGGAATGAAGGATTTGAGAAGTTAGGCTTTGGGGTGGTCAAGGCTGGAATCTCTAGGCCTGCTGTTAATGGGCCCAAGTGGGTGGTATTTGAGCAATTGCTGTCTGTAAACTAAAGGAATGATCTATTTGCAATAGAAAATGCACACTTACATTTCCATCTGTGCAGGTGTACTCTGCTGAGAAAGACAGGTCCATACCACCAGAAAAGTAGTCCTACAAATCCATTTTTAATGCAAATCTCTCGTGGCCTGCACGAGAAATGGCTTGGTACTGCTGCTCTAAAATAGGCTGCTGAACAGGGCATGGTTTTAAACATGTAACAGAAAAGCCTGTATCAAATACAAGAGTTTAAAGATATATTTCTTTTCAGTATCCTTTGGCTGCATGCAGAATTCTTTCTTCCTATATATCTTTTTCAGAACCAAATCTGAACAAATTTGGCAAATGTATTAAGTTTTACTGCGTTGAGGAAGCCCTGTTTTTCCTAAATTAGAGCTCTTAGTTAGGATTTTTAATAGAATACACTTAGTTGCTCTCTTCTCCTTTTCTAGATAAATGAGATCTAATACAGACTGAAAGAGAAAATTTTATGTATGAGCCTTGTGTTACAATGTTGGCACCATATTGTAATGCTCTATTCTCTTGTAATAGGGTCTTGTTTGCTGCTCCCATTATGCAGCTGCTGCTCAGGTGTATCTGATAATGTGGTGCTGACCGCTGTCTTTATAGATCTTAGCAGACAACAGTTTATTTTTTAAACCAAATTACTAGGTAGTTTGTTGTCTGTTATTCATACTGTTATGAATCATTCATTATTATTTTTCAGCTCTTGTTCTCCATTTCACTTTAGTTCTTTAGAAAATTAAACTTGTTTAGATTTTTCTTGAATAGTTTCTCCCATCCTGCCAGATTTGCCCTGAGGAAACTTTTTACAATGCATCTCTTAAGGTGTCTTTGCTAAAATTTAATAATTTCCTTTTGCCTTTGTTTGAATCTTTTGACTTATGCAGCCATCTAACTTCATAGACTGTGCATTATTTTACTGCACTTGGGAGATCTTTTCAGAGAGGGAAATATAAAAAAGTAACACGCATCAAGTACAGTTTTTATGATTCTTACGAAATAGAATGGAAACCACATTAAAAGGCAGCATCAATTGGCAATTCAGTATTCTTTTATTCTTACTCCAAGGTCATGCAAAAAAGATCAATTATTGTGTATTTTGTTTAACAAGTACAACACTACTATCTTTGTGTTGAAAAAAAAAATTAATAGCATTTGGCCTTTTACAAGTAGTCTTTTTTCACTCTCAGGAATTATGCTAAACACATGGATAGCTGGGGTCAACCAGGGTGAAGAAAACTCAAATATTCGACTTGGCCTCAAACCATACCAGCTGTGCTCCTTTTTTCCCATTAGGCTCAGGCTTTTGGCTTTCACAAGCTCTTCCCTTAGCTTTTGTCTGCCAGCAGTGCTAAGGCCAGTGAGAGTCCTGTGACGAATTCCCAGGATTCAGTTTCTTCTTGCTTTTACTCATGTGTGTAACCTCATGAGGAGAGTAGGGAAGGCTGCAGGAATCCCTGGTCAGTCTAGGAGGCCAAGGGGATGGACAAGAAGAAGTCTCTGTAGGGCTAAGTATGTGCCCCTAGGGTCCAGCCTTGGCTTTGGATCAACTTTTTCATCAACAGAGAAGTTTGTGGAAATGGCCTTTCTTTGTCCTTGAAGAATCACTGAAACTCATTTGTGCAGCCAAATTTCAAGGTACTTTATCAGCTTATACATGAAACTTGCTTTTATGGGTTGTGGTAGAGCAATGAATTTAAAGTCTCTGAACAATAAAGAAGCTCCTGAGTGAGGACATTCCCTGCTTACCTTTAATTGGCAGCTTTCTCCTGGCTGGGAGGGTTTTCTGGCCTTTCTCCTTCTTGGGATAAGGAATTAGAGGAGAGGAATGAGTCAGGGCTCTTCCTAAAGGAATGGGGAACACTTGGTGACATGGGAGCTGATCACTTTTGTTCTTGGCTGACAAACAGGCTTTTCAGCTTCTTCAAGATGCTCAGTGATAATGGGCAGGTCAGTGATGACCATGGCAGAACTAGCTGTTCAAGCGTCTTCTGCCTCAGGTTAGTTAATGTATAGGAAGCAAACACATAGACTTGAAACCTATGTAGTGAGAAAAAAAGCTCTTTGAGATTTTTTTTTTCATAATTCAAAATTTAATTTTATTGGAAAATCCTACAGTAGAGGCCGTTTTTTGTCAGATAGCATCTCCATGCTGCACATGAGCTTTGCTGTGACAGGCAGCTCCAGTTCTGGCCAATTTGCCATACAGCTTCTCCTTTCCCTGCTCAGTCTGAGCCCACAGTCGGAACTGATCCTGTGTTTGTCTGAAAATGCTTTCCCATGTAGAACTGTGAACAGCCTGGAATAGTAGCAGTAACTTCTGCACTGTTTTGAGATGCTGACGTGTTTGAAGACACTGAAACAGCTTAAAGTGAGGATGAAGGTAGCATATTCAAAAAGCATTCAAAAATAGGCAATGCAGTCAAAGCTTATAAAAAAAGTTATTTAAACTAAAAATGAAAACAAATTAGGGTACTTGAATATTTTTAGGAATAATGTTTTGGCACGCAAACTTTTCCAAATACTTTCAGGGTCATATGCTTGCTGTTCTTCCTTAGGTGGGAGTCCCGTTGAAACTGGTGGGAGTTGTGCCTGAATAATACTTTGGCCCATGATTTTCTCTAGTATGACATTTTTTTCTTGAATGACCTCCTAACAACCTTGTTTGTAAGTCATTTGTCATGTTTATTCTCTGAATAAAAAGTGCCTTCCATCTGTTCTTAATCTGTGTTCCCTTTAACTTCTATTTTTGCCTCTTTTTTTCTGTCATCTGTGTTGCATTGGAAATAGACTTTCTGGGCAACTTTATTTATCTCCATGTAAGTGGTTGTAGTTGTTGCAGTGAATCTCCTGGTGGTCTTTTCTTTAGGCCCAGACAACCACAGTCATCAGGAAAGAAAAATAAAAAAGGAGAAAAAATAAGGAGGCAAGAGCTTTGAATTAATTATTTACATTATGGAAGTTTTACTTAGATGCCCCTCTCTAGACGACCTTGGGCAATGTTTTCTTTCTAACTCTTTGTGGTCTTCCAGCTCTCAGCTTCACAGACTTGTGTTTTCTGAGCTGGTCTCACACCAGCTGTTCATTTTAGGTGAAGCACATGTGCATGGTCTATGCTTTTTCCTGGCATGTCAGTACATACATAATTTCCTACATTCTCCAATAAAGTCTACAGTTGTTTTGGTGAAAAACTAGAGCATTGTTTTATAGGAAAAAACAGAAAAATAATTATTGTCTCTTTCTGATAAAAATTTTGGCAATTAATGCTGATTTCTCAGCATGCTGTGACTTTTTAGATAGAAAAAATCTCTTCTTCAAAAGCACTATTGCTATGTGTGCTCACCTCTTGTGGAAATGAACATATTCCCATTCCCTCTATTCGCAGACTCTCTAGGTTTAAAGAAACTGCTGGACATGTCTTTCTTTTCCTCATTGGGAGAGTGCAGAAGAGGAAAGAAGGCTCATTCTCTGAATCCTTTGATCAGCAGAGTGAAATCTAAGATTGAGCAATGCTTCATTATACTGATGGACTAAATTTATCTTTAATAAATATAAGATAATACACATGGCGGGTAGGTCTCAACTTATGTATGCAAGCATGACTTACAGTTGCTAGTTCTAAAAAAGACACGAACAAAAAAAACCCCCAAAACTAACCTAAACCCCAGCTTGTTCAGCAGAAGACAAAAAAGCAAGCAATGTTTGAGAAGTTTTAAAAATGAAATAAAAAGCAAACCAGTGAACATCGCTATTCCACTACACAAACTACAGAAACATGTTGTACATCCAACTTTTGAATTCTGTTTGCACTTTTGGCCTTTTCTCAGGAAGTAGACCTCATGCAGAATAATCAAAGCTGTGGAAGAGCTTGTCTGGAATAGCTTCCATAAAGGTCACAACTATGTAAAGTTGGGCTCTTCACTCTTGGAACACTAGGGAAGGATCTGTAACAGCACGTGTGGCACATAACTGGTGACATATTCAAAAAGAGCAGGAGGAAGGGATTTTATTGTAAATGTATAGCTGAAATGTCAAGTTCACTCTCACAGGGTGTTACGGATGCCAATAAGTTACAGATGTGCAAAATGTTATTTAATAAAATGAATGGAATTTAAACACAGTTATGGCTATTAAAAAGTGTGACCTCATCTTAGGAAGGCCCCAGAGCGGGGCTGAGATCCTGAGGGAGCATGAGTACATGCCTGCCTCTCATTCTGCCCTCAGCTGCTGCAACTGTCTGTTCTTGAGAAATGAACTGCAGGGAGAGGTGAATTCTCATCTCCCTGGTGCAGCCACTGCATTTGCTTTGCTGAAATCAGACTTACCACACAGCTCTTACTGCAACTGTTCTGTTCATTCAGATCCAACCTTTAATTTATTTGTAGCTCTGTATTAAAAAAAAACCAAACAAACAAAAAACCAAAAAACCCAACAAACCACAACCAAAGAGGAGCTTTGTTGGTTAGCATTTTTCATTCATGGGGCTGTGATTGATGAGTGGGGAAGGATGTGACCTGGGAGGTCTGGAAATCCATCCCTCAGCCCTGTCCTGCTGTGTGCATGCCTGCTTTGCTTGTGTTTCATGGCCCATGCTGGCTCACTTTGTAGGCTGGGGTGGGTGATGAGTGCCTTGTGCAAGATCAGTGCCTGTGCAGCAGAGCCCTTGTTGGCTGGACTGCAGTGTAGGGACCTTTCTTCATCCAGACAATGCTGATTTTTATTGGTTTTGTGGGTTCCTTTCAGAAGGGCACTGCCTACATTTTTCTTTTGTGTCATCCCTCCTCTTTTGCTTGCTGCTCAATGCGTGCTTGGTTAATATTGTATTTCTTCCATTCCTTCTCAAGCCAATGTATGACCTCTGAAGTAGATGGCCCTGGGAAAAGACTTCATCCATGCTTTCTAGCAGGCTTTTTTGTTTAAATAAATAGTTTTATTTTTGTTAAAAACAGATTATAACTGGCCTTGAGGGAGATGACTCTGCTTTAATAATGGTTTGATTCTAAGCATTTTGCTACTAAACTGGCTTATTCTCATTTTAAGGTTATCTTTATTCCTATTTTTAAAATAGTGCAATGTATTTGGAATACACATTGCAAACGTGATTCTCAGATGCTGGCATTCTGTTTTTCAGGAAAATCAACTAATAATAGTTTTAAATTGTTGTAGTAGGAGATCCATCAAACCCATGGTAGCAAACTGCTAACTGTTTTGGACAGGTTTTATCCCACTGAATATCCAACTTGTTGATTTTTAAAATTATTCTAGTTTCTCAGTCAGAAATCATGGAAGCCTAGAATAATTTGTGTCCAAAGGGATCTTAAAGATCATCTAGTTCCTACCCCTAATAGGTGCCAATAGCACATGCCATGTACAAAATACTAATGATGTATGTATGAGTCACAAGCTGGTGATCTGAGAGTTAATAATGTGTTACAGACTCTCCTGTTGTCAGGAGTGCAGCAAAGGCAGAATGCCCATTTTGTGCCCAAGGTGGGAGAGCAGTGGAAGTGGAACTCTTTAGTCCCATTGAAAAGTTACTGAAAGCAAAACCTTCCAGTGTGACCTCTGCTGTCAGCCCTAACAGGAATGTAGGGAGCAACATCAAAATGTTTCTTTTTAACTCTTTTAAACTCTTTTAACGTTGTTTTAAATCTTAACAGAGATTTGCATGGGAGAAAATTTGCCTGATTGAGACCCATTGAAGAAAGACACTCTACCAGTATTATCTCTTACTTATTATTTTAATTTAGCTGGAATGGCTTGAATGGAGATAGAGTTTAACTGAAGGACAGGAGGCCCTGCCTTGCTGTCACAGGGTTTTGGTAAGATGAGATCACAAGGAAGAACTTAAGTGAGAAATTGTCTTTGGAAGTGTTAAGTAACAGGTTTTTGGATACAGAGGTACCACGAGAGAGGGGAGAAAAGGAAAATTAAGATCTGGAAATAAATCACATAATCACATTTTCTCATATAGTTATACTTCTTTGATGTTTAATGTTGTGCTGAAAAGAACTTTGTAATAGACAAAATGTGAGCATTGGGCTCCCACTATTGAGCTTTCTGTCATAGCCTAATTTTTTTTTTCCCTCTGTCACTTTTTTTGTATAGGTGGAAAATGTTAGGTTACTTGATCGTTTATCTTCAAGAAGAGCTGTGGTGGGAACCTTGTATTTAACAGCTACTCATGTCATATTTGTGGAGAATGGTTCTGAAACCCGCAAAGAAACCTGGGTATGAATTTTTATTATTTCAATTGGCTGTAAGTGCATGGCACTTTATTGATGGTCATTTGAAAATTGCTTCCAAAACACTTTAAAAATAGTTATTTCATTCATATGGATGCTTTTATGAGGCTGTGTGAAGTTCTAGCCTAGTAATTTTCAAAAATTTTCAGTGGATTCTAGATATTATGGTATAGTAAGAGGAAGAGAAGGGCCTTCACTGTATGAATACCAGATGTGATTGACTGAGGAACAGCTGCTGTAAGCTGCTACACCTATCATCCAGGCAGAGCTGAGGGAAATACCTTGAATGTGAACTGCTTCCTTGGCTCTGTCAATTCTTGGCCTTCTCCCTTACTGCTAATGTTGAATCAGTGATTTTGTTGGTTTAATACTCTAATTCTTTTTATGAAGTGGTATTTTGAAATAGCTGTTTTGATTGATTGACAACATATATTACCTTTTCTTGTTGTTTAACCCCAGCCACTGACCAAGCCCCACACAGCCACTCACTCACTCCCCCACCCAGCAGAATCAGGGAGAGAAGCTAAAGGGTAAAAGGTAGAAAATGGTTTAAGATAAAGAGAGTTTAATTAGGAAAGCAAAAGCCACACACACAGGCAAAGCAAAGCATGGAACAAATTCACTGCTTCCCATGGGCGGGCAGGTGTTCAGCCATCTCCAGGAGAGCAGGGCTCCATCACATGTAACAGTGACTTGGAAAGCTGAATGTCATCACTCCAAGTGTGCCCTGCTTCCTGCTTCCTTCCACTTTAAGCATTGAGCATGATGTCACATGGTCTGGAATACCCCTTTGGTCAGCCGGGGTCACCTGTCCTGGCTGTGTCTCCTCCCAGCCCCCATCACTCTCAGTTTCCTGGACTGCAGGACTGCAGTAGGCCTTGCTCTGTGTAAGGAATAACAAAGCCATCTCTATATTATCAACCCTGTGTTCAGTGCAAATCCAGAACACAGCCCCATGGCAGCCACTGTGAAGGAAATTAACTCTACCCCAGCCAAAATCAGCACACATGTACACATACAGCTGTTGCTCGCTGCCATTCATCGGAGAGTCTTTTATGTAGCTCAATTATGCAGCCCTTGTTCATTTTTGCACTAATTAACTCCATCTTCCTTTGATCCCGCTATTCATGACCAGATTTTTATTGTAATGTTTAATCTCATTTGATGCAGTATTTAAAATTATATCAGCATTACCATTCTACCCATGAGGAGGCACAATATTTTAGCCTTATGTAACTGATGCTGGTTCATCTTTTCCCTGTGCAAATAGATGAAAAGAGCTTTGACAACCACCAGCTTACACTGAAGCAAACAAACAAAAAGCTTTGGATAGTGTGAGCAGCCTGGTGTTTGAGCAGCTGAAACACTCCAGAAATGCCTTTTTGTCTGCAGGTGATGTATCAAGCTGCTTGAGCATGAAGCTGGAGATAGAACCAAACTTCAAGAGGAGGATCATGAGGGTTTTCTGAAAGAGTAGTGGAAGCTACTGTGCCTGCTCTGGCACGTCATTATAAATAATTGCTTTTCTTCTCAAAGATTTGACTAGCATAACTCTTTTCAATTCCCCTCAGGTTCTCCACAGCCAAATTTCCTCTATTGAGAAGCAAGCCACCACTGCCACTGGCTGCCCATTACTGATCCGCTGCAAGAACTTCCAGGTCATCCATCTGGTGATCCCTCAGGAACGAGACTGCCATGACGTCTACATATCTCTGATACGTTTGGCTCGACCAGGTACGGGAAGAAAACAGCACAAAAATCCTGAAGAGGGAGAACTTAATGGAAGAAATGTACCTGTGCACCTTTGTCCTTTGCAGGTTAAGAAAAAAGGTTCAATAGAGATGTGTTGTGGGAGAAATATTGATATAATCATTTGTAGATCAATGAAGAAAGCTTATTATAACAAGCAGTTAATTCCATAAAGTATGACATGAACTTCTATTTAAAATAATACTCTAGGGCATCATGTACCATAAAATATATTATGAAGATATATTGTGTGCAACTAATTTGCTGTGTAAATGTAAATTTTGGAGAATATTCTAAATTCAGATAAGTTTTATGTCCCTGTTGTAACAAAAACTTTACAATACATTTAGTGGTCCTGTCAAGATTTCCATTTTGATGCTTTGTGCTGTGCAGAAATTCCTTAAAATCAGTGAAAGGTTTAGCAGCAAGTAGTTGTTTTATTTCACTGGGCTGCCTGTGTTTTAGCCTATTATTATCTACATCCTGAATATGCCCTGTGTGTTTCTGAATTCAGTTCAGGATCCTTTTGAAACCTTTCCCCTTTTCAATGAAAAACCAAATGTTGCATCAAAGCCCAACATTTGGTTGCCTACATTATATTATAGCTCCTCTCTGCACTGTGCTCTCCTAAGACCCAACTGACAAAGCTTCTGCATTGTTTATTTTAAACTATGACTTTATAAATATAATACCAGCTTTGGTTTTTATTATTATTTTAACAGTATGCAAAGAAATTATCTGTTGCAGTCTTTACAAAGCTGACAATAACTGGATTTAATTTTTTTCTTGCTAAGAGAGTGCCAATTTTATCTACTGTGTAAAGGGGACAAAAATTGCACAGTCAACCAGCCCAGCTACTGAGCCTTAAAAAGGACTAATAGTAGCAGTAGTACTCTATAACTGTAGCAGAAGTAACTTGGTAAGCTAGGTGATGCAGGGTGAAAGTAATCAGAGAAATTTAAAACAATTAGAAAAATTCAATCAGTGGTTCTGCTGATGAAAATCTGGATTCATTCCATGCACCTCAGCTGCAAGTACATGTTCATGTATGCTAGAAGGCATGTGATTCTGTAATCCTTTTTCTTGGAGGCAGGAGGAGGTGTGCGTGCTGCTATGCACCATAATGATGAAAGGAAGAGTAGCTGAGGACCCTGAATACAAGTTCAGTGACTGATTGCAGTGGACAAGAAGGTCTGAGTAAAGAAGATGCAGCAACAGCACTGTAGAATTAGCTCTTTGCATAGTTTAGCTGCACAGCAGTTTTCCTTCTCCAGCAACTGATGTTACCGTGATTTGAGACAGGATATGTTCTTGCCTACCTACTCAAAATTAGAAGGCTCTGATTCAAGCTGAGTCATTTGTACCTGACAGTGCTCTTCCCTGTCATTTTGTCAGGGCATGAAGCTGTACTTCCTTTGGATATTATGGTTACTCAGCATTAGAAGGGATTTTTTACTCCATGAGCAGATAATTTGACCTATTCAGGCTCTATTTTCTATTCTCTGCCTGTTCTTTTCATTCATTCCTGAGAGAATGTTGCTCATGTTGTATACTAGCTTAGCATGTTCTATGCTCTCTGATGTCCTAGTTACAGTAAAGGTGAAGGTTATGCCTAATTTTATTTTTGCTAGAATTTTAATAAGGTCAAGCTGTCAACTGAATTTGACCTTTTTGCTTAAGTTATTTTGTAAAACAAGCTGACCATAAGATACTACATGTTCAAGAGCAGGATTGCTGATGTTTATGGCAAAATTACTGAAAGATTGGGAAAGGTCCTATAAGTACTGGCAAAGATGTGGTAAGGTACTGACTACTAATACTTGAACATTTTTGTTACTCTGCAGATACCATCATGTGGTAATACTTATAATGTTGAGGATACATAGGCAGATTTTTAAAGGCTTTCCTTGTGCCTGTGGACAGCAGGTCCATTGGAAAGAAAATCCAGATGCTTCTGACAACAAAGCAGTGAAAACAGGAGGTCAGATTGCTACTAAAAGCTCAGCTTGGATTTATGGATTGTGCTAAAACTTTAGGTTAACGTGTGAGAAATAAACCAGACTGTCTTCCTAATCTGTGCCATACCATAAGTTTGAAATTAGAGAATACAGGAGGAGTTTAAACTGCTGGAAAGTGTGGAAATCATTCTCTTCTTTCTCCCTACTCAAGACTTTGTTGATTTTCAGTATGTTCCTGACAGAGTTAATATGAACATCCCAGTAACAGCTGGGATTCAATGGCAGTGGTGTCTGGCTGCCACTGGTCACCAGGATTAGGATTAATTAAATGCATATATATGCCTAAAAAAATTTAAAAGCTCTAGCACCACCAAACTTTCATATATGGTATGTGGTTGTGGGGGACAGGTGGCATAGCTGCTTAAACCACTTCTTGGTCATGATAAAATATTTGATGTAGCACATGCATCTTTATGCTATTACATCGTGTGCATCTCCAATGCATTTGCTAATAATTCAAGGACAGAATTTTGCAGTCCACAAAACTGATTTCATTGGATCTATTGTAAAGCTTCCTAATTAGGGACAATGACTACTGAGGTTTTCTTTTCATTTTTGGAAGAATGTTCTGCAAAGTCCATTGTTCATATCTTTTTTCTTTGCCAGAGGATGGATGTTACATTAATAAAGGGATTTCTAAACTACCTCTAGACAGCAAATTCTTTTGAAGAATGAGTGCTTACTCTGGCACTGGCTTTAGTTTTCTTTGGATGAAAGCATATTGCTGACATTTTGTGTTTGTGCTGGGGAAAGTTTTTACAAATCTACTGAAGACTAGCAGAACAGTATATTTTAAGTAGCACTTCTCTTAAGGCACATACATTGCAACATATACAAAAATAACAAAAGAGCATGTACTTTCAAAGTTTACTGGACAGTAGATATAAAGCAGATATGTGCTTTTGTAAAGCAAAGTGTACTCTTTGAAAGGAAGCTGCATCAAGGTCCATGCCAAGTTCTTGTTTTGAAGTGTGATTTCAGGACAAGAAATCTCAAGTCGTTTACCCTTTCTGTTTCTTTGCTTATGTTTTTTTTCCCCAGTGAAATATGAAGAGCTGTATTGCTTCTCCTTCAATCCAAAATTAGATAAAGAAGAACGAGAGCAAGGGTGGAAGCTTGTGGACCTCAATGAAGAATACAATCGGATGGGTGTTCCAAACAACTATTGGCAGATTAGTGATGTAAACAGAGACTATGGAGTAAGTTGTTGTGATTTTTCTGTCACAGAGGCTGTCTGTACAACAAAGCAGCAGCCTGACTGAGGACCACCATAGTGCTTAGTGGCAGTATCTCTTTGTGCTCAGTGCTATACACACATGTAGTAAGGTGCTGTTACTCTACTACTTCACGTTATTCTACTGCTTCACATAAAATGGCACGCAGAAAGTGAGAGAAGGGATGGGTCTTCATTTAACAGATGTGGAAATGAAGAGCAGAAAATAAGTCCAGTGTATTTTAAATGTTAGAGTTCAGCTGCCTGGGAAGAAGTTTAAGTCATACCTAAGGTTATATGTGTGAATAAGAGATTCCCTGATATGTAGGGCTATGTAAAATTACTACGTAGGTATTTTAAGAAAATTTAAAAAAAATTGTTCCAGATGGAACAATTGGCAATATTTTTTCCTCCCTGGCTGTTCCCACACTCCTTTTGAAGCATCTGTGATTGACTGTCAGTGATTTTCACAGTGATCTTATAGGTCATATATCTGCCTAGCTGCCTGCTGTCCTGCCTCATTCGGTCTTGTACGATCGAAGACCTTTTAATGGTAATTAATTGTGAGAAATAATAACCAAGATTTTTGAAGGAAGTTTGTCCATGCACTCCATTGGTTCTGTTGCTGGAACATATCCATGTTAAGGAAGGACTGTGACATTCTCAGAGAAGACTGAATGTGCTATCAGGGTTTGTTTTCTTTTTGTTAAAATGAGTGGAAAAAAAGTATGATCTCTTTTAAAATAAAGTGTAGAAAAAATGTCATGATAAATAAAATCCAGTTCACTACAGCAGCAACTGTAACCACAAGCCCTTCCTTTCCTTTCTCTTTCATTACATATCTCTTGACTCAGAAAATAATTTCTTCCTGGCCATCCTTTATGCTTTAGTCATCTCAGAAAGTCAAAGGGAGATACTGAATATCCTTCTGACCCTAGGCAGAATGCTACAGACAATATCAGGAAAAGAGGATAAAAACAGGATTACATCTGTGGTCTCACTTGTCTTCAGAAGTAATCTGGGGCTTTTTTTGCAGGCTCATCTTGTTCCTCTCAGAACTGGTAGGCATTGTCAGGGCTGCTTGCCTTTTGGTAGCCTCATTTCATGTGGCTTAATTTCTTGTTGCCATGTCCTTATTTTTGTCCCTTTTTTTTATTATTATCAAATTTTCTGAAAAATTTGGCTCTATTGTCCCTTCCCATTATTGTCCCTTCCCAGCAGAATGTTTGACAACTTCACCCACTCCCATCCTTACTCCCAAATTCTGCTTCAGAGGATACTGTGGTTGTAAATACAACTTTAATTACAACCTGTAAATACGTAACAATAAATCCTTTCTGGGATGAATGTGTGTTAAACCTGTCTGTTCTCAACAAGACATGAATTAACACTTGGAAATACAGCCCTTCAACCCTTTTCCTTCAGTTTTTCCATCTGTAAGTTAGGATTAACACTTTCCAGCTTCAAAACAATGTTTTGAGGAACGGCAGTGATATGTATATAATAATAACAGACTATTCCCTGAGGTTAGAGTTCCTTGGTAGTTTGTTTTTGCTGTGGAAATGGCTAATGCTACTTGTACTTTGCAGACCAAACAGAGTTTCCTTTCACAGGTCTGTGACTCCTATCCTACAGAAGTCTATGTACCAAAGTCTGCAACTGCACACATCATAGTGGGGAGTTCCAAATTTCGAAGCCGAAGGCGTTTCCCAGCTCTTTCCTACTACTGCAAGGGCAACAATGTAAGTGTGAATTTGTAACCTCACAGTGTTTGCTTATTTTGGCCTTGGCCTCACAATTCTTCTAGTAAGGTTTTGCAAGACAAAATCAATGCTTATTTAATTAAAAAAATATATTAGCGTAGGCTGGTTAGAGTGGTTAGTTCTTTAACAGACGTTTAATATAGACATTTAAACCCAGTTTCATCATTCAGCTAACACAAAAAATATGTGATCCCTGTATCACAAGGAAGTGGAGTAGTACAAGAGGCCCTGAGACATGGGTGGCAGAGCAATGAAGGCCAGTAGCAGGCAGCTTAGTAGCTGATTGGGACAACAGAGCAATTTTGGATCTGGCAGCCTGAGAGCAAGCTGAGGAGGTCAGAAATTATACTTGCATCAGTTAGAGAATCAAGAGCAGCTTTTCAAGATAAGCTCTGTGAAAATACACAGAAAGGATGGATATAAGAGCTACTAAATTTTGGCTGAGTAGTAGGTTGTGGTTTTTGGTTTTACTGAAGAGAATCTCCTTGTCTGCAAGAGTGAGGAGTTCCCCCTTGCCCTCTCCATAGCAAACATTCTTAGGGCTGAGAAAGGAACTGCTTCACTTGTCTGTAACCATTTGGAAAAAAACCCTGTAGCTAGACTTCATGTATTTCTGTTTCTGGCAGCTGAGGTGAGCAAGGAGACCCTTAGACTAAAGGATCCCCCAAACTGAGTGTTTTTACATTTGTGTTCCAGCCCCTTAGGGACTGCCTTAGCTCAGCTGTCATTACCAGAGAATGGTGTCCCCTTTGTACTCTCAAAGGATCTGTGTGACTCCTGCTTCAGAACAGAGTGGCACTGAGAGGTCTTCCCTAGTGTTGGGGGAAGGTCAGGACCTTCCAAGAGACAGAGCTAGTCTGGGCTTACAGGGTATCTGTAGCATTTGCCACACAGGCTGGGATATATTTCTGCAGAATGTCACAAGCACAAATCATAAGCTACAATCTCCATAGAAATCTTGCCTTTAGAGCAGCCCTTATCATAGATTTAAGCTTCAGAAGAAAGGAATGAGAAATTATTTTTACTCCTTTACCCTGCATTCCATCAGAGCATTGCTTCCATAAAGATCTTGCTTCCATCAAGATTCATTGAATTTTACAATGAAGTGGAAAATAGGAAGATTTAAATAGTAAATACAATATCTGCGTAAGTTAAATATTTTTTTAACATTTTGTTCAGGTCAAATTTTTCAGAGTCAATCACTTTGCATGATCAGCTATGTCCAAATATAGATATCTAGGATTCAAAACACTTGGACATTTCCAAATCTCAGTAAAAAAAAGGTTTCAGGGTCAGGTAGATTACCATTAATATATAGTAATTCATCTTGGATGAGTTTCATGTTTTAGCCTGAATGTTTTCCCTGCTGTGGTTGAAGTTCAGGTTAATGTTCAAAGTACCAGGATCTGAAGTATTGTGTTTACTCCTGGAACCTTTATAGTTTGAAGAGCTAGGAAAAGCAGTGTTTTCCTAGGAAAAGGAAATACCTCCTTGTGAGTGTGGAGATTGCCAGTAAATAGAGTAAATGGGCAGGAAAGGGGTAAGATTTAACAGCAGTTTGGGAAGAGCCTGCTGCATGCAGAGGAGACAGGTACCACTCATTCAGTCCTTCATAGACAGAACTTTCACACAGCTCCTTCGTCCTGACAAATTCAGTGGTGATGTGACACCTCTGCATCTTACAAAGTCTGTGTGAATATGATAAGATCAAAGTCTGCAGCTATCTGTTCAGTTTATGCAATAGCATGTAATAAATCACTGGAATATGTGCTGATCAGAAGACTAAATAACAAGAAAACCATGGTTTGCAAAACCATTAATAAAGTATGAACAGGGTCTCACACAATTCTGGGTTTCTCTCTTAAAGGCCCATACTTTACTGAGTAGCTACTGGTAGTTCAGAGATGTGACTGGTAGTTCAGAGATGTGACTGAAAAAAGCATGTCCTTTCTCACAGTAATAAATAAGCTGTAGGACAGCCTGCACAAGTTGTGACCTTCAGTAGGCAGATTCTCTTCATGCTTATGTTCAGTGCTTAGAAAGTGCATATATTATCCCCTTGTCTTCTATAAATCTAGCTGTCCTCTGCCCAGCAAAAATAAAAATCTCCCTGCCCACCTATTTCACATTTTGTTTCTTCTTTCCTGGTTTCATCTGGAAAGAAAGTGATCTTGATGGGTCAGTGGAGAAGCTCTCTTCACTGAAGCCTCCTTCAGTAGCCCTGGTAAATACAAGTACTCCAGGAGTGAGGCTGCCTGACCCACTTCTTATGCAGTCAGGTCTTTTTCCTAAGGCAGTGCTAAAAATACCCCATCATTGGTGATCTGTTTGCGTGTCATACATTTTTATTTCCTAGACTCATGCTGTCAGGCTGTTCAGCAAAGCAGGCACTGGTGTAGGTTGGGTGTAATCAGTCTGGTACCTGGTAAGTGTGAGTATCAAAGGACCTATTCCTTATGTTATATCAGTGTTCTCATGATTTCAAGGCTGTACTCATTCTCAAGATATCACCTTTCAGGAGTTATTCCACATTAGGGAAATACAGTACTTGAAATAGCTCTAAAATTCAGATTCAAGACTAGACTTGGGCCAATGGGGTTGTATTGTTTTAATGCTTCCTTGCCTTTTAAAAAACTATATATTTATTAACATGTAATTTAAAATAATGAATTTATTAATTTTACCATTCTGCCTTTCTCATGTAATTGTACCTCTATGTAAACATCTAATGATCTAGTTTTGTAAATGCTTCTGGATGCTAAATAATTTCTACTTTATAATTCTGTAAGGTTTTTTGTTTGATTGTCTTCTTTTCTGCAGGCCTCCATATGTAGAAGCAGCCAGCCTTTATCTGGCTTTAGTGCTCGGTGCCTTGAGGATGAACAGATGCTCCAGGCCATCAGAAAAGCCAATCCAGGAAGTGATTTCATATATGTTGTTGACACTCGGCCCAAAGTAAGTACATCTAATTTCTTGGACATAGCAAGACTGAGTCTGGGCTGAATCCATTAGGGAAGACACACAACCTAAGTGACTGACCAAGTCACTTCTGATCTTAGATACATCTGTCTAACTCCACAGGTACATGAGGATTTATCAGGGGAATCTTAACTACAAACCTTGACCACATTATTGTCTCTGGGAGAATTTTCTTTACACTGAACCTTTCCCTTTTCTTGTTCTTAGCAAAATGTCAAGATACAGAAAAGTAAATAAGTTGTAATTGTAACTGTTTACACACATAAAGGAGCTACCAAGTAAGTATATTCCTGATGAGACTGGCAAAAATTAATTCCCATTATAAGATGTATTTACAATTTTTTGTAATGTTGCAAACCTCTGACTTATACTGTCATTCTCCATGAATGATTTCTCCTGGAAGTGAGAAAATTCCAATGACCCCTGCATAAGGCTAAAGAAAGACAAGTCACTGAGGTCACAGGAGTGGAAGAGACCTTTAAATATCTCCAGCACTTTGGTGGTTTTGAGAGACAATCTGAAATATGATGAATAGTGACATCAGATGCCATATCTATAATTGATTAAAAACCTCTGGCTAAGAAAAAAGCTCTATAAAATATTATGCTATGGAGAAATATAGAAACTCAATAATGATCTGGAAAAGGTTGGAAGCTAAGAAAACTTTGTGTCAAAATTGTCATACTAGCAAACAGCTCAAGGTGATAAAGACTAGATAGACTTCAGTATCTAGAGGTCAGACTAGGGATATGTTCTTTCTTATACTGTCAGCAACTTTCCTCTTGAAGTTACCAAAGCCTCTGAAGAAAAGAAACTAGAGGCAAACCTCCACAGAATCCCTTGTAGGTATAGGAATAGCTATAGAATGGGAAAAAGGGAAAAAAAAAGAGAATAAATGTTTGAGGAAAAGGAACAAGGAAGCAGTTTCATTATCCTGAGATCAGAAGACAGAGGGGCAAGGGCAAGGTGAGTAAAACTGAGAAACATGAGAAATGGAGTGGGAAGCGCAAAGCCGGCAGAGCTGGAGCAGATACAAGGAACCTGCATGGCTGGTGACTGACTGAAGGCATGAGCCTTGGGGGGAAGGTGCTGTGAGTCCTCACAGCTCCAATGGGAGGCAGTGGCCAGAAAATGAGGGCCTTGGCACGTCTCATTGACCCAAGTCACACCAAGGGCTGTGTAATCTGGTAACTACTTTTACCTTCAGTTCCCTCTGTTTCGTTGGGAAGACGAGGATGCTACCAGCTTACTTGTGGTCCTGAAGTGAGTGAATTGTGATGAGCACTAGGAAAGGATTAGTACCATTGTGTTCAGAAAGGGCATTAGACATGAAATGCAGACCTAGCTGACTAAATAATGCTTGTTTAACAGTTTTCTCTGGGTAGTAATAGTTTTAACTTGTTTCCTGTCTGATGATACTGGTACTCTTCCCTATTTAAGGCAGTTGATTTATTGCTAATGACTTACTGACTTGGTTATTAATAATGTTTTACCAGGTAGTAACAAGAATGAGCCATCCTTTATTTTTTTTTTTTTTTTCTGGTAAATTATTTTGCAACATCTTCTGTGTGCAGTGAAAAAAGCCCATACTTTGTGGAATGTATGGAGAGACTGAATTAGGCTCACTCAGCTGTGAATGCCAGCATATTCCCAGCAATGCTGGCTTCTTCACGAGCTAGTCAGGAGATGAAGACTGTTTGTTTTCACTTAACTGTTTTGTTAAAAAAAAGGTTTTGATGTAAATAAATATGTATACCAGATTCCTACTACTCTCTGTGCAGCAAAAATGGACAGATCTCCCAGATCTCCCAGACAAAGCTCCCAGATCCCAGATACCAAATACAGCCTTGTTACAATTTTGCACCTGATAATGCATTTATAGCTGTAGAGCATGTAACAATGGATAGGTATCCGTGGAAGCAGTTCCTGGCATTCCTCAGGGAACCTTTAACAAATGTAAAGATAAGATGTCCAGTCTGGTGGAAGGCTTTCCATTCCTGTAGGCAGCTAAAAAGCTGTTTGCCTCATTTCTCTTAAGAACCAGTTCTTTGTAAAGATCATGAATGTTGATGGATCCTTCAGTTCAGCATTTCCAAGTGCTCTTCCCTCATTGCACTTGATAATTTCAAAACAAATTATTTGTCTGTGGAAGAAGGCTTTGTTTCCACTTCATTTGAATATATCAGGATGGCCAAATACAAATTTACTTAAGCCACTGTCATTTCTCTATGTAATCACTGAAGAAGCTAATGTAGACTTAGTGTTTATGACTAAAACACATTATTTCCTTAATCTTTATAACAAGACTTGACTTGGTTATCCTCCAGTTAAAGAAAATGCCTGGAAATCTTGCAAGTGGGGCCTTCTACCTTTACAGGCTGTATCCTCATATTCACTGAGATTAATCAAGGACATGCACAATTCAGATAGCTCCACAACAACTATTTTAAGAGCAACAGATGGAATTTTGGTAGATGATGTGGAAAACTTGTTAGTAAATATTATGGCAGCTGCAAAGTTTGGCAACTGACAGTATTTAAAATAAATGAGTGTCAGAAAGCCTTGCAAATTTAACCTTATATTTATTTACTTTCAAAGAGTGCTATTTCAGATTGCCCTTTAAGAAAGGATATTTGTGATGAAATTGCTCTGCTGCAGGAACAGTTAATGGTATTTATGTGCCGAGTACTGGGTTAGTTAGAGGATAGATGTTTTTCATTTAGGCTTTCAGGGGTTTGTGGTGGCTGAGACTCATGTGTGCAGATCTTTCTTCCTGAAGCTATAGGCTGCTGCAGAGAGAGACTGCCTCATGTTGTTTATACAAGAACACTGATGTCAATTTCAAAAGAGAAAGATTAGGATTCAGCAGATCATTTTTATCTTTGTAACAAGTCACACAGAGGACTCTGTCCTTAACTGACATGCCTTTCACAGGCTGTATGTTTTTTTTATTGTCCACTGATAGTCAAAACATGAGCAGACTGCTGCTTGATAGACAAGAGTGAAGTTTTTTTGTCCTTCTCTTTCCTGAATTGCATACTACAAATTAAAAGAAATTTTGCCCAAGATTTGTATAAATCAAAAATGCTGGATTTTTGCCCAGGTTCCTGTCCAGAGTGTGGTTCCTTCTGTTGTGTCATGAAATTAATGCAATGTTTCAATTCCTAATGGTGGTCCACAAATGTAACTTTTGAGCTCTTTCCTTTGAAAGTTAAGGTATCAGGTTTGGTCCTTGGAAACCTGTTTTGACATATAATGTAAAAAACTGAACTTGTTCATCTTGGTTGGAGGGAAGATGGCATCAGACAATCAATCCCCAATTGTGTGTATTGGCTCCAAGTTAAAGTTGAATATTGGGAGTATGTGTGTTTGGGGTGGAAGAGGTCAGAAAATGAGACATTCTTGTATATCCCATGATGCCATTAGCTAAGCACTGAAATATATTATTGTGAGTTTCAGATGTGACCACAGAAGCAGTGAATCAATAGTACTGCCTGCGCTATTGGGAAATAAACTGGAGACAGAGTTATCTGCACAGCCTCTTGTCCCCTAGGCAATGCCTAAGTGAGACTTTTTTTGCTTTTTCATGAGCACTGGCTCTCACTGAAGAGAAGATGAGTCACTTATTGTCCAGTTGATGCCTCATGAAGTCTATATCCTTAATTATTTCTTTCTTAAATCTTTCCTGAGCAGAAGCTGTTAGTTGTGCTTGGAGGCATGGAGGTTCTGCCACTTGAGCTGCTTTGTCACTCTCAGAGCCTTCATATTTCTTGGGAAGTTTGAAGGCCCCCAGCACTACAGCATGAATTTCACAGAAAAGCATAGACTTCATGCAAAAAGACAATTTCTTTCTATTGCGTAGTGAGATTTTGCAATAGGAAATTTAGAAAACAAAATAGATAGGTACTTAATAAAAGAATAATTTAGTTTAAAATATTTATATAAAAAAGTAAAAGTACTCAATTAATTTTTATCAGCTTTAGTTTTCAGCCCAAAGATCAAAATTTGGCATAAGGAGCTTGGCAGATAGTTTTCCTTCCCACTCAAGGGTTCCAAAAGGGGGGAAAATAAACATTAACCGCACCCTTAATTTTATGCTTGAGAAAACTGAACTAAAGAAGTATTTAGTCACTTTCCCATGCCAGGAAGCAAGTAACAGATTTGAAGACAAAACTTCAACTTCCAGCTGAAAGTATTTTTGTTGAAGCACAAATAGCTGTGCATTGCAGATGGAAATTTTTGTGGCAACGTTGTCAATTCAAATATTTTGTAGTCTTACATAACCAGAGCCAATTACTATAAAATTAGGGAAAGCGACTCCAGCTCCCTGTTCATTACTGCAAGCTTCAAAGAAGTAAGCTGTATCAGCTTTTGGATGATTTGAGCAGTAAAATGCAGTAACTGGGGCAACACTACAGTGTGCGCACGCTGTGAGCCAGTGGCACGGCAGACGGGACACTGCCACCTCCTGGGTGCCTTCTGCTGGGAATGCTGATCCCGCATAAAACCAAAACTGCCCTTTAAAGTTAAAACCGTCATGCTCTTGCAGAGGAACCCTGCCTAAGCCGCGCGGGTTTTGTGTTTAACCTTCCCTGTGTGAAACAGGGATGTCAGAGACGCAGCAGCCCAGCGCCCTGCCATGGGCTGCAAACAGATCGCCGGTTCAGAGCCCCTCGTGTTGACACTGTGGCAAATGCTTCCTATTTGTCACTGACAAAAACCGCTCTGATGTATTGCTGTAGACCACAAAGTTTGTTTTGAAAAGATTCTGCTGCTGGTTTTCATCCAATTTTCCCTATGTTTTTCAGCTCAATGCAATGGCAAACAGAGCAGCAGGGAAGGGATATGAAAATGAAGACAACTACTCCAACATCAAGTTTCAATTCATAGGCATTGAGAACATCCATGTTATGAGAAATAGTCTGCAGAAAATGCTTGAAGGTAATATTCATTGGAAACTTCATTGGAAACTAGAGGAAAATAATTGATCCTTCTGTCACAGAAATCAGAATAACTGCTCTGAAATCAGCAGCAGTGAAAAAGAGTATGGAAAGCAATCTTTATCTATTGCAGCTGCATGCCTCCTGCTGGCTAATGGGACTTGTGCAATGGAGCATCATGGCAAATACTGGTTGGTGATTTCTTAATTGTGAAAACACCTTGGTCCTGGCTGAAATCCAGGTATCATTTAATGACAAAATTAATTTTAATTCTGTACACCTTACTGCTGCTATGTCTTTTTTTGAAATTTACATTTTGATGGTGAAATGAAAAAAAATCCCTTATTGCTGACTTTGAAGCTAGTGGAAAATACCAGTTGGTTTTTTTTAAAGCTCAGAAAAACTATGGTGGGATTTTCATATAAGGTAGTCATGCATTTTAGACTGTGAATTTTAGCAGAAACTTAATTCATGCTTGCATAGAACATATCACATCAAGTCTAGTAATGAAATTTACAGTCAATGAATGTAACAATTCATCACCTTCAATATCCCATGGAAATGAATACCATTTGCTTTATAAATACTTAGCAGTATATAAACCAGCAAAGCTGTTCTGCCATTTCGTATTTGCAGTACATAACTGTTTAGAGGTCATCTGGGAAAAGAGCAAGGATAAATAAGCCATCCTTGATTTTTAACAAGCAAATAGGAAATAGCACTTCCTTCACCATGTCTCCATATTGACTTCATGTGCATCAACATCAACTACCACCACCTCCTGGATCAACTTCATTTATCTTATTCTTGACTTGATGCTCTGCCCATGCTCTTTTACTCTTCATCTGTCTCCCACTGAGTGCACGCAAATGTAAATTTGAAATCTAAGAAGGGCTTAAATTTTCCATGATTGGGAAGCCATGCTCTATTTTCAAATTAGAGCATTTTATGGAAACCAGCATTAACCTGTGATGCAGGTAAAATATCTATTCATGAGAGTTTTCTTGGTCTAAGGGTCTCAGGTAGGAAAACAGAAACATTTTTTGTTCACTAGGAAGTCTTGTTTGGCTAGGAGAAAGGTTGGATGAGTAAACAAGTCCCTTTATTTGTTCAACTCAAGACTATCAATGTTAAAATAGTAAACAACCAGTCTGGCTGCACTGGCAGTACTGTGCATAATTTTTGAGCCAAAAGTTCATGAGACTGGCCCACGGCCCAAACTTGCATGTAACAAGGTAATTTCTAATGTATTTAACACTTCAGGCTTAGAGGGCACAAATTCTTAGCATCTATTTTCAAATAAGCTGTATGGTTAAAACATCTGCTTATTTACTGGGTTTTATATTTGCTGTGTTGAAATCTCTCATGTAGCAACTTGACTGATAAGATTAGAAATCAGAAAAGTTAAGGATTCTTCTTTTTAAAAGAAAAATCTTATGACTTTCAGTGTACTAGGGCTTTCCTTATATGAGATGCTATGTAATTTTTATCTTTTTCCATTTTTACATGTCTCTTAATCTGTTTTTCTAGTGACCTTTTACCTGACTTGAGCATACAAAGAGACCTAGAACCAAAAAGGCTGTCAAGGATTATGATAACACACATTTAATATGGCTTTAAATTTTTATCAATTAATACCTCAGTAATACATCAATAATTATCAATGAGTGATGTATTATAAATATAAATTTAAATTTAAGTAGAAATAGAAATATAGAAATAATTAAAAGAATACATAAATAAGATAGCAATATCACTGTACCTAAGTGAATCCTAAGTAAAACATCACTTCTCTTTACAGAATGGGTCTGCTGCTCATGATCTGTAGTAAGGCTTTATAAGGTGCATAAAAACCTTTGAAAAGACGAATTAGGCTGATGAAAACTGATTTTAGTTTAATATGAGCTGTATTGCTGCTTGGAAGTATGCAGCATGAAAAGAGGACATCAAGGTATAGTTGGCCAGATGTGTTGCTGAAATGCAAGGCCAGTTTCACTCAATTTACTGGTGCTAAGCAGAAGTGAGGAGCAGAGGATCTTCACATGCCAGACTGCAGATTATTTTCAATATAGAATTTTAAATAACTTCCAATGCTAAGAAAATGTGAAAAAAAAAAAATAGTATTCAGTTTTCCATTAGAAAATGAATGTACATTAGGAATGTATTCATTTAATTATTCATTTTTTTGTGGGGGGGAAAGCTGAGGAAATAAATTTGTACTTATAAAAATATCAGTATTTTATTTGAGTAAGTAAAAAATTGGTTTCAGCTTTGTGATTTTGCTGACTTTATTTCAAGACAATTTATCTTATTTTAACATGTATTTACCCTGGTATAATGTTGATTTTTGGCTAATTATACCAGCATTATAAAATGATTAAATTTTTAGAATAAGATTGTTTTTCAGCATATGCAAAAAATGTTGAGGTTTGACTGTACTGTGGAAGTGAAATGCATTTCAACATGATGGAATTTCCTTGCCAAAAAAAAAAAAAAAAAAAAAAAAAAAAGTTTGGTGGTCTGCTGCTTGTAGTACAGTATGGATTTTTATTTTTCTCCATTTATAGATGGGTCTGTGTGAAGAACCTTGAGATAATTTTGATCCTGTGCGCAAACTTCCTTGAAACAATTTTTACCATTAGAAGGACATTACACAGGGACTTTTCTTGGTGAAGATCCAAGGTCTGCCTGAGGCTGCTGTTTGGCATTTGGGCTGGGGTGGGCTGTGCTGCACATCCAGGGGCCAGCTGAGACCTGGCTCCCATGTGTTGTGCGCTGTGGCGATGGCCCCACATGCTCCCTGTCTGTATTTAAACAGCAAATATGAGCTTCTCCTCCCCTCATACCAGGAGCAGCACTTGCTGATGGAGGAGCAGCCCTCTGGTCCTTGGACTTCTGTGACAGATCAGGCAGTGAGAACCCAGTGGGTTTGGCCCACAGTAACCATTCCTTCCTCTACTTATGGCTGTCCTGCCAGGAATGGGGGGACTAGTCCAGCACACCCCTCTGGTACTTTTGGTGGTGCAAGAGGCAGTCTGCAACATGTGCCCTTTTCCTTCCTCCCATTCTGAGACTTGGGTGCATGGCTGGAATTCTCAGAGCTCTGCCCATTGGCTCTTGATTTTCCTGTGCATACACTGTGCATGAAGCAGCCCATATTTCTCAAAGATTTTGATACCTTTTCTGCTGAGATGGAAATGCCCTTTCCCTTTAGGATAAGCCTCATAACTGAATTCATAATTGAACTCAGTATTAAGGTCCAGATTGGTTGCCAAAGTCATGTGAAATATACAGGGTATGCATTTAGGACAGTATGAACTTTGCTCAGTGAAGTGGTCAGTAAATATTGACTCCAATTTGGGAGTGGGAATGAGCAAAGCACTGTTTCAGCCTTACCTTGGGCTTTTGTAAACAGACACAGCAGCTTCAGCCAGCATTCAGCCGCTAATTGGTCATGCTTCCATCTGCACAGAAACATTAATCATGTGAAAAGCTGTTTGCTTTCAGTGCTGCTATCTCTGCATCTTTAAAAATATCCACCAAAAATTACTTTAAAAATAACCATCTGGAAGGGGTCTTACATATAAACATTGCAAGACTGTATGAACACATTAGGCTATTTTGCTTCTGAACTAAATGGAGTTAGGACAGTCAGATAGTTCAGATATGGTATAAACTCTGTCTTTGGCTTGTAAAATTAAATTTCAATTACGCTGAAGGAAAATAAAGCTATGCCAGGGGCCACAGTGGCCATAAATAACTGAGTCTTTTAAGATTTCCAGACCACAAGAGACTTACTAAGACATTAGTAATTGACAGATCATACATCAACCAGTAAAAGCCATGATGTTTTTCACTGTACTCTGAAAATTAATTTCACTGGCTAATATATTTTTTCTTTAAAAGACAGTATAACTCTACATGGATCAAAATAAAGATGTAGTCTATTTATGGGGTGATTTTAGCATCTTACTGTTGAAAACAGATTGCACCAAATTTCATTCAGTATGTGTTCTGCTGGATTGAGGTAACTTATTTAGATTCTGATTTCTTTTTTTCTTTTGATGCCACAAACTCTTTATTATTAAAATGTAGACACTTGGATACAGCAGAATAGGAACTTAGAGTAAAAACTGAGTGGTTTTTTTTTTTTCCTTCAAGTGTGGCATAAAGTTTGGAAGATTTTCAGGAAAATATCTTCCTTGATGGATTATGTCCTGTCCTCGCCATCAGGAGGAAAAGTGAAGCTTTTTGACTCCAAGTGAAGCCTTAATGAGGTTTAATTCAGGGATGGAGAAATGTGGAGTGAACCACTTTAACTAACCACCATCATCTGTGGTGATGCTGGGAGTAGGAGGCAGTAGAACCATTTAGGTGTCTATCTGCCTGTCCAACAGCAGAAATCAAATGCTGTTTCCAAGCCCTCATCATCAAATACATTAACACCTCCTAGGGATTTGAAAACTTCACTCCCAACACAATTTTGGAAAATACACGCTTCAGAGAAGGATGGATTTGGATTTGCTTGTAATAGGCTTTATGACAGCTTCTCTTTTTAAATTAAATCAGCATATTGGGTGAAATTTGACCCAGCCCCATTTCTCAAATACATGTGTTTCTCAAAGGTTAAATTTGACAGAGATGTAGTATTTCTTTTCAAAACATGCATGTTTTACACAGTGGATATCTGAAGAAGAGATAACTCCAAGGCTGAACAGTCAAAGAAGCTTAAGGGACTCTAATTACTATACATTTAGAATGTATCTTACTTTGCAGTTTGTGAGCTGAAATCACCTTCAATGAGTGACTTTCTGTGGGGCCTAGAAAATTCTGGCTGGCTGAAGCACATCAAAGCCATTATGGACGCTGGCATCTTTATTGCAAAGGTAAAGTATGTAAAATGAGAACAAAACTCAGAGTAACCAGATACAGAAAATGAGGACCAAATTCTCTGCTTATGGGTAACTTCTGTTATCTCTTCAGTGATGTTATACCTGAAAAAAGCCCACTGCAAGGTGTGCTTTTGTGTATGAGGAGAGATGATTCTTAGGTGCTGTTATGTGGACGTTTTTCTAAAATAGTTAACAAAATCTTGTGTTCTTTTGTGCTGAATCCTCTACTAGCCTATGTCTTGTTATGTCAGGCATTTGAATGTCCTTAACTTTACTCCCCAACAGTGACTGTTTCTTTCCCTATTTGCCCTGCCTCCTCCACTGGTTTCTGGACATTTTCTTTGTGGAAGTGGTAGTTGTAATAGATACATATTGCTATATAAAATGTATAATACATTATGTTACACACAATATATAGCTACTATGTTATCCCCTCTGAGGTATGAGGCAACCAACAAAATTCACCTCTTGAGCCAATTACCATGGCCAAACTCTCTAGCAGCTTCTACTTTTATATACTTGAGAATTCTTCCAGAAAACAGTTTTGGCTTTAATAAGAAATTATTTTCCCTACTCCCCCACAAAGTAATGTAGACATTTGTCATCTGCTAGCAATTTTGTTGCCCCCAACCTTGTGTTCTGTCGTTTACTGCTTCAATTCTTATTTTTGAGATTACAGTTTCTTATTGGCTGTTTTATTCACGTGACCTACTGCCCACAGCTATACAGATAAAACTTCATGGGTTTCCCTCCTAACTGCTTGTTTCTCTTGCATTGCTTCTTCCTTCTCAGTAGGCAACTGTAGTTTTTTACCTGAACAGCAACTGTGCAATAAATACATGTATTATTACTCCCAGACCTACTACTTTTCATTAGCTCATAGAAATAAGGTCATTTACACAAGCTTTGCCAGTTTTTCCCCAGTCTTAGTATCCTTTGTGCATATGCTTGCTAGCTAGTGCCTTCTCAGACATGCATTTTGACCCATTCTTATTTGTACAGTTCTCAGTTCTCAATTCCTGGTCTTCTGCCCACAGGGGTTCTATTTTTGTCTCTTGAGATAAACATAGATAATTTATTATTATTCCTCATTCCCTATTAAGCCCAAAATTAACCTAAATGTTTTTCCTTTTTTTCCCCTAACAGTATTTTTCCTATCCTACTCTTATTTTCTACTTGCTAAATTCAATTCTCTTTAGAAATGACAAAGGCCAAAACCCTTAGAATTAAAAAAAACCCGACACCAGCCCTCAAGTTCTAAAACCAATACAACAACAGACTCTGGAGAACTCAGTACAATTTCTTCTTGATGTGTTTATGTATAAACTGGAATCCTCTCTCCCCGATTATTACATTAAAGATACTAATAAAATCTTGCTTATTAAACGTGGAAGTTTCCCACTACCACAGGCTTCCCCAGAAGCCTTTACAGCACATCACCAGTGCAATGCAGTGTGCTGCAATAATGTCCAGGCTAGTGATGGCACTGGAAACAGACACTGCCCTTAATGACATTACCATCAAGATGAAAAATTAAGAGCCATGTTGCAAGTATGGCTGTGCTTTTAGTGGCATGAGATGTGTTGGAGCATTTGAATCTGCTGTAGGTAGTTGTCTGCTCTGACAGATGGATGTATTTTGACTGAAATGAGTTCCACATCTTCCTGTAGTGGAGCATAAACAGGTAATTCTCAACTACCATATTGCACAGCCTGGGGTGAATTAAAACTTTTCAAATTAGAGTAATAACATGATTCTCAAATGAGACAAATAACACTCAACTTATTTAAGAACTCGGTGGTAGAGTAAAAAATGAATGAGCTTTCCCAGTTCCCAAATTAATACTCTCTATGGCTCTTGTCTCACTGTTTCTCTCTTGCCATTGTCTTCCTCCCTGCTTTTGAACTTTCTGACTTTTTCTGTATCCTTAGGCTGTGGCTGAGGAAGGTGTGAGTGTGCTTGTTCACTGCTCTGATGGCTGGGATAGGACAGCCCAGGTTTGCTCTGTAGCAAGCCTTCTATTGGATCCATATTACAGAACTATGAAAGGATTCATGGTAAGCAGGTTCTTTCACAGAGTAAATGAAGTAGTATGGCATCACTTCAGATGAATATCTTTGTTTTAAATAGGAAACTGTCCATAAATATACCCTTTTGTTTTGTTTTGTTTTATTTTTTTAAGTAGGAGGGAAGGCTTCTATATGTTCATGTTAAAGTCTCCCAATCTCTCTATGAAGCAGTATATGAAGGTGGGGATCAGTTGGTCACCTATGTTTGTTGTTTTGTTTTTTTTTCCTAACTTTGACTGAGAAACTTTCTCACAGCCCAAAGAGCTTTTGTGAAAGCAAGAATTTGTACTCATTTGAAATGAACATTTTAATTTTGAGTGTCAGAAGTGTGTCTTTTCTAGACACTAGATCGCAATGAGCAACTGTATTGGAAAATCTGTTCTTTTCCCAGATCAATCAGCAGTAGTAAAGCATCTAGAAGTGGTTATCAAGTTACTGGTCACATGTTAAAAGGATGTTTGAGACATTTATATGTTCTATTTTAGAAAGCAATGAAACAAGATATTTGAAGTTGTGATGAAATACTGGCACTCTCTCTGCATCCCTGAAGAGTGCTGTTTCCCTGAGCTGGCAAGCAATGCTCATTACTTTTCTGCCAATTCTGAAAATTATTTGGGATTCTAATATTGCTTGCTTACATCGTTCTTGCTTGCCACTTTTCTGGTCATTCTAAGAATTAACTGGGATTCCAACACTTGTTTACACCACCCTTCTGCCTGCTTCAACATGTCAGCTCCACTCCACAACATTGAATGCAATATTCTCATTTTAGGTGTTAATTGAAAAAGACTGGATTTCCTTTGGCCACAAATTTAACCACAGGTAAGGCAGTGCTAAGGTTTTCTTCTCTTTATATGTATGTGTTTATGTAGTCTGTATCTGCTGCCATTCCAGTTCTTCTTTGTTGCTGCCTTACAAAACACAGCAACAGAATGCCCCAGGAAACTGCCACACCCTCTTCTCCAACTATATAATTTAGCTGCCTGGAAAAGTCAGAGTGAAATATTTCTATACATGCACTCCAAAACTACCAAGGGGAGTCCTGCGTGCTGCTGTTGCAGCTGCAATGGGCACTGAGAGGTCCATGTGAGTAGTGTGTATCTGCCTTGCAAAATCCCTTTGGACTCCAGCCGACCTCCTAGGAGTGCCAAGGCCCCCCACATAAGTCTCCGTTCATCAAAGGGACTTCTACATCATCCAAGGCATTACTTAGTCTTAGGCATGTCTGTGAGTTACCTATTACCTAAAATATACTCTTTCTGTTACAGTTTGTTCTAAAAAACCCAGCAAGATCTGCTCAGAAATGTCAGGCAAAGTGGAAAGTCATCTATTTGAACAAGTTGTTTTGAACATCGATCCAATGTAAATGCTATAATGTAATGAAAAGTGTTTGAAGACTTAATATATTTAAACATGGATAGATTTTCACATTTTCTTTCTTTCATGACTTCACTTCTATTTTCTGTAAAAATTAAAAATGTTATTTTTATATTGGGGTTTAATTACATTATATTGCTTGACTTGAATACAAATTTGTATTAAAAACCAACAAAACTCAGAAAATCTGTGCATCTTCGCAGCACCTGTGAAATTCCATAGGATTTACCACAGTTCATATGATACTGTCAGTTTTTTGTGATTATCAGTGGCAAAAGCTATTATGAAATGCAATAACCACTGATAGCTTTGGTTTGCTGTGCAATATTGCTGTATTTTCTTTGATAGTAATAGAAGCTTCAATTTTAGATATTTATAAAATTCTACTCTTCGGCATGTGTAAACATAAATGCACATACATCCCCCCCAACCCCCTCCCCCACCCCAGGAGAACAATTGATTGAAAATGCTCCTTCCTATTATATAGACTTACAAAATACCTTTTACTTCCATGTGTATTTTATTTTGTCTCCTTTTCTTCATTGGAAGTGGTTTCAAGAGGCATTTTTATACACAGAAAGTTTCACATTCACTTGATAGTCACAGTAGCATGTAAACATTTCCCACTTCCTAGAAATTTCACCAAGAGAGGGAAGCTTTAACCTGTTTTCTGCTGAGGTTGTAATGAGAGCAGGTAGCTCTCCTGCTCGGTTTTCTGGTTTGGGAATAATCTACTATTAAGAAACTGCCTTCACGCACACTTTTGTCATTAAGTCATTGCACCCATTCTTCTGATAACTTACGTTAACAGGGTAAAATTTACACTGATAGCATTAAAACGTGGCTATGCAGCAGCCAGCTTTTTGTAGCTATAATATAACAAGACACTCAATAAGAGGCTTTTTTCTTTGTAATTCTGCTCCCATTCTACTTCATGATTCTTGCATCATTTTTGTAAGTAAAAATGTAGTAATACTTGAGATTTTAGAAATTAATGCCTGTGATATACCTTGCACACTAAAATTTAGGGGTTTGTTTTCCTTAGAGTTAATTCAGGTTTCTTACAGGATTTCAGGTTATAATTGGATGTATCTTGTCTTGTTTCAGGTATGGCAACTTAGATGGAGATCCAAAGGAGATATCGCCTGTTATTGACCAGTTCATCGAATGTGTTTGGCAGTTAATGGAACAGTTTCCTTGTGCCTTTGAATTCAATGAAAGATTCCTCATCCACATACAGCATCACATCTATTCTTGCCAGTTTGGGAATTTCCTGTGTAACAGCCAGAAGGAGAGAAGAGAGCTGAAGTATGAAAATATTTTCTTTAGTAGCATATTTATGCGTGGGGTCTGTGGCTGGTGGTGTATTGAGCAGTCAGACATTCTCCAGTTTGAATGCATGTGTTTCATAAGGCACAGGGTGCCTGTTGTCTTCTGGCAACACAGATTAATACCAAAAAAAGTTGATCCTCTGCAGTGTAGCTGTGCTGGGAGCATAATCCATAGTGTATGTGACAGGGATTAGTGAAAATTGACAAGAGCATTATGCCTTCGGCCATGTGGGCCTGCCTTTACTGCTGCCCTGACAAAATACAAGGCAAGCTGGCCCTGTAGCTCCAGTATGAAATGATAATAACTCTAGTTAAGTTCTCAGTTTAAAAGTTACTGCTCCTCTGTGTTTTAACCTGTCTTTGGATCTCATGTCAGGACATTTTAGCCCTGCCCTCTTAGGTACTTCCTTATGAACAGCCTTTTTGTCTAGTAGCCCTCCCTTGGACTGAGTCAGCAGAGTGTCCTCCTGCTGACCAGCTCCAAAGCAATTATGAATTAATCTACCTGCCTTGAGGCCCAAACAAAGACAATATCATCATTCCTGGCAGTGCTCATGTTTGTTTCTGCTTCCCAGGGCTCTGGGTCCTTGATGCATGATGATATCCATTGCTTTCCTCAAGCAGGCTGATGATGTCAGCAGTAGCAATGAGAGGAGGTGCTGGTTACTGCTGGCTGATGCCATTTGGTCCCTTTCACTGCTCAGATGCAGAGCAGCCACAGTGAACATCCATTTTAAATCCAAACCTTCACAGATCACCACATCTCATGACCTAACTGTAAGAAATTGCAGCTCAGTGGGATAGGAGTGCTTTTAATTGTGGGGATCCCTGTGGTGCAGAGATCTGTCTGAAAGCTCAATTTATGGAAATGATCCTCTCCACCTCACAAAGGAACCAGTCTCTCCACCTATTCACTCTAGCTGGTTTTGCTTTATGGGAAACGGACCAGGTTTTACTTTTAGTGACCTACAAGGGAATATGGGTCTCTATTTCTCTATGTTTGTAACTTAAGTCTAATTCTGTTAAGGAAGCTGATTGTAAACTGGAAATATGGAGGACAAGAATGCTGCATCTAAGCTTTAGCTATCCCTGAATTGTAATAGAGGCTTTAATATATTTTTATTTAATGTATTCTTTTTCAGAATCAAAGAACGAACGTATTCATTGTGGGCTCACTTGTGGAAAAATCGTGCTGATTACCTGAATCCTTTATACAGGTCAGACCACAGTCAAACCCAAGGGACCCTGCACCCACAGATAGCTCCATGCAACTTCTTGTACAAGTAGGTAGTATCACTTGCTGCTGGGAGTTGTAGTATGGGTTAGCACAGGACAGAATGCCTTTGTATATAAGTATTTCTTGTTCTGTAAGGCTGTTTATACAGAGTAAATTCAGTCTCAGACGCAGTATGTTTGTTCCTTGTGTGCTCATAGTCAGCCAACACCTCTGCACCATTCCACAACAGAGTATTAGTCTGAAAAGAAGATTAAGATTAAAGCTATATTGATAGTTGTGTGTCCTAGTTTCAAGGTTGCTCACTTCTTCCACTGAGAAATGCCTCTTTCAGTCCTGGTGTCATCTGTTGTTTCTAAATTTACAGTTGCTTTAACTTCTTCCATTCTGAGATTTTGTGATGTTAGTTTAGATCAATTGGTGTCAAAAATAAAAAGCATATTTTCAAGAAACCATATGATGTCATTGCTAAAACAAGTATTTTGTAAAAAAACCCCAGACTTTGTCTATGTTGTTATATCAAGTAAAACAAAGTTAAGTTTCTCCTGATATTTCTTCAAAATATAACAAAATACCATCACTTCAGAAATGTTACTGTTGACATTCTGAGTTAATTAATTGTGCCATTAGTCTTAACATACTTTGGGAGAACTTAAATAGAAATCCATTAAAACTGTCATTTAAGTAAAACTGATCAGTTTCTTCTTCAGTTGCAAGTAATAGCACCTGTTAAAAAGTCAATAAAAATCCTAAATGACAGAAATTGAATTCTTTCATGTCTACTATACCAGGTCACATCCACTTTAAAACAATTTAAAAATAGTCATTAATCGTATTCTTTGGGATAGTGGGATTTATAAAGGAAGTACTGATACAGCAGATCCTCCAATGGATAAGTAATCCTGTTGATTTTAATCAAATTACTTGGGTGCGTAAAGTTTTCCAAGCATGAGCTATCAGATGATAAACTTAAGGGGGAATGTGATTTAAATAGTATACTATTGGGATAGGAATAATAATCCACCAAGCAGCATGCACGTGCTCCAAAAATATCTGTCAGCTCCTTGGCCAGACAGCTGCAGCTGACAGCAGGGCTCGGCTACTTAACCTGTCTGGTGAACTGGTTACACACTCAGGGCCTGCCTGTGGCCCTACTGCCAGCAAGGCAGGAGGAGCGCCAGAGCAACACAGAATTTCAAAGCTGAGTTCATGGGAAATTGAACAACAGTTGAGAATTATGAATATGAAAAACTGCCTTTACCATTGGCTATTTTATAGGTACAACTTTTATATTGCTCTAAAGCCCATAGTGTAGGACAAGAAAATAATACCAAAAAAAAAAGCATGAAAAATCTTGCATTCAGCAAACCCTTTTCAATTGTGATCTAAACTACATTCACCTTTCTTTCTACTGTCTATCAAAATTAGTTTGAGCTGCTTATGTCCAGCTGCCTATGAGTTGCACCTTCAGGATGGAGGAAATGCAAATTAACCTTGCTAAACAGTATGAACTTATGTGTATACACTCTAATGATGAATAAGCTTGGATAGATAATTTAGAACAATATGTGTCTGGGGAAAGAAAAAAAAAAAAAAAGATGTGCATTTAAGTCTCATGAGACTACTTCACCAAATGGGAAAATTCCTGACGTTGCCATCAATTCCAGGTTCTGGAGTGGTATGTACAACCGCTTTGAAAAGGGGCTGCATCCTCGACAGTCAGTTACTGATTATCTAATGGCAGTGAAGGAAGAAACTCAGCAGCTGGAAGAAGAGCTGGAAGTCTTGCAAGAGGTAATAAGCAGCTGAGCTTGATACCCCAGACTTGGTAACTGATGATAAATGAAACCCAGCTCCACATGATGCAGAATCCCCTCCACACTACCTTTTCTGGAAGGAGGATGTTCAGCCATCATCTTTGTTCTCAGATAAATTATTGTGAATGTTTTGCATTTAAGACACAAAAATGGACTGTTTTTTTTTTAAGGATAAAATTTTACCTGTGTTGATGCACAAGTACTACTGAAAGTAAGTTTAATCCTTCTGTAACTCAGAGGGAATTGTAGCTGAAGAAAAATGCTGTAATTCAGCATTGGTGTGTGACAAATTGTGCACTTCTCATACTCCATAAATGCAAATAGTCAGTTTTAAAGGGTGGGTTGGGCTCTGGAAGTTTATTTAAAAAGAAAAAAACCCAAGGATATATAAAAGGATTTCTGGGCCCTACATGTGTCCACATGATAAATCCTATTTCCTTTATTTCAGAGATTGGCAAATCTTCAGAAATCACAATCAGGTAATAATAAAGTGAAGAGTAAGCAACAAGATCGAAGCAAACAGTTTGGACTGTATACCTCCAACAACAGCTTAGCTAATACTCCCCAGGAGTATAGCAATGATCTGAAATCATTCCCATCCCGGAGCCCTTCTCAAGGGGATGAAGATTCTGCCCTGATTTTGACACAGGACAACCTGAAAAGCTCTGATCCTGACCTCTCAGCCAACAGTGACCAGGAGTCTGGTGTGGAGGACTTAAGCTGTAGGTCCCCAAGTGGGGGTGGCTGCTTCCCTAGTGAAGACAGTGGCAAGGACTCTGACGAAGCTGTATTTCTGGCAGGCTGAAATACCTGCATGGCAGCAAGGATCCAGATGATGTAAAACCTTACACAGTCTGGAATGACATCTTTTCATCAGATGAAGAATGGAGGTAGTCTGTGGCCTACAGAAATAATCCAAAGAAAGGGAACTGTGCAATTGTGTAAGTTAAGATCCAAGCAGAACAAGTTACTGTTAATTTTAAGACATTGCACTAAAGAAAGGTAGTATCTGCTGTTATATTTCATTAAGCCAATATGGTGGTTGTTTTATCAATGCTGTACATAATTATTCCTTACTTTGTACATTTCCATAGTTATTTATTGGACAGGATAATAGTTCTTTTCCTAAGATGTGAAATTCCAAAGTACTCTCTTACACAAGGCTGAAGATGCATTACTGTTAGCCTCACTGGTGAATCAGTCAAAACTTATTTTTGTAGAGCTCATTTGCCTTCAGACATATAATGGATATTCTTCACTTTTTTTCTTCCCAAGAGGTTAGAAGAATTATTTTTCATATTCTCCTACTAATCTTCTTTACAGCAAAGTAAAATAAATGGACACCCTGGCTCAGAGGACAAGGATTTTTTTGATCCTGAAAAAAACAAAACCATTAATAAGCAGTTGCTGCTGCTGCATCTGAATGCATCTCATTTGTACTCAATTCTCATCCAGTGTTGAAAGTTCAGTAGATTCTGTGACCAAAACTTCAAGGAATGTAACAAGCTCACACAACCTTTGTGCTAAAACCCCCCTTTGTAACAAAAGGCACACGAGGCAGTTTACTCTTGCTACTTTATGTTTTGTTATTGTTTGCTTATATCTTACCCTTGTTCCAAACCACCTACATAAGATATAAAGGTAAAAATTTGAAGGTGATAAAATCCCTGATTCTTCAGCCTATTTTCCTACTCAAAAATGTTTTATTTGAGTGGGAGTGAGGTACAGACACAGTCGAGAGAATAGGGAATATAGAATCACTTACAGAAATCACTTAAAAAAACATCACTCTGAATCAGTAAGTAAATGAAAGCTATGCCCACAAAGGAACCGTTACAGAGAACATTTCTTCCAAATTTTGTTATTAAAAATAAACTAAGCATAACCAACTGGTGTTTTTTATCCTCACACAAAACTTCCCTTTTAGCATTTGCCAACCTGAACAGAGCATGGCAATACTAATTTAAGAAAAGGACTGATTCACTATTCATCAGAAAGTTTAATCTCATTTAAGAATTCAGATATTTTTAAGACTAGGAGTAAGAATAGTTTTCATAATCAGCAATTCAGAAGTAAGCAACTGAAAAATGTTCAAAATTTGGAATGTCTTGAAACTCATTAAAAAAGTAGCCAGCCATATTAGGCTGCAACTCTTTCAAGTTTTGGTTTTTTAAAATTTTATTTAAAGCCACCAGTTAAAAACATAATTCATATGGCTGCTTTTACGTGCTCGAAGACAGTGCAGAATTGAACTCTAGTAGAGCAAAGTGGTAGTAATGTAAGTTTACTTAGATTGCATTTCACACTACTCCTTCAAGTACAGACCTACAGAAAGAACTGTATTATATAAATATACCTCAATTTAGAACCATTAGATTTTATTATTCAGTCTGCTTTTCTGGAATGGCTTTTCATTCTGTTCTGTGAACATGTTATTAAAAGTGAATAGGTAAACTTCAGTATTATTACTATTCTCTGAAGGGAGCTGCTGTCTTTGAACAAATAATTCTTAACAGCAAGGTTTATCTTAATGTTACATTGGAAAGGCCAGATTCTCAATTTGATAAATCGCTGTAGCTCATTCAAATAAAAACAACAATAAATTATATTCTGTTGAGAATCTAGCCTTCTGGTTTTTAATCTTTATGAACTTTTAATAAATTAAAGCCCTGATTTTAACTGCGCTTTTAAAAGTGTTTTGTATTTTGAACATAGCCTGTAAACTTTATGGTATTAAAGGAAACTTTGACTGGGTTTTCTCAAACTAAAGAAACATGCTGCAAAGTCACAATGAAAACAAAACAAAATATTCTGCCAAAAAATCAGTCTGAAAATGGGCAATGTTATTGTACATATTTAAAATGTAAAATTGTATATGATGACATTGTGTTCGACTAGACATGTATAGAAATAAATGCAGAAGAGCGAGATATGCAAATTCAAAGCACTGTCTTTGTGTTGCTTATGCAACTAGTTGTAACTAACTTTACAACTAAAATATTAACATACTAACATTTTCTTTACTGAGCCTTCACTTAGCAGCCCTCTGTGATGTGTCTTTTAGTCCTTGGAGTTTTGCATTAACTATTGCTTACATTGTACTGTATGTATTTGTGGCATTATCAGGCTAATGAGAAATACCTTCAAATAAACACTTAGATGTTATGAAATGTTATTTCACACCAGAGAATGAAACAAAGGATTGCTTTCCTGATTTTTTAAATAGAGTTCTTCATTTACTCAAGAGTCACTTTGTCACTGAGATCAAGGGATTCTTGTATCTCCCCTACTCTCATACTTGAATCCAGTAGCTGCAGTTGTGGAGGAATCTACAACTGATAACTAAAAACATTGAGACTGTCATCAACAGTGTTAATTGTATCGGAGCATGTTATACCCCTGTATTTCTTTTTTTTTTAAGGAAAAAAAAAAGATGAAAAGATTTCTCTATTAACTACATTATTTTCTTGTAGCTTTGCTGCAAATCTTTGCAAATTTGGCCCATTGCAATAAGCCCACTGTAATTTGAAATAGGACACAGATGAATGTGACTAGACTGCTGAAAGACCTCACTAGATTCAGGCTGCTCTTTAGTATCAAACAGCTGAAGCCTCCTTTACAGAACATCACCATGTAAAGCACAGAAGGAAAACTATTTGCCAGCTGCTTTTATTGGTAACTCTATACAAGAAACAAATGTGGTAAACTGATAATGGATTCTAAAAAGCAGAGAAATTAATTAGTTGGGGGACACAACAACACGGTATCATCAAAAAGAAAAAAAGGAGAAACAGAAAGTAAAAGGAGGAAGGCAGGGAAGGAAAGCTCTTTGTAAAATCAGCAAGTAAGGCAGGGAACCACATTCTTTGAAGACAGAGGCAAGCCAGGGCATGGGTTCACAGCAGGAGAGATATTTAATGACACAAACCAACAATAAAACTGCAGCAACAAAATGGGATAGCCTTTGCAATGGAGGTAAGAATGTCATCACTGTTGACCAGCTAACTTAATGCTTTTATGTGGACACTGCCCTGAACTGCATACAAGAGTTCTCAAGTACACCACAAACATAGCCAAGGCCAGGGGCTGCTTCTGGGTGCAGCTGATGGCTGAGTGCAGCTTTTAGGCTGGCTGGTCACCCTTACACTGCAGTGCAGACAGGTAAATACCACAGTGACTGAAAAATCCTCCAAGGACAGGTAAGTTGCTGACAATTCATTTGGGAAGGCAGGAACATGTGCCGGATGAGTTTGAAGTAGGTCAGCTTATGACAGTACTAAGACACATGAAAAACATGCCAAAGATCTAGAGCCAAATGTACTGCAAACCCTGAATTCAGAGAGGTGCCAGAGTGCAGGCATGAGAAGATAAAATAAACATTCAAATTTACTTATATTATTTAAATTGCCAGTAAAGCACCTGAAACCAGCAAATCAAATAATGTTAAATGTTAAAGGGTACTAGTCTTTTAATATAAATCACTCTGTAAAGAAGCTAATGAAACCTTACAGGTCCACCAGAAAAACAACTGAACTCAGACAGGGACTAAGTTTGTTGCTAAGGTTATTCAGATAAATTTATTCTGTTTCTGAAGACTAAACAATACAGTTCTTTATATTGAGGTATTCCCTTGTTATTGAAATATAGGCTCTCTTTATACTTATTACTTATTATTACTACACAGAAATGTGACATCTACAGGTATCTGACCAAAACAAGGCATTTTCAAAAGCCAGAGATGGAATACAGGTTTTTAAGGCCCATTTTAGTGCAGGTAGCTCCAAGAATTACTGCTGTTTAAATGGTTGAACAGGAAAAGCTCAAACCACTGCACATGAAGATAAAAAAGTTTGTCCTTGAGTATTGTACTGCATCCACTTCCAACACAATTCTGTATTCACTCAAAAAGTCCTGCAATTTCCAACTGTATCTGTAAGTTATAAGACTACAAGATATATTAAAATCCTAAAGCCTTTATGTGTAAGTTTAACACATTACAGTATTTACTGTTCAGAATAATTAAGGCTGTGATACTTGACTTTGTTGCCAGAGTTTTAACTGATATTTTCCTGAAGGTCTCTTAACTCTCTATTTTATAAAAACTTATTCTAGTATTTGAAGCGAGTAGTTAGAACTTGGACATTTATAAAACTGCAAGATTTCTAACTTCCCACATTTGGTCCAGGTCTTAAGTGGCAAAGCTGCTGGAGTATGTAAAGAGCAAACAACAGAATTATAGTACATGCTGCTTAGAACTGACTTATCAGTATCTTGTTTGCAGTGGTGGCTGCATAGTGCCTCCTCAACAAGTTCACTGATGACACCAAGCTGGGAGGAGCAGCCAATACCCCAGAGTGCTGTGCAGTCCTTCAGAAGGATCTCAGTAGAGAGGGATGGGCAGACAGGAGCCTTCTGAAATTCAACAAAAGCAAATGTAGGGCCCTGCACCTGGGGAAGAATAGTTCTGGGTTCCTCACAACAAGGAAGACATGGAGCTCCTGAAGCCATTCCAGCAGAGGGCAACAAAGTGGATCACATCACTTAAAAGAATAGGCTGAGGGAGCTGGGCCTGTTTATGCTGATGAAGACTGAGAGGGGACCTCGTCAATGTCTGTAAGTATCTGAAGGAAGGGTGTTAAGAGGATGGAGCCAGGCTTTTCTTTGTGGTGCTGAACAATATCACAAGAGGCAAATGGCAGAAAGTGATACCCAGGAAGTTCCACCTGATTATGAGGAAGTTCTTTACTGTGTGGGTGGTTGAGCACTGGAGCAGTTGCCCAGAGAGACTGTGGAGTCACCTGCACTGGAGCTATTCAAGAACCATCTGGACACAATCCTGTCCCATGTACTCTAGGATGACTCTGCTTGACCAGGGAGGTTTGACCAAATGACCCAGTGTGGACCTTTCCAACCTGACCCATTCTGTAATTTACCAGTAAGATCAGGTAAAATTAGTCAAACCCCAGACTCAATTAGCAGTTACAACACAGAATGTACACTACCCCCTGCAAACAACTGCAATATCAGAGCTGAGCATTCTCCTTACTCTTGAATTTTTTGTTCATGACGCTGGCTTTCCCACTGGAAGAACACCTGAGCATGACATTGTGCAAGGCTCCTAAGAAACAAGTCATGGTACATAGCCTTTTATTCTGGATTGTTTAAAAGTTCTCTTGACATATTTCAAAAACCGTTAGGATATGCATCTAACAGCAGCTGCCATTCTCTTACACTTTATGGGAAACTGGATTTACACCTATGCTCCATATTTTGGCAAAAATTGAGGATAAAGAATGTGTTTAACAGTGAGCTACCAGCATGCTAAAAGCAAAAATCCCTAACTCTATCCTAATAGAGTGTTAACAGTGTTCTACCTAGTCTTCTGCTGAAAGTAGACCAGGGAAGGCACAACCAATGTAGGACTAAAACAAAAGAAAAACAAAACAACAAAAATATCCTCAAAAACTACCCCAACCAGCATTAGGTAGGCCCCTAAAGACCAAAAACAGGCTGGACATTCTTGGATGTGACAGCATTCCTGCAACTAATCCAGTATATATCATCATTGAATACGAGACTTCTATGTTTCTTTTCTAGAGGATGGGTTTGTGACTGCAGAAGGGGTTAAAAATAAGGGAAAAAAATCCAAAGAATAGTAACAATGACATCAGAGAATAGAAAGGGAAAAAAAAGAACTTAACTTTGAAATCCCTGAACAACAAACACTGAACTTGCATAGAACAGTGACATTTTCTCGTAGATTCTACTCCACCACCATCAGAAAGACTCCATGGAGAAGTTACCATTTTGAAAATTTGCTCACTAAAGTAACATAAAAGGAAAAGCTGAGGAGTTCGGAACTTGTACTAGCAAATCCCCTGAAGGTCACCTGGCTGAAGTGTTCAGTGACAGCAAAGCACCATAGTACCTGGCAGATGAGAACAGAAGTGTGTCCTCCCATCCTGTTATAAAACGCATAAAGAAGATACTAGCCCAATACAGCAAGAACACCACATACCTGGTCATCCATGCCTTTCTCTGTTCACAAGAAACAACAACAAAAAAACCAGCTCTGCACAGAATTGTGTGTAGTCTTGAGAGTTAACTAGATCCTCAGAAAGAGATCAGAAACAACAACTCAGCACGAAATTAGATGGGATTTTGCCAAGAAGGTTACAGTGATTACTTATACCTAACTTTTCTCCAGAGCTGCAGAAATCACACTACTCACAGACACAAGTTCAGAACCACTTAGATGTTTACATAATCTAAGGCTTTAGTTAGCACATTAGCAGGAGTGCTATGTCAATATCCAGGCAGCACATTCTTTGGAATAAGAACCTCTAAAATTATTGCTTAAGCATTCCACTTATAAAGTGCTGATTTTTTTTTCAGACACTGAAGTATCTTTGATTTGGACCACAGATCTATTTTCTTGGGACATCTAATCTCAGAATTTGAATCAGCTTTCAAATAAGTCCTATAAAATACCAGTGAATAGTTCACTCACCCTGAGAAGCAACAGCTGAGGACAACCACATAAGTGTAACCAATGGCAGGGCTGAGACTGAAGACCCACTAGCCTATGGAACAGACTTTTTGCACTTACATGATTTTCCTTACTCACTTTTCTCCATTCAGAAGAAATATCACATTTTGCTGGAAGAATATCAAGTTTAGGACTGAAGATCAGTGATATAGAAAAGCACATGCTTGGACTGTAGTCTGAGATTGGAACCTGCCATGTCCTGTGCCATGTGCTATCTAGGTAACACACAGGTAGAGTCTTGGCTAAGAGGTTTATCTCCAGACTGCTTCCTGACAAGAAAGAAGCAGGATTTCTGATACATTACTTAATCAGCACTTTATCCTATTTACAACTCTTAAAATTGTACCATTCCTTCTATTCCTCCTCCTCCTTCCTCCTTGACTGTCTCCATGAAAACTTTATGCATTGAGAAGATTAAGAATGTGTCTTCTCTCAATAGCAAGAGAGAAAACACATGCATGTATTTAGGACCTGTATTTTTCTCCTACAGAACACTGCATTTGGTCCTATCCATTCTCACCAGACATAACCCATCCCAAGACTGTCAGCCTACCAGAGGCAAGATTCACTGACTAAAGTGCAGAATTTACTTTCACTTCCAAATCTGATCACTTGCCTTACTATATGACACTATGCAACTCCAACCAAATTAGTTTGTTTCTTACCATTAGAAAAAATTATTTTCCAAAGATTCAGACCTAGTTTTTCTAAAGTGTTTCTGAGTTCCTCACATGAAGAACTTAATTATATTGCATAAAACAGAAACAGGAAGGTGACCTGCTTATTATTCCTTTATGAATGAAAAAAAAAAAGAAAATGAACTTGTTAGATGAAAATTGTGTTTAATTAGTGGTAGGTACCAAACCACTCTTGAAATCAGTGCATCAGTGCTACTAAGCAACATACCAAATCTATGCAGATATAATTTATTCTATTTTGATTCCAATATAAGTTTTTTCCAACACATCCTTTGCTTAATCCCCAATCTACTTATCCAAAACACAATACAAGCTATACTTAGTTTTCTATTATTACTTAGAAGTAAAAAAAACTTGTTCTTTAATATTTTGGCTTCAAGAAAAGACAGCTTGTGAATCCACTGGCAATCTCCATTAAGAATTTTTTTAGTTTCCAAAGTCCTATCAACACTTAAAAGTCTTCCACAGATTAAGCCAAATCTATGGTTAAAATTCAAAATACAAAAGATATGAATTATGTTTTTATAAAAATGTAAAAAGCTAGTCAAAATTACATGTTTAGATATTTAATCTCTGAACAAATGGAGTATAGCAGCAGGGAACTTAAATATTATAACTATCAACAATAAATACAAGAAATTAATGCAAAGATTGCAATAGAAGGATTCTTGAGTACAATGAGAATATAAAGAGACATTCTAATTTGTACAAAAACCATCCCAACTCTGTATACAATCTCTTCTATAAATACAACCAGATAAGATGAAATGCTTATTTGCAAATAATAGTTATTAAAAAGTGTGCTTTATTGGGGTTTTCATTCGTTCTCTTGGCAGGTGCAGTTTGCAGGAAGTCTGTAAAGACAAATTTCCATAATTAGGTATTTTAATTTCTCCAGAAGTTATATTTTAAATACAAGTAACAACAGATGCAGAACATACTTCCACAAAAAGTGTTATTAGAACAATAAACACTGTAACAAACCCATTTGCAATTACCAGATGTGTAACAATAAGGTAAATTGTTAACAAATCAAGTTTACCTATAGCGGAGCATGGAATTGGCTGTGCATTGCTATTGCCTGTTGAAGTTTTTCCTCTTTGGCTCGTCTGCAGTGGCAGAGCTATGAAAAAAGACATACAAGGCTGAATTCTAAATGCAGTTTTTTATAATGCATACTGCAGTTTATCCTTAATGATTTTAGCTATTTTACAGGCTCTTTAAAGAAAGAAAACCCTGCCTGACCTACCTCCCTTCCAAGCTTTGGGCTGAGCTACGGTCTATACAGATAACATTATTTTATTCAAAATTGTTTATAAGAGGATTGTTTCCAATGTTACAAAATGCATTTATTGGGTACCTTTAAAGAAAGGTACACTACTTGGTAAGTTACTTTTGTCACAGCACAAACAAGAATGGTGGTTTTTGAACCTCAGTTACTTATTTGATGATAGCCATCAACAGAATTTGTTTAAGAAGTTTAATAAATTACACATTAAGGTTGTTTAATGCAACATGCCAGTTTATGTCAACCTTTCAATTCTGAAATTTACCATGTGGCTATCTTCCCCTATATCTAGACAAGATACAGAAGAAATTGGCACAAAAATATCTGCAACAGCACATGAATATGGTCTAATGCAGGAGACCTTTGCACTCCCATCTTAAAAGTATGTGCCTTTGAAATGCAGATTATAGTTTAAATAAACTGAAGCCATTTAAGGATATTTTTTTCTTCTGTCAAAACTCACTAAAGCACTGTTCTGTATCACAGGACTCCTCAAACTCTTAAAAAAAGAAGTCCTAAATTTGTTCACTGTGTTTTGTACATGTCGTGGGTTAGAACTATTTGTATATTACATACCGTTCTCTTTTCCATGAAACTACTAAGAAAGTCATCTATCTCTGTTTTGCCTTCCAAGAAGTCTTCTGCAATAGTATCAGACTCCTCTTCAGCTTCATGAGCAGCTACTTTAAGTCTGGCCTGCAGAGCACTCGGACTGCAACTCTAAGAAAATAAAAAGTCCAATGTAATATTAGCCTGTCCATTAAAACTTATATTTCCACGAAGATAAATGACTATACACATATGGAATATGTGGATAGAGTACTATTATTACATAAAAGCCTAAGTAACCAGATGAAGTTCCATCTCCAAGTTACAGCACAGCTTGTTAAACTAGAAAGGCTTCACTGTGAGAAAAGTGTTGCTAGTTTAGGTCTTGATACACAATCATTCACACAAATGAAGAAAGTTTTTCAACTTTTACCCTACAGTGTAGAAAGCATCCAGCTTGGAAATCTGACAAGTTCTCAAGTGCATGATTTCTGAGCAGAACTAACATTTCAAGTGTCTTCAATAAATAGGGTCTACTTTTGAAAATCAGCTGTGAACCTGAGAAGTATAAAAAGGTAAAAAAGCACTTACTGTTCCGCTTTTAAATACCCTTGAAATGATTGTGGAGAAGACAGGAAAGAAAAAAGCACCTACTCAAGAAGTAGATGGACTGCTAATCTAAATCAGTATACTCATTTTTCTGTTCTTATAAACATCAAAACTTACTTCTGCTTATTGCATACAATTTCATTTTTTTTTTCTCAAATATATCTGGGCAGTTAAAGAGGATGTGATTCACGTCCAGTAGGAGTCTGTACAGAGCCAGAACTGCAAAATTAAGGTATTTATATATTTTAGATGCTTGGCCTAACCTTAATCTACCCTATGAAAAATCTTTTATTTATGTACTTTAAAACCTTAATGTAATCAAAAATTTCCTGTTAAATTAATCTTGTACAAAATATGGAGAGTTTGCTCTAATAGAAGATAACTAAAATTCACTCAACTCAAGTAAAAATATTTGTTTGGAAATTTGAGGGAAAGAGAGCAGGAGATACCATGTAGTGCACAGCAAACATCACTACATGAAGATATAGCATATATGCAAAAAAGGCAGAAAAATTCAACTGCTACTTCTCAACTCTCAGCCTCCTATCCACCATTACACTGAATCAGCAAATCAGATTTAGAAAAAAGAAAAAGGACTTCAGCAGTGTGATATTATGTCCTGTTCTTGAATGGTTTCTTGCAAAAATAGGTAGTTTTTAGGAACCAGATTATCCTGATTTCCAAGTGAGGAAACCTCTAATACATTTAGACCACCTACGAAATCATTCAGTTTGCCACCATGCAACCTTTTTTTTTCTTTTCAGTTTGTTTTGTTATTCTGGGGGCATTCTGAAATTCAGGTACTATGCATACTAAACTGATGGACTGCTGCATTCTCAGGTGATGAGTCTTGCACATTATGAAGACTTCAGTGCAGAAAGTGGTTTATCAGAAGTTATATCTTCTAATGAATACCCCGGTAAACATACCAAGAAATTATTCTCCTTGAATACTTTCTGAAGTAATAACTTCTGCTCTATTTACACTGTAGAACGTGCAAGGTTTGACAGCACATAGAACATACTGGCTGAAATAAGCATTCCTAGTGAACTGCAGAATTTAAGTTCCTGCAGTTATTGAGCCCTTTCATCTGGTACAGCTTTACAAGCTCATTATGTTAAATGAGTACCATTAATTGAACATGCCTTCTTTAAAAATTACTCTGTTCTTAAAACTGGTTTGGACTGGGATTGTACTGAACAGTTCTAGATGTAGATCACTCTTTTCTTCCAACTGTGCTTCTATTGTTGCAGTAAAAAATACAAAAACCCAATAAGAAAACCATTACTTTGCTTTCAACTTTTTGGTACATAATTCCATTTTTTTCATATTTCATGAAATACTTAATCTACTTCATATTAAATGACAGTTAAACCAAAAGAATATTCTTAATGGTTAAAGACACAATTCAACACTTCAGATTTATCAAAGTATTCTTAAAGGATGCCATGTAGGAATTATACCTCACTAAGTTCATGCTGTCTTTGCATCTTTTTTTCAAAGGCTGCTTTCATTTGTGTGAGTTGCTCGTACTGGAAGGAAGAAGAAAAGGAACATTATCACCTTGAGAAATCTCCAGATATTACCACTCATATTTCTGAAGATGATTTTATTGTTAACTTACTTTATCCAACACTGTCTGTCTTTTTGCTTCAAGGCTAGGCTCCAGCAACAGGTTTTTTTCTGAAAAATAAAATCACTATTACTACTTTTTTTAAAGGATTTAGTTCACAGAACAAAGCCACACATGTTAACATTTTGACAGCTTACTTGCCAGCTCTTCAATGCTTTTCACTAACTCATCTCTATCAGTAATGACTTGCTTCAGCTGTGGAAGAGTCACAAACTGTTCCAGTAACACCTCCTCTTGCTCATTCATACTGGTCAGCTGTGATATACTGTACTCAAACAGAAAAAAAAAGTACATATAAATCTGAAAACATCACATGTGAAGTAATTAATTTCTTCCAAAATTTGAAGCATTTTTTGGCACTTTACAAATACATGACACTTCACAACTTATTTTTCCCCTTTCTCCTTGGGCTCTACTATATGCAGCAGTGAATTTAAAAAGCAGCATGTTAACAAATATCTCCCATTTCAAGCCTTACTTCCCATAATGCTACTATAGTGGATTGACTGTGTCAAGCTACCAGATGCCCAGTCAGCTGCTCTCTCAGTCCCTCTCCTCAACACGCTATGGAGGAAAATCTCAGGAGTTGAGATAAAAACAGTGAAGTCACTTACCAGTTACAATCACACACAAAACACACTCAGAAAAATTTAACTGAATTTATTGTCAATTACAGTAAGAGTTGGATGGTAAGCAAGAAAGGCAAAAACTAAAACACTTTGCTCCATTTTTCCTCAGGCTCAACCTCATTCCTTCATGTCTAACACTACCTTCCCCTGTCTCCCTCTCCTTGGGGCAAAGGGGGAACTGCCAAGTGTAGCAGTCAGTCCCTAACAGTTCATCTCTGCTTCTCCTTCCTTCTCACACTTCACCTCTGCTCCACAGACTGCAATCAGTTCCTGGCAGGAGAGACTACTCCAGTCTGGGTAATACCTGGCTGCAGCTTCCTTCAGGGCATATCTGCCTGCTCCAATATTGGGGCTTTCCTGGACTGCAGTGTGGGTAACTGCTCCAGCACAGTCCTCTCAGCTACAGGGTACATTTTAAAAATACCCGATCTACTGCAGCCTTTTCCAAAACTTCTGTGGGCTGTGGAAAAGTAACTGCTCTGGGACTTGGAGCAACTCCTTCTCCCCCTTCTTCTCTGACCTTGGTGTTTGCAGGATTATCACATTTTTCCATTCCTCCTCTAAATCCTCATGGCCTCTGCTCTTTCTAAAATGTTTTCAGAGGCAGCGCCTGCTTCACTAATGGACTCAGCAGTCCTGCAGTGGGTCTGCTGCCAAACCAGCTGTGCCTGGCACAGGGGCAGCTCCCAACCCTTTCTCACAAAGACCACTCAAAAATCCCCCTCTCCCAAAACTGTGCAATCCATACACAACAGAACTATTCAGAACAGCTGCAATACCAGTGTCATTCAACTAAACTACCAACAAAAGCATCATGGAATTTTAATCCGGTCTTCTTGAAAGGACTAGGCTTGATTAGAATGTTTTAACAATAGCATTTAACAAATTATACTTCCCTGCAAAAGTCTTAATTTGCTGTTATGTAATATGGATGCTGCATGAACTTAACAGCTAAGTCACTAAAACTAAACAGGCACTTTGGAAAGTGTCAAAGGAAAAGAAAAAGGCACTCCAGCTGAAAGGACAAAGTTTTCAATTGCTTAACTACAACACCACCAGAAATATGTGAGATCTGAAGGAGTTTATAACGAATTTGTAATCTATTCTACCTCACATAACTGATCTAGGAAACTGTCTCATTAGATCTGAGCAAGCTGCTGGGAGTAATAACTAATACAGTTTGTTTGAATAATGACAAAGAGATGAAAAATATTTCTGTAGTACGTGTATAAAGTATTCAGATGTAGCAATGATTTGCCTTGGGACAGCAGACACATTTAGCACCTGGATTTGTCTAACCCAGCCTCTTCTGAACATGCTGAGCTGCTCACAAAACAATTCCCCATTCACCTTGCACTACAGTCCTTTGGAGCTTAGGAGAATATAATTTCTGAACCAGCCTCAAGCTGTCCTATTTCCTCCTTCAAAAGTTATGCTTATTGAATGACTAGAAATTAAGTCCCTTGCAAGGCCTCAGAAAATAGCAGAACACTGATAGTAAGAAGAAGTAAAAAGAAATACTCCTTTTCCTGGTGTTGAATCAAGTACTGTTCCTGCTGACAAAACCCTAAAGAAACAGCACATTTGAATACAAAACAGGGTTATTTTCTGATTCCAATACTTTGGTGGTAGTTCCCCTAATTATGATTTCTACAATACCCTTTAGTGATGAGTACAGACTTCTGACAAGTATCAGATACAGGCCAGTAGTACAGTACAGTGCCTTTCAATAATTATGGAAAGTTCAACTACCTTCTGAAAGTTTACCTTAGTTCTGAGAGTTCTGGAAAGGTATCAGGAACATCAGGCATTTTGTATGTAAATCCATTCTGGCCAACCTGAATCAAAATTTAGAAATGCTTAGTAGGTTTTTGAAGTGCAGTTTATTGACATTTAACCTGATTAATCATGATCTGAAGAGGAATATTTTCTAGCAACAAGAGAAGCAGGAAAAGCAGTAAGAAGCAATGGCACGCGTATCTGAACAGAAAACAACTCAACCAATGCAACAAAATGCTTGAAGATGTTTGGGGTGACATGTCATAAAAGATGAGTCAATTTTGGAGGAAAGTAATTCTGTTTTCCCATGTCCTTCATTTGAAAACAATTGAATGACTAATGAAATACACAGGAATAGTAAAACTCAGGGAAGTGAGAACACAGAAGGAGACTGATATTTTGATCTCTTTGATGTGGTTTTTAAAGCTATTATCCCTCAGAAAATAAATGTTTTAGACAAGGAAAAAACAGTCATAGAAAATTTAAATTCCATAAAGCCACAAAAGTGCCTTCCAAGCCTAAGAAAACTTGTTTCTATAGACATGATTTGATTCAAGACTAAACATTTAGATACGAAGTTGTATTTAAAATAAAATTCCTTCCAGAGTTCATCAGCAATAAGGAGCTTGAGTATAAACATACAAGATAAAACACTACATATAAAGACTTGAGATTGCACATTGCCCTTACCTAATAGGCTCTGAACAGGAAAGAAAGAAACATTTTCTGTGGTTGGAGATACAGCTACAGCTGCCCCATGGGGGAGTTCAGCTCCAAAACAAAACCCTCTGTAATCAAAGACCCTTAGCATAACACTAGTTTCACTGAAACTCAGACAAACCTGTTGCTCTGACTTCAAGTTCTAAAGAATTCTTCATCAAAGCCAGAATGGCAGTTTTGTTTCCCTAGCACCAGCAAAATAATGAAGTGCACTCATATAAGTGCTTCCTTGAGTCTTACAGCAATGCCCTGTGTGCTCCTAAAGGAATTTATACCCAGTGTCTGACAGCTCAGGCAGCAGAACTCAGCACACCGACCTGCAGCACCGCTTCTGCTGTCGGAACAGGCAGCGGCAGATCAGCAATCAAGCCATAGGAGGGAGCAGCAGGCTTGTCTGTAGTGTAGCTTGAAGAAACTGATTCAGAAATGGGCATGGGTGCCATTGTTCTGTTTGTTTCTTGAGGTGGATATGGAGGGAGAAATGGAAACCCCTGAGGAGCAAAAGGAGGCATTCCAGCTGGTTTGTTGAAAAGGCTAAAAACAAACAAAACCACAACCATGAGCTGCTTACAGCACATCTCTTGTCATCTGAATTATAATTACCAGACCATATATAAGACATAAGAATGAATTTTCAAGTGGCCATAAACTTTGTATTTTCTGTTCTCAGGTACTTCTAATGTAATAAGCCTTTCTGTCTAATACTACAATATAGAACTCCATTAATCTACATTTTTGTAGAACAGCCAAATACACACTTACACTCTTAATTATGAGAAAACTACTTCTCAAAAATTTATGACAGCATAATTTTAAATTGTTTCCATCCTGAAGTTGTGAGAAAAACATCTGTGTCATATATTAACTCTTATTTATGATATAGCATTTAATAGCTTGGGCAACACACACATAATTACTTCTAAATAACATGAATAATTCTTTTTAAATTCACAATGGCAGCCACATCTAAACTTAGTATCACCGTCAATCACTGTCAGCCATGAGAACCACAGTTGTACTGATACAATTTGAATTCAATACAATACTTTAAATCACACAGTTTCTGCTGCACATGGTGCAAGAGGAACTTCCCTAAGCCTGGGAGATTATGAACAGAATATGAAAAAACACAATTGCTCAGATCAAGAGATATAGCAAATTCTAGATTTCATCTGGTAATGTAAAAATTTCTTTTTCAAGAAAATGGATATAAAGTTGTATGAGGCATGTTGATACAGTAACTCCAATGAAATCTAGTGTCTCTTCTGAAAACAATCAGGTTATCCACCACGCACATGAAATTGTGCAAGGACAGGGAATGTAATTCTTCAGGTATATCCATTACATTACTCCTGTCCCTGCCCTCGGTATAACCAGTTTAGTCACTTTTAAAAAAATTAAGACATTTATTATGTTTAGATAACTTACTATGGAAATGATGTTGAGCTAGGAGCTAGAACTGGAGGATTCTTCCAAAACTCATCCAGTAAACTCTGAATAATTTTTCCAAGATCTGAATGCATTGTAAACTGGGAAAAACACAAAACAAAATCCAAAAAAGAAGAAACATTATGCCTGGAATCTAAGAGTTCCAAAATGTGCTGAACTTGATTGTTTATTATACCCATGTGACAAGTGCTGATAAGCTATTTCAGACATAATATTAATCCAAACTGTATATACATAAGCTCCAAATAAAGTGATAAAGCAACCCAGAATTGAACAGAAACTAAAAGTCTTTTGTATATTCCGTTATTAGTGGAGAGTCAATGAAGTACCACATTTCTATTGAACAACCAAAAATCCCCACTTTAGTTAGCAAGTTACATTTGTGTAAACAACAGAAGAGGAAAAAAATTAAAATATCTGAGGACAGAGGCACTAACTACATTATAAAAGAGTCAGAAGCTCCATCCACTCAAATAAAAAATAGAACAATCTTGTTGGCAAAAAAGACCAGCATATTAAAATCCTGAATATTCGAGCTAAAACCTTGACGCCACTCTAATAGGATTAGGCTAGAAAGAACTATGTTACAAAACTGTCTTAAAGCATCCCTCTCCTTTATTTGGAATACACTGGAATGTAATTGGAAGAGCTGTGCAATTAAAAATAGCAAAAAAAGTGTCATAGTAATTTTCTAAGCATTCATAACTTAAAATAGTTTTAGATACATGGAATTTCTGACTCAAGTCAGAAATGGTATCAGTAAAAGAATAATTAGAAAAACTGCTGAACACTTCTGAATTTGTTTTCAAGCCCTGAAATACAGTTTCAGAATACAGAAAGAGATTAGGATCTATACTGATCTTTTTTACCAGGAGCATTAACAATAATCTAGTGTAACATGTATTAAAACTGTTATTAACAGTAGATCTGTGTGAAGCTACAAATTATACATACATTACTTATTAATGGACCGGTCACATATACTCCCTGCTTGTCCATTAAATGATGTCTCACAGGTGGGAAAACACTGATTACTGGTTTTTCCTGAGGAAATTGAGGTGGAAGCAAACTGCAAATACAAGAATATTTATTACTACAGTGACACCCCATGATAAAGTTTGCATAAGAAGGCTTCTTATGCAAAGAAAAAGTACTATTAATTACGTAAACATATTTTTCTATGCGAACTGTTATGGACAAGTACACAACGAATGAAGCAGACAAAAGGATTATTCAGTTACAAATTTAAAGTCCAACAGATTGGAGTACCAGACTTCCACAAAACTGAAGAGAGCATTTACTATGTAAAATTGTAGTATAACAAAGGAGCAATTATCACAGAATATTCTGAGATGGAAAGGACCCACAAGGATCACGGAGTCCAACTCTTAAGTGCATGGCCCATACAGGCACTGAACCTGCAGCCTTGGTGTTACTAGCACATGGTCTGATCAACTGATAGACAACAAAGAAGCTGTAGCATAACAAGAACATTTTCAAACACAAATGTTATTACTACAAATACAATGCAGTGTAGCCTGTAAGAATATTAGGCCAACTCTGCAGGGCAAAGTAATATAAAACTTGTGAACAGAATACTATAAACATTTGCCAGAGCAAGTGTCCCTCCAAAGTAAATTCACAGGAAATATTACAATAAATCACTTGAGTTATGATCCAGAAGCTTCACCAGGGTAAGAGTATGTAGTTACAGCAGACTAAGAAATTACCAATCAAGTTTATTTTCAATGGCAGGGAATCAAAGTTACCAAAAATCCTCAAGCATTTTCCCCTAGCTACCTTCAACAAAAATCACACAGCTATCTTAGGAACTGGGAACAGTAAAACATGACTTTGTTCTCAGCTGAACATCTGTATCTTGTACAGAGCCAATTCCACCCAGATCACTATAACCACTAATACTAATCCTGGTTATGGTTCCTGAAATTAATTATGAGCTGGGAGCATCTTATAATCTATTACAACTTTTCGGGGTTTTTTTAAGAACTATTTTAATTTTCAAGATGTGCATAGACACAGCCCACTCTACTTACATGTTAATATTAATTGTCAAGTTGTTTACAGTGAATGGCAGTCGATATTCCACATCTTTCTGTATTTCTGCAATGCTGTCAAAGAAAAAATTGTTAGCATTCATTGCATGGTCAATATAACAGCTCAAAGTCTAAAATAAACATGCATGACCTCAGACATTTGTATTCATTTCAGTATTGAAAAGCCCTGTAAGAACAAAATTGAAAATGCTGGAGTAAGCTAATAGTCTTCAGCATTCTATATTAAGATTAAAGCAAAAACGAATGGATTTATCATTTAAACCTCATACATGGTCACAAGCAAAGGAACTATAGTAGGAGAAATCATACGAACGCTTCTGACAACAACCTCAACTTATCCTTCTCCCATTACTGGCTTGATTTAAGACAATACATTAGTGTGGTTTTTTTATATACTGAATTTTATCTGATTAAACATTTACTTTGCCAGGGCATTATATCAGATTCACATTGCTCTGCAACACTGCCTTCAGACCAATATGGAGAACATTCATCAGACTAGGTATTCTTTCTTATTAGATTAGCCTAATATTTAACAGTAGTTTTTACTATGTGCACCAAGCTCACTTGCACTTGCACAAGCTTTCAAGAATTATCTGGAGTAGCGTTACATTCAACAATGTAAAGCTCCAGTGACACTCAAGACCCAGGCCCTCCTGAAAGCACTGATGAGCCTTACAAAATCTAGTAAGGTCAAATCCAAATTTATTTTTTCCTGCAACGGGTAAAATACAGAGGGAAAAATCTTGAAATGAGCTACATTAATAGGAAGTTGATTTCAATACTCAAAGCATTCTACAATTTCTATGCACAGCAAGGCTGTTTTGAAAGAGAGCATCCCAGAGAATGTGGAGGAGGTGGAGATGAAGACTTAGCTCAGAAGCAGAATTTCTAGACAACAGGAACATATCTAAGCTGAGAGTAAAAGACAGAAGGGCAGAAAACAAGCTTCCTCAATCAAAACAAGCTGTAAAAGCAAACTGATTGCTCTTCCATGTATATTTCCTGCTTACACCTGGTTAATAATACTCTTCTCTGTAACCTAAGGCTTCCTTATACAGGGGAGGGAACACAGCTCCAATGGCAAATAACGGCAGACGGGTGTTCCCAGAAAACATCTTTTGATCCAACTTCAGAAATGCTCCTCCATCCACTCCATCCATCCAGGTACACTCCATAGAAGTCCTTTTTCAAGAAACCCAGAACACATTACCTGAAAATGTGTGTTAAGAGTAGTACTGGGAGTGTGTGGTGTCATTTCAAAGCACTACTGGGGCATAGAATTTAAGGCTTCAAAACTAAGTCTTTAAGAGCTTGGGGAACGAATGGGAGTAAGACACTAACTCAGCTATGAATCTTGCTTTCTGCAGCCTGATCTTATTCCTCTCATAGACAACTCAGTATTTGCTCTTTCCCTGTGAAATCACATGCTGTTTGAAGAAAATATCAAATATCTTCAGCACAGGAGAATTCAAATCAAAGGTTCTGCTGTGTTACACCACACACCGTGCACCTTCTCATTCCTAACTGAAGGATTCTCCCCAGAATCTCTTACACACCTTCCTGCCCTGTAATCATCTGGCACGCTTCTCATTAGCCTGCTGCAAAATCCTTTTGAGAAAGGTATATAATTACACTTCACTTATGTGAAAACTGGGGAGGAAGATGAGGACAGGGAGCGACGAACAAGAAAGCCAGAATCTCATTGAACTGTTCCAACAGTCATAACCTTGCTTAGGAAAAATCTTGAACTAATAACCTTAGCTGCCGCTTCCCCAAGTGGGAATGAGCACACTGGAAAAATGATACATTCTCAACTTTGTCTAGAACAGCAAATGTAAAAAATCCTCTTTTTAAAATGCTAAGATTGTATTTTAAGCTCCTAACCTGAGAGGGACAGTACAGGAATGCTAGCTGCTTTGCTGAAATTAAGATCCCACATACCTGAGCTTTTATGACCTAAGACAACACAAACCAAACTTGACTAACTTAGTTAACTACACCATACCAAGAATTTTGAGCATTTTGAAGAGCAACAACAATACTCATAAAGGAATGACATTTGGGCAGCTACCATGTCCCTACCCCTCACCTGAATTCCTGGCTACAGCATCCATTCCCTCTCTGCCTATGCTTGAGCTGGTGCCTGCACAAACATTAGCAAACCACTTCAGCAAGCTGACTGAGAAAAACAGATCCCCTTTTTTGGGACTTCATTCAGGATGAGCTTATCTCACTGCCAGATTTTTAAAAAGTGGGTATCAACAAAAGACCAAGTAAGGCCAGCCCAACAAAAACTTTTATGTTAACTAAGGTCTTATATGCCCACAGGAGCAGCTCCTTAAAAAAGTAAACTGTCTCCAAAATATTGGCTCTGAACAGACTTACACTTATTCAAGCAACAGTACTTAAAATACCATCATATTTATGTTTCTTATGTGATAATTCAAAATATTAGGAAAGCAAACTATCTACAGTTAAACTTGGAAATGCATTCAGTATCTCTTCCACTCCTAGTGTCAGTCTGATGTGACAGAAAGCATTCTCTGTACTTTTTCTGAATTATTTTGGAGGCAGCTACCATTTCAGTTCTACAGAAATCCCAGGAAGTTGTACATCAGTAGAATTCTTACTTCACTGTAACTATAACTTCAAATGTATGAAATGTGGATCTCCTTTTAAAATGTGAGGAGTTTTAAAAGACTAGGTAAAACAGGGCAGAATACTGCCAAGAGGGAGTACCTCGGAATAAACTGTCTTGCTTTAAAATTTGTGGATGTTGAACAGGAGTAAACACAACTGGTGTCCTCTGACCATCTAAACAAAACTAGTTTTTAAGGAGCAGACAGTTTTTAGTAGGTAGCACTGAACACCAAGAAAAATAGTTTGTAAGGCCAGTAGGGCTGCTATGCCACTGTGCCACTGCTGGCAGGCCACCGTGACACACAACTCCTTGGTGCTCTATGTTTTAGTCTCAACTTTTAATCAACTACGCTATTACAAGCAGCTTCCAGAGAGGTTTTATCCCAAGACGCAGCCGCGTCTCTTCGAAGACATTACAACCCATCAGCCGACTTTCTGGTCAATGGCAAGCGAAATCCGGCACGTCGACCTGCGCCCGATCACCCGGCCGGGCCACACCAAAGCCAGCGGGGACGCCTCCCCGACAGCCAACTGGACTTTCAGTTTCCGAATTCTTCCTCCCAGCCCGCCGGGGTGCCACATCGCACCGTCCTCCGGCGGGGACCCCGCGGCACCGCAGTCCCGCCCGGCGGGACCCTTCGGCCCGGGACAGCGCGGGGTTGGGCCGGCCCGGGCTGCGGCGCCGCCGGCTCGGGGGCCCTGTTTACCCACACGGCCGCGAGGACCCAGCCAGGCCTCACGGGGAGGGGACGGGGCGCAGCCGGCTCCCCGCGTCCGCGCATAGGGGGACACGACACGCTACCGACGCAGCGCGGCCCCACAGCGGCCCCGGGACGGGCGACACGGTGCAGCCCTCCCGCGCCCGCCCCCGCCCCCGCGCCCGCCGCGGCCACTCACGAGGCGTGCGCGGCGCGCAGGGACTCGACCTGGCGCTGCCGCTGCTGCTGGAGGCCGGTGCGCGCGGGCGGCGCGGCGGACGGGGGCGGCGCCGCGGGCACCGGGCGGGGGCGCCGGCATCGGAACGGAGCCCTGCGGGACCCCCGGGCGCTGCAGCTGCTCCGGGCGCTCCCGGGGCCTTTCTCGCGCGCGGGGACCTGGCCGGCCGTGTGTCGGTCTCCGCGCGCCGCTCGCTGGTTTAGCGCGGCCCTTGGGAGCTGGAGTGAGCTGCTCCCGCCTCGGGAGGCCGCCCGCGGCGTCCCCGGGTTTGGCGAGACTGTTTTGCCGCTTCGTTCCCTGCTGCACGCAGCCCAGGGATCCGCAGGAACGCGCCCTTGCGAGCCGCGGGGCAGGAGCGCCTGGGGACCGAGCCGGGTGTCTCCGGTATCTGTGTCACCAGTGCGCCTTGCCGCCCTCGGGCAGGAAACAGTCGCTAACGAAACTGTAGGGGTTTAGTTTCTGATGGTAATCTGAGCTCGCGTAGCCGAAATTCTTGTGGTTTTGGTGGCTATGTTGTCCTGCTTTTGTGAAATCCACAGGGCTAAAGCGTAGCTGTGGTGCTTAAGCCTTTTTTTTTTTCTTCAGCTATACTAAGAGTAAAAACTTACACTTTCATGCTTTGCTTTCTTTGTCTCTTAGGCTAAAAAAATAAACAGTTAAAGTCCTCTTTATGAAATCAATCCTCGATCAAGTGTAACTTTTGATGTATGGTCTCTAAAGCCCCCCACTATGCCAGCAGCTACCGTAGATCATAGCCAAAGAATCTGTGAAGTTTGGGCTTGTAACTTGGATGAAGAGATGAAGAAAATTCGTCAAGTTATACGGAAGTATAACTATGTAGCTATGGTAAGTGGGTGCTTGACGTCTGTCTAGCAAATTACTGCAAAAATCGTGACTTCGGCTGAGGTCAGTAAACTTGCTCATCCTTTAAAATAGAAAGTTAATGTTGAATTAACACTGTATGAACATCTGGATCCTAATCTTTTATCTTTTTAAAAGTTAATTTTGCACACAGTACTCTTCAGCTATGATATGGTTTGAACTATATGGTCGTTGTGTGTTCAGGTTTTAATTCTGCTCTTGCAGGACACAGAATTTCCAGGAGTAGTTGCAAGGCCTATTGGAGAATTCAGAAGCAACGCAGACTATCAGTACCAGCTCTTACGCTGCAATGTCGACTTGCTAAAAATAATTCAGCTAGGACTGACGTTTATGAATGAACAAGGAGAATACCCTCCAGGAACTTCAACTTGGCAATTTAATTTTAAATTTAACTTAACGTAAGTATTCAATTCCTGTGCTGCTAAATGTATGTTTCTGACTTACTGAAAATGTATAAATACTGTAGCAACTTCGTTATCTATCTGACTGTAATACTGGAATACCATACTTATGTAAGGAAAACTTTTGTCAGCCAAACATGCTTTCTTCCCTCATTTCTATGCAGTCTTACTGTTGGTTATTTGGTCAAAAATGCTAAGCAGTTAAAAGAAAAGGTGGAAGGCATTTTCTACTTAGTGCAAGAGTTAGCTCTGTGTTTTCATGTTTAGCATTACAGAGTGCTTCTGCCTTAACTTAGTTTTAACTCCTACTAGTTGTTAAAGAAATCACATATTGTTTCTTTACCTACTTTAAATGGAAAATACCAACACTTGAAGGAAAAAAAAAGTAAACTTAATGGAGTGACTAAAAAAGTATGTCAAATGTTATAATTCTGAATTATTTTGTCTAAAGTGTTGGTTAAAAGGTAAGCTGACTTTTACTGTATTGGGATAATACCAGGGACTTTATTTCAGAATGTGATTTTTATCAGTGATAAAACTTTTTAAGCATAAACCTCACTTTTCAGGGGGATCAAAAGCTTATCTGGTGCTCCAATATATCTTTAGCTGGTGGTCGATGAAGTTACTAGTATCTTGATTTTGTCTTTTCTGAAGTAAACATAATTGGTCTGATAGATTTTCATACGTTGATTATCTACTGAATTGAATATCAGCACAAGCACTTCTCACACATTTAAGCCTTGGGGTTTTTGGCAGTTACAAGTTGAGAACTGGACAACTTTATATACATGAGTTAAATTCACAGCCTACAAAGGAGGTTTAGAGAACAGACCTTTACTTTTTCTGCAGATGAGAAGACTTGTTTTCAAAATAGTTGGGGTTCTTAAGCAGAAAACCGCTGCTGCCTCTCGATCTCTGTGCTCTTTTAAACAAGCAGTGGTGTGGATTGTCACATATCAGTTTGATCTGAGCAATGACATGCTCTATTTAGTTTGTGTGAATTGTATCCCGAAGGAAAAGTAAGCACAGATTAAATGTTTTGGCATCTCTGAACTTACCTGGCCCTATGAATCCGGGATGAAAGTTACCCATTTTCTTAAACGGACAAATGTACTAATCCTACTAATTATGGGAGAAAAAGGAATGAATAACTTCCAAATTGTGATCTATGAAGAAGGGCCTGTGCTACACTTCATTTATTTTCTGAGCTTCAAAGGTCTACTTAGTATCAAACAACTGAAACCAAAAGTAGCTTTCCATCTATTTGTGCCAGATGCTGCAGAGATAAGACAGGTTACTAAGGCAAGTACTGGTAATCACCAAATTACCTTGTTACTAGTTGATGGTGGAGGTTATAGAAAAATATAAACTTGGTAAGTACTGCACAAGAAATTTATATATATATATATATATATATTTATTTTTTTTTTTTAATGTGGATGGACAACTTACTTGTTTTTGTCTGTTTCTAAACATCCTTTTGGGAAGTGGCACTGTGCCAAGTGTTCTCATAAAGCAAAACAGCTGTTTGTTGTTCCTAGAAGGTAATTTTTTTTGTGTGTGTGGTTCCAGCCAGGTGTTGTTTTAGTGTGCTTTTAAAGAGCATTAATATTTCTCTAATCATACTATGCACCTGATTAGTACAGAGCAGCAGCTAGAATGAAACCCCCTTTTTGTTAAATGGTACATTTGTGTTGGATGAGTTCTTTAATGTGCTGTGGAGATAGACAGGTGTTGAGAAGCTGATACCTCAAAGCTGGAGAGCTAATGAACAGGTGTGTGGGAGAGAGGAAAAAAGATGTAACACATCTTGAGGATGTATGTCTATGTTCTAACAAATGATGATTTGCTCTTAGGAATAAAGAATACAGGTCTATGACTGAAGCTAGCAGTCAAGTTTGATGTATTGGTTGTCCTGTCTAGGTTTTCTTGTGTTTTTGTTTTGATTGTTCTTCATTAAAATTTCAAACTGTACACTGAAGAGACTTTGTGAACAGTAAAATGAATTTGATTCTTTAAGTACTTATTTTTTTTTTCTTCATTTAACCATTCCATGTTTTTGTTATGGTGATACAGATAAAACTTAAGGGAGAAAATAAGCTCCAAAGCATGAATTTCAGCATGAAATTCTTAAGACATTGCCAAAAAAAAAAAGTTAGCGTTAAAGGGAATAAACACAGAGGTAGAAGGGGGTCAAAAAAAGGTAGAGGAATTTTTATTTCATCGTCTTAAATTTTAGGTCCAAAATAGGCTTTTAAAGTTGAAACAGATTGTTTAGAAAGAAAGAGTTTAGACAGAAAATGTTAGGATCCCTGAATTCTAAGGCTTTGCTAAATGGAGTAAGTACTCCATTTCCACTTATACTGAAAAAAAAGTTTTTATGAACACATGTCTAAACATTTACATAAGCTTAAATCACAAAAAACTTCTGAGAACTGCAGAACTAATTCAGTACTGGGATCTGGGTTGTATTTCTCATATTTCTGCAATGTAGTGTGTTAGTGTTCAACTGTTACATTTAATTTGTTGCAATTCAAGTGATTTATACATACATTTTGCCAAATAAATTCTATAGATGCAGTTTCATCTGTAGGCTTGCAAAAGGGTGATTATAGGTAACTGGAAGAGGAGCAGGAACTAATTTTTTTATGGAGATGGTAAGAGTGAAGGTTCTGGGAATGATAAAATGATAATGAAGGTTAAAAAAATGATAATGGAGGTTAAAAAAAAAACCTTTGAAAAATGGTTGGTTTTGTAATTAACCTAGAAGAAAGTTAAATTGTTCCTGCTCTGGGCTAAGTCTGTGGAATGAATTGCAAAAAGGAAATGTTACCTCATTGAGGCTTGTAGATTTTGGAAATTTACTTTTCCTCTCTGTTTTTAGAGAAGATATGTATGCTCAGGACTCTATTGAACTGTTGACGACATCTGGTATCCAGTTTAAAAAGCATGAAGAAGAAGGCATTGAGACACAGTACTTTGCAGAACTGCTCATGACGTCAGGAGTTGTATTGTGTGAAGGAGTCAAGTGGCTTTCCTTTCATAGGTAAATTCTTCATGTTAAGTATTTGAGGTTTCAACATCTCATGGGTGTGTTTAAATTCTAGAACTTGGATTTCACATCCCCTGAGTTTAAATGCTGTGTATGTAGCCCATATCTTGGTTGGTAAGACTGAGGAAATATTTCTGCTGTAATACCTCTAAAACCATTTTGTATTGGAAGAATAGAGGGCACAGGGGTTGTACTGGTTTTTTAGCTTTGGTGTTTATGCAGTAACCAGAAAATTGTGAAGCTGAACAACACAAAACTGCTAAACCAGCAGGTGGAGCTGTACACGTGCTAGTTAAAAGCAAACTATTCCTGAGCAATCCTTGAGGATATATTGTCTGTTTCATAGGAGAGAATTATCAGTAAAGAGATCTATAAAGCATTCTTAAATTGGTTGTAAATCTGCTAATCTGGAGAAATTACTCAGCTTGGAAGGAGATCCTTCATCAGCCTTATGCATATATTTTACTGCTTATTCCATCAAGAGAGTCAATTTCTCAAGTAGAAATACAAATGTGAATGCTAAATCTCTGAGTCTGTCATAATACAAAAGATTTTTGAGTGTTAATAAGATTTAACACTTTATAAACATACACAATAGTTGTTTAGCTAACTGCATGCCAGAATTTTTGCAAGCAACAGTGTCTTTAAAGGCTTATTGCTATGTAATTCCCTTGAGTTGGTGTCCTAAATGCTGGTTTCTAAGGAAGTCAGCAAGATAAAGCAAATGAACAAGACTGTAAGCAAACTAGTCTCAGCTAAAACATGTATCTCTCATGTTGTATTGGTGGTTGGTATGTAAATGACGAAATTAGAATAAAAAATTCTTCGTCCCTAAGTATTAATAGCTGGAAAAGACAAAGTCACATGTAATTCGAGAAATATTTATGCAATAAAAACTCAAAAATAAGAATTGTTTTGGCAAGAAATGTTTAACAGTAGAAGAAGGATGCATGTAACACTTTTGCAGAAGTTGTGGTTTTGATTTGTTTTGTACAAAGAAGTGCTACGCTGAGTTTCAAAATCAGAAAGGTTTAAAAGAAAAGACAGTTAAACAAAGAAGGATTCTCTGAGCACAGTTGTCACTTCCATCTTCCACTTAACAGCTGTTTCAACTCACAACAGGACTCTGAAATAATCTTACTCTTGCTATCTTATTTCTAGAGTAGCACCTTGAGGAAGAATACCGTACCAATAATGCCTTAAATTGTGTCAAAATAACTATAAAAGCCAAATTAGAATTAAGTTTTTTTCAGCTTCCTAAACACAGTATTATGGGCTCTTAGGTGTATATTTGTGATTTACATTTGACTACAGTAATATGACTTGGATTGTTCAAGAAAAGGGGAGGCAGGTTATGCATGTAACTCAGCAGAGAGGATGCCATGTAGAAGCAGCTTCAGCCTCAGACTGGTGTTTTTCCAATATTACCTGGTGACTGAGGGCCCAGTGTAAGGTATACCTGCGCAGCTTCCACTCTAGGGCTTCTTTCTGGAGCATAATTATATTTAGTGTGTGTAATTCCTGACTAATTCCTGGTCAAAGTGTAGTGCAAGCCATGTGCAATAATGCCATTCTTTACTGGTGCAGCTTATGAAGGGTTTTTGAAATTGCTTTATTAATAGAAGTCCACTTCATCTTTGCTAAAATGAGTTTCTATTGTGGATTTCACTGGAAGTGTCTTTAGAAATCCTTTTAAGACAGTTGTTCAGCAAATATTTGTCAGACACTGATTATTAGTGTTTAAAGCTTTTGTGCTTTTTCAGACCTTGTTGATATCATCTTGAGCACAAAACCTGGGAGTAAGCAAGTTAAGTTCTGAAGAAACCGAAATTATGCACAGCTGTAAATGAGCATGGGTCATATAAAATGTGCCACAAAGAGTAGTGAACAGCTGTTTCTAAATCACATCTTTGATAGTGATTATGTTCTATCAGTGGAAACTTATGCTCCAGGATGCTCAGCTGAAAATTTGTTCCATTTAGGCTCTCCACGCAGTAGTTCTTTGACAACTGATAAAGCTGTGCTTGGTAGTTGCTGACTCTGCTATTGCCTCTGTTACCTTAAAATGCTTAGAGTACTAATAACTCTTAAAATTTGAGTCCCATAGTAAGTGGGAGAAGGGAATTACCCCTTTCTCACAGTATGAAGATATGGTTTGGTTTTCATTTTCTAGACTTTGATTTCCTTGAACTTTTGTGCAGTTCATTTGCAAGCTCTTCGCTTCTCAAATAGTTCTCTTTGTGTGCTTTTTATCTCCACATTTGATGTAGCTGCCTTGGCATCCTGACATGTTGTCAAATCTCTGGATGTGCAGTTCTGTCAGATATGAGTGAAGAAATATTTGCACTGTCACCAGTTCTTGTGTACAGAAACTTCGTAGACAACTTCCATCAAATCTTGTGTGTGTGCGTGTTAAAATGCATTTGAGTTAATGAGAGAGAAGGTAGAAGCCCTGAATTTGTGATTTTTTTTTTTTATCACAGTCAAGAGAGCTGTGAGTGCTTGACAGTCTAGCAAGTTAGAAAGGAACAGCTCAAATGCTGATTTTGTGGATGTTCAGCTGTCTGCTCTGCTGAAGCTTTGAGTGTCCATTTGTGCACAACCTCCTTTGTCTACCTTTGGAGGGTCTGTGAAAACATGCTTTTTGGAAAAGAAAAACCAGATGTTCTTGGGATACTGCGAAGTTCCAAGCTAATGTGTTTCAGTAATCATTTGTGTCTAACTGATTTTAGTAAAATTTAATCTGTTGGCTCATTTCTGTTAGTGTCATAAAATGAACTAAAGCTTTCTCAGCTCTTGCACGTTTGGATTTATTTCAGAGACTTGGTGATTGAGTAGAATTCATTGTTAATTGGCTATCTGAATTCTATCTTGATAGTAAAGGAAAGAAATAGGAGCATGTTTGATCTCTACTCTTGTCGTTTTGCCTAGAGCTGTCCATATTCAGTGAAAAAACAAAACAAATGTCTGTGCTTGTGTTGTATAGCTCCACAGATTGTGGCTTGCTGTGCTAAGCAATTTCAGGTGATGATATTAGAAATGGTGCAAGGTTTTTCAGGCAAGGAAATCTGTGTGCTTCAGGGTATAAACCAACCACTAATCACTATTAGAGGATTAGAAGAAAACTTTAATGAACAGGTAATTGCTCACCGTGGACTTTCTTAGCCTTCTCTTATTATTCAGCAGTGGCCACTAAAAATTTGTTTTAGGAGATCTATCTTAGTCTTAAATTGGAGTGACAGTTTTTGTGTCTGTTAGCTTGGATATGCCACAATCTTCAAGTGAAAAAAAACGTGTAATTCTCAATCAAAATTGCTATTTTTAATAGCCTGCTCCCTCTTACTATGAATAGTAAAGGAATGTTGACTTTCTTTAGGTACTTCCTTCTTTAAAGAAATTAGAAGTGTTTGAGGGCATCTGTTTTCTATTATTTTATTAATACACATTTTTTGAAGATAAGTCAAAAATTTTTTTGAAGAGGAGTAGCACAAATATGGTTTTTTCCACTTTAATATGACTGTTCCATTTGAGCCTTGAGGATGATCAATGTCACTAATTCATTGAGTTAATAAACTGTAGTCTCTGAAGGAGTAAGTCTCCATAATCCTGAACAGTGTTTTTTGCATCTTTTTGAACAGCCTTTTTTGTTAATGTGGCTTTTTCTCTTCTTCTTCTATAGAGGGCTTTTTGCTGATATGGGCTTTCCCACCACTTCCATCCCCCTTCAAATGATCTAATAAAATTAGACTTCCAAGCTACTGTTTTGCCAAGTTTACTATAGTTTTTACTTTGTAAGAGTCAAATGAAATCCTTCTTTATCTTCGGCTCCTTTGCTCCCTGGCCAGTGGCTGTTGCTGTGGAGATTGGAGGGTGGCCAGCACAGCTTCAAAGTCCCAGATGCAGTGCAGGATTTGTCAACATAAAATTTCTGCTTAAAGCACTGGAAACTCCCGTGGGAGAGCTGCAATAGTCTAGGTATTGTATATCTTGCATTAATGGACTTGTAGTAAACAATCCATTTACCCCCAGTATGTTGAAGGTTTTTCTACCCTCTCTTTATAAACTCATAGTATAAAGATGTCAGAGATAATCTTATTGTATAAAAATGGTTCAAAAAGCAAACATACTTACATTGAGTGTACAAGCTGAAGCTTTTGAGCCTACATCAGAAGTCACCGCTTTTTGTGGATCCTAAATATCTGCAGGATCAGTGGTATAGTGCTCTTAACTGATTTGTCTTTTCTATTGCTTATCTCACAGTTAAACATCCTGGCCAGTATTTATCAAATTGAAAAATTCTTGGTTTTGAGTATGACCCTTGTATAATCAGGAATGAACACAAAGTCTTAAACTGGAAATTTGGATTTTGTGATGGCCACTTGCTCACTTGAATCATCCCTCAGCTCTACGCTAAGGTTCCTTAAATAGCAAAACTGATAAAGCCTTCAGTAGAGGCAGCCCTGTTGTTTGTTATCTTCTTTGTTAGTACAGGCATATTTTAAATTGTATGTCAGTAAAAATCTAGGAACTGATCTGGTTCAATGCAAACTTAATAACATGGAAGAGAAAGTATCACTCCTCCATTTAGTTTCATGCATTAGCAGTCCTGCAAGTACAAGGGATCAGAACAGATGAGTTTCATGGTCAGGTAATGAATAATCTGGTTTGTAATAGTTTGCCGCCTAAGAAAAAGCATAACTTGTCATCACTGCTTTTTGTTACGGAGTTCAGGCCTGCTTTAATACTCGATATCTGTCTTTCCTGTACTTAACCCTCTTGTTTCCTCTCATAACTGTTCGTAAAAGTACATGGTTTCCCCATTACTGCCACGCCTCATTCCTACGTCGTCTTTATTCAATTGAGCTATGGAGGAGGAAGCCTTCCCAAACTCTCCTCTCTACCATGTGCACACTATAATTCCACCGTTTCTTCTAACAAATAAGCACTGCTCAGTTACCTTGCTGCCTCCTGCAGACTTACATGTACACACAAAAATTTTTCCAGCTTACGCTGTCATTGCCTCCAGAAAGAGTAATGGTCTACAAGCTATTAAACTTTGTAGTTGTCTGTGTGCTGATTTAATTGGAAAAGTTGAAAGACAATTCCTCTTCTTTGTTGCTGAGGGTTAGACTTGCCTCCAGGCATAAACATGCATTGGCTCTGGAAACTCATAAATCTTTTGGATTTCAAGAACTGTAGAAGTGTCTGTCTGTCTGTCTCAATTTGTAGTGAGAAACTCCTGTCTGTGTGAAAGAAACCAGCTTAGGAGTCTTTCTAGTGGAAGTCCTTGTTGTCAGATGAAGACCCAGCAGCCTTACCTTATTTTGGGAGTTGGAGAAACTCCTGTAGGCAGTTCTTTTTGCATCTTCACTTGGCCTCTTTCAGACTAAATTAAAATGTTTTCTCTGGAATCTGCAAAGGGGCAGTTTATATTGAAGTTTAGTTTTTTTCATATAAGCTGGTCTTAATTGCATTGAATTTAAGCAGAATATCCAGTCAATGTGCAGTGAAGTCTTGAAGGTTGTTGTTTTTCCTGTCAAAGTGCACTGAAATCTTGAAGTGAGAACGATGCTTCTAAGTCACTTACTTATATTGTTTTTGTTATTAATTTGCAGTGGATATGACTTTGGCTATCTAATCAAGATCCTGACAAACTCCAATTTACCTGAGGAAGAGCTGGACTTCTTTGAGATACTGCGATTGTTTTTCCCTGTCATCTATGATGTAAAATATCTTATGAAGAGTTGCAAAAATCTGAAGGTAAGTAATCTGTTAATAGTTTGGAACAAATTTTGCATTTGGACACAAGAGTATGCCATGCTTAAAAGTACTTTCTCTATTTTTATTGTCTGCTTTTGCTTTTATGGTGCATATTAAGCGTTTGTTGTCTCAAGCTTTATATATTTAATATTAAAGGTATTGTTAGAAGCTGGCAAGAGCACAAATCAATTTTTGTAACTGCTTACCAGTTAAAAATACCATGTTGAAACTATATTTACAATACTTTGTTGATAGATGATAAACCTGTGTTTGGAGTTAATTCTTCTTTAGCCATAAGAATTGATGGGTCTCATATACTCTTACTTCCTCATTGTGCAGTCCACTAAAGAACTGCAATCATCTAGGCTGAGGTAATTTCAAGAAGATGATGTGGAAGTGTCTTGGGAAGAAAAATGAATTGAAGAATGTTTCAGATGGCCCAATAAGCAAAGATAAACAACAACATATGTTCAGGGACAACATGTGACTTCTAGGAAAAAAAAAAGAAAGAACTAGAAACTAATCTCTCATGTCAGGCCAGCGGGCCTAATTGGCTTACTCTATCAGGCATAAAATTTGGATACCTTATTGGACTGGAGAATGAGTGGTAGCTGGAGTTAAGTGTGTGAAGGGGAAGACAGCGAGTGAAAGAAAGATACTAAAGACACTGTTAACAGCTTTACCTGCCAAAGAGCTGTTTAAGAGTATGGACTGCTGCTGGAGTAAGCTGCATCACTCATCTGAGGCAATTGATGATTTGTTGCTTTTATGGAAAGTAATTTAATTCTCTAGGATTTCTTAATGAAAACCTGCAGTAAGAAGAGAACACTTCAAATCCTCACTAAGGAATGGCTTGCCAGTTCATCATGCTGAACTCCTGATTTATGTGCTGTTTATAGTCTGTTTCTTTCTGAGATGAACTAGCAGAGTGTGTCACTTTGAGTAGTAGTCTAGTTTTGTGGAAAGTAAATTGTGTGAATTCTTTGTTAATCTAATGTTGAAAATGTAGATCACCCTTCCAGTTAGTAAGAAAAGTATACTTATCTGTGTTCATATACAATTGTTACTGGTATAATCATCTGGGCAAATGGCTATGTATTAGGGAACATCTTAGAAATGCTTCTTCTCCAAAGAGGCCAGGAGTAAAAATTAAATGCTCCTAAATTTCAGGAGTCTTAAATTAGGGGTGGGGGGAAACCCGCCCTAAAAAGTCCTCACTTTCGCACTCCCAGTGAAGCAAAGTATAGCATCTGGTGCCTATCTGGTGACACACTTCGCAAGAACAGAATGTATATTCCAAATTTAGTGACACAGAATAGGTGACAAATTGATGTTCCATGTCACCATTCAGAGGTGACATTCCCAGTGGGCTTGGGAAAGAGGGTATTGTAGTTTCTGGCATAATTAAGGCATAGTTGTGTGTAACCTGCATTGTTTAGAGACAGTAAGATTTTTTTGGAAGACAAGAAAAGCCTTCACAGGTCTTATTTTGGCAAACCATAAGAACAAGGGTGATTTTTTTTTTTTTTTCAGAGCTGAATATGTAGGTCAGCTTTCCTGCAGTAAATTTTGATCCACTCACCTAATCTGCAGACTGATAGTGACAGCAGGGGAAGGGAAATGGACTATCTTACCCCCCCAAATTTACCAGTGATGAAATGATGGTGGACTTGAACTGTACTGAGAGAAGCTGCCTGAAACAAATTACTAAACATTCAGTGTTGTAACTCTAAAATGCATGTGCTGTTTCCTAATGTGTGTCACCTCTGATCGTTATTAAATTGCAGTGAATTGAACAGCTGTGCAGTTGTCTTTTATTGACTTGTCTAAGTTATTTTTTTGTATGATAGTGATTGATCTGTGGTCCCCCACTCGCTGCCCCCACACACTCAAAAAAGATTCTTGGCATTGGAAAGAGAAATAGGCTTCAGAACTGGAAATCTGTTTGATTTTTTTTTTTTTTTGTGGAATTAAGTACTCTGAATTTACAGTCTCTTATTATGACTTTACTGGCATAAAGATTGAGAATTGACTTGAGATATTAATGTATTACAGGTTAAACTCTTGCTTACAGTCTAAAAGGCTTTTTATGTAGACAATTACAAACCTTTTGATAGTAGTGGCATGCCTAAGTAATTTAGCTTGACAGACCTCGTTGGAAACTTGCTTTTAATTCAGGGTTTTGTACAAAACAATAAGCTCAGTGACTGTGTCATGAAATGGGAGTTTGAAGTAGATTTGCTGTTGACCATCGTGGTGTGACTATGTAAATTATTCTGTGGCCTTTTTCTTGGAAGGCTGATACTCTAAAAATGTGGGAAGAATTTGTCCTTCTCCAAGAGTGAAGCCTACTTATCTGGAGTGCAAAATTCTTACCTGAAAGAGAATCTCAGTAGTCTAATCATTTTCTGTTGTGGTTCCATTCAGGACAGGGTGGATTTTTGCCCCTAGGATGGGGCATGGCTAGGACATGGAGGTTATTCTGTGACACCTCCCATCATTTTCTGGGCATGGGGGAAGGGCTTGCTTCCAGGTCAGGGTAGTGTGGTGGAGAGAGCAATCAGGTGTTTCTGTTGGTGAGCAGTGTTTCTCTTCTTGCACACTCTATCATTAATGTTGCTATTTCTGTTTGATTTCTTATCTCACTGCTGTTTTCCAGTAAATGGCTCATATCTCAGCCTGTGATCTTCACTTTTTGTGCCTCCAGTTCTCCTCTCTAGTCTGCCACGGGAAAGGGTAGGGAGAGGGGTGAGTTGAGTGAATGTAGTTGAGTGAGTGGTTTGAGTGGAAACACGTAACTTGGAGAATACCATTCCTAAACCATGATAGCCTTACTTGGCACCCAGTGTGCAGCATGAAGGATTGAGATCTGTTCAGAATGGACTGGAAACAAATTTCATCTAAGCATTTGTCCTATTAGGTTCAGAGCCAACGGTCACAATGTTGCTTGGTCTATCTGTGCAAGTGTGTTACCTAAGCCTGTATATGTTTCTGTAGATGTACTATGTGCCCATAAGGGTGTTCTTTTTCAGATCAGGATTGCTTTGTTTGCTGTATGTTGATTGTATGAACTGGAGTCGTGTTTATGACCTGATAACATCAAGGGCAATGAGGATCATTTGGGATATTCAGTGTATTCAGTGCTACTCTCCTACACTTACCTTGGGCGCTTCCTCTGGGGGTGCATTCTTAATCATACCTAGTCTGTGGTGAGAACAGGGGAGGATAGCTTTCCCCAGCTTTTCACTACTTTTTTCTCCTTCAGGCCTGTAAGAATAGCTTTTGAGAAGTTTTCATTTCCTTTTGATGTTAAGGAAGACATGTTCTTGCTCCTGTGTCAGCTTTGTCTCAGTCTACATGGTCTACACTGTGTTTTGCGTCAGTACAGTCAATGCTGTGTCTAGAATCAGGACAGAGATTTCTAGGAAGGTTAATCAGATATCTATCTGAGGGAGGTAGCATGGAATGTGGGATAAAATGGACCATTTTTTTTGAAAATTCTCTCCTCCAATGTTTTGATAGTATCACTACGGGACCTTGATAAAGTGACAGAATATCTGCAAGAAGAATGCTGTGGCAGCTCCATAAAGAATCAACTTACTGAAGTGTGCTGGGCCCTGGCTACTCTTTACTGGACACAGTCCAGTGCTAGACAGAACCCGTAGGGGAAGAGGAATAAAGTAGATCAACAGGTGCTGTGACCACTCAAACTGCAGCCGAACTGGAAGAATAACTCATGCCAGTAACAGTCACATTGTCACATTTACACAGAAGAAGAAATCCAGGACCAAATCAGTTTGCATAGTGAGGGATAAAGAGGAAGTAGAGCTCTCACCAAAGGAGGAAGAGGCAGGACCAGAGATAATGAATCAATTCCTGTCCCTGGGTGAGCTAAGTGAAAAGATTCCAGCCACCAGTCATGAAAGCCCCAGATGAGCTGGCTGCTCTGCTGCTGGAATATCATGGCCCACAATATGAAACTAGATGGTAGTGAAGCCAAGCATCTGGTATTTGTGTGGGGATACCATACTGGTGAGTATTTGGGAAGAAGACAGAAACTCCCAGCCTCTGGAAGCAACTCCTGTCAAGTGTGAGAGAAGGGTATTCTCCCATGGATGATCTAGTGGTGTGCCCAAGCAGATATAATACCATGGAAAAAGATACCTGACAGAATTAGGTATCTTTGTGCTGGAGATGATCTGTAAGGATTCAAATAACAGGACGTCTCCTGTATATCCAAATAAGGTCCATTGTACACAATGCATGTGGCAGAAGTTTGTACGGAGTACACCATTGTCATTCACCAGCTCCTTGGCACTGATGTCAATGATAGGAGAGAAAACAGTCCTTCAGATGACAGACTCCAGTAAAAGGAAGATCATCTCTTCCTCCTTACCAACCTGCTTCTTGGTGTGGAAAGACTGTCCAAGACTGCAGACAGATTCAAAAGACTTGAGAAAGCTGGAGAGATGTCCCATGTCCCACCAATATGGACCAGAGTCTTCGCTATTGAGATACAATTAGAGACACTAAGATTTTTTTGGAAGACAAGAAAAGCCTTCACAGGTCTTATTTTGGCAAACCGTAAGCTCTGTGTATCTTTGACGTAGATTACCGCAGGACACAAAAGGGCATCACTGGGCTTTTGGGATAGCTACTGTGGAGACAGAAAATTAAATAGCTGAATAACTTGCTTTGTTTCTCAGAGGACCCTTCTGCTTTGGAACTGTTGAGGGTCAAAGAACAACAGGTACCAATCTCTACCACAGCAGTGCACTGTCGACAAAACTGTTCTGAGCGGGTACTCCATGACCGCCATCCATAAGATTATTCGTGAACTGGAGAGCCAGGGAGTGGTCAGCAAGACCCTCTCACCCTTTAAAAATCCTATATGGCCTATTGACAGTGGACTTTGATGGCCTGATTGAAGTCACACCACCACTATGTGTCACTGTACCAGATAATGTTAGAACTTCAGTATGAACTGGAGTCCAAGGCAGCAAAGTGGCACCACCACTGATATTGCTAATGCATTTTTTCCTCATTCCTTTGGCAGCAGAGTGCAGGCCACAGTCTGCCTTCACCTGGAGGAGCATCCAGTACCCCTGGGACTGACTACCCCAGGAGTGGAAACAAAGCCCCATCATTTGCCATGAACTGATCCAGACTGCAGTGGAAAAGGACGAGGCTCCAGAAGATTTACAGTACATAGATGACATTGTTGTATGGGGGAACATGGCAAAGGAGGTTTTTTGAGAAAGGGGAGAAAATAATCCAGATCATCCTGAAGGCTGGTTTCATCATAAAACAAAGTCAGGTCAAGGGATCTGCCCAGGATATTCAGCTTTTAGGAGGAAAATTACAAGATTGGATGTGGTTAGATTCCAGTTGATGTGGTCAACAACACATGTGACATGATGTGGTAGCTAGATCCTCACCAACCAGCAAGAAAGGAACACAGGCTTTACTAGGTGCTGTGGGTTTTTGGAGGATGCATATCTCAGATTGCAGTAAAATTATAAGTCCTCTTTATCAACTGACCTGGGAGAAGAATGATTTAAAGTGGGGTCCTGAACAACAAGAAGCTTTTGAACAAATCACATGGGAGATTGGTCCAGGAGTTACTGGATGAATAGTCTGGTGGCAAGGTGTGAAGTGTGTGCTCTTCATGGCTGCTGGGGAGAATGGCCTTCCTGGAGCCTCTGTCAGAAGGTACCTGGAGAGACTTGAGGCGGACCTCTGGGTTCTGGAATTGGGGGTGCAAAGGATCTGAGGCCTTCTGTGCCCCAGTTGAAGAAGAGATCCTGGTATTTATGGAGGGGTTTGAGCTGCTGCAGAAGCAACTGGCACCCAAGCACAGCTCCTTTTGGCGCCCCAACTACCATTGCTGGTCTGGGTGTTTGAAGGGAAAGTCCCTTCCACACATCATGCCGCTGGTGTCATGTGGAGTAAGTGGACTGTGCTGATTTCAAAAATAGCCTCTTAGACACCAGGGCCAGAGAGCATGGTATGAAGTGGGTGTATCATATCATGCACCAGCCTCTGGGAAAATTAGATGGTACAATGGATTGTTAAAAACATGGAAAAGAATTGATGGTGCAACTTTCTGACAGTGGGTTCTACATTAAGCAGAGGCCATCTGCTTAGTTAACACCTGAGGTTCCACCATCTGAGCTGGCCTTGCCCAATCAAAACCTCCACGTACCATAGAAGGGGATAAATCCCTGTTGTGCCTTAGGAGCAACATGTTAGAGAAGACAGTTGGGATTAGTCCTGCCTCAAGCAAAGGCAAACCCATCTGTGAGATTGTTCTTGCTCAAGGACCTGGGTACACATTCCCCACAGAGGGGGAAAATATCATGATGTGTACTTCAAGGGGATTTGATTTTTGGGTTAGAACAGTTTGTAATGTTGAATTGTATAATACTGGTGCTGAATGCCACTGCCCCTGGATGCCATAACTACTGTGGCCAATGAATATGGAGTGGTCCACATATACCACTCATGAGCTCCTGACGCAGCTTGCAACAAGCTGACAGCATGCCAGCCCTCCTTCCCTGGAAGACATCTGGGATAAATAAAACCAACAGTAATGGACTAAATTAATACATATCTCAGTGGGAAGGCATTGACTGTAGAAATTATACCTGTACTTGTGTGTGTGGATATATGTATATTGTTGGATGTTACAAGATTTGGACATGACATAGATAGTAGAGAATAAGAGATGGATAATGTCCTGGTTCCAGCCAGGACAGGGTGAACTTTTGCACTAGCCAGGATGGGTTATGGAGGTTATTAACATGGAGGTTATTCTGTGACACGTCATGTAATTTTCTGGGCATGGCGGAAGAGCTCACTTCTGGGTCAGGGTAGTGTGGTGGAGGCAGTGATCAGGTATTCTACTGCTCAAGACAGAATAAAACTAGCAATAGCAGTACTAGGTTTTCTTGTTAGTTTGTAGGTGTTATTTGGGAATGTTATTATTGAAGCTTTCATCTTTTTAAGCAAAAAACCAGGACCCAAACATGTTGCCATAAGATTGACAGGGATTTTAATAATGTTTGATCTGATTTTCAGTTTGGACTCCTTTGTAGCTCCATGAGTTTTGATTTTGACTGTTATGCTTTTGCCTCTTACTGCGTCACTTCCTGTACGTGAAACAGGTTAAGAGTGCACAGGAAGGTGAACTCTAGGCATTCTTTATTTAAAAGCATTGTCTCTGTGCAACGTTTTTGCCTTTCAATGCTTATGGCAGCACTAAAGGTTCTGTCTTTTTCTTTTCTTTTTAATCTTTCTAAGTCTTTAAGAATGTGCATGTGCTTTAGTCTTGCCAGTAGCTTTATAGCTTACTGAATTAAAAAAGTCTTTGCACAATCATGTGGTTACAGCATTAGAAGATTGTGGTTATAGTATTACATGTCTGTCCTTCAGCTGATCAGTGTTATCAGTGTAAAACCAAACTAAATTTTGACAGCTTTGCTCTCACATGTAGAAGCTATTCCTGTTTTGGAGAGGACACTAAAATGATGTTTACTTAGTCACTTTGCAGTTAAGGGGATAATTTTTCATGTAAGCTTATTGAAAAGAAAATTTCCTTCAAAACTGGAGAAGTTTTACCTTTTAGAGAAGATAGATTTGCAGCTTTGGTGTGTTCTCTGCAGCTTTGTAGTCTGTCCTTTTAAAGCATTGTATCAACAGCCATCTTAAAGGAATTGTTAAGTAATGACATCTGGTTACTGGAGAAGCTGGAACATAAGGAGTACTAGTTTTGTTGGTTGCAGATACTACTTCATTTAGTCAATACTGACAGAGAATATTAATACTGTTTGATACAGAAACTTTGATTCTTCTGGTATGCCTTTATCTAGTGTAATGACTGTTTCAGCTACTGTGCAGATATTAAAATATGCCTGAGGTTGTGTGGCCTGTATAGAAGATTTTCCCAAATATAGCTGTTCCATGTTCTAATTTTAACTTTCCAGCATTTAACAAAAATGTTTTGTTTTCCAGGGTGGGTTACAAGAAGTGGCTGAGCAGTTAGAGCTGGAAAGGATAGGACCACAGCATCAGGCAGGATCCGATTCGTTACTCACAGGAATGGCCTTTTTCAAAATGAGAGAAGTAGGTGGACATACTGTTTGTTTTTATTTCCATGATAGTAATGTGTTGTGATAGTCACTTGGAATTGCTGATTCTGATAAGTCTGTGGTATTTTAAGGAAGTCTCTGAAGGGCTTCAGGGGTCAGTCATTCTTGACAAAAATAAGACCACCTGTATTTTTCCCCGAGTAAATGTGAACCAGCCTTACTGACTCCTTGTTTTACTGCTGTGAGTGAATATTTCTTCCCAATTCCAGCCTAGGCCTGACTTCTGGATTTTTTGTGAAGTTTTGTTTTGGGGTGCTTTTTCCCCACCTGTTTTGCAGGCTGCCTTTTTTTAGGTGAGTACTGCAATGATTTATGAACTGCTGAAGCAGACTCCTTTGTGGGTGACTGTACGCAAATCAATTTTTTTTTTTTAGAGCTTTTGCTCAGTGTAATATCCAGCTGGTGTGTACTGCTGCCTGTGGCAGGCTGAGATGTGAGGAAGAGTGTTGATGAACCACTTCTAGCTAAACTTTCAGGCTAGAGTTATATTAAAAAATGACTTCCAGGCTGCTTTGGAGAATTTCCATGCATTTCTTTTTCCTTGCCGTTGAGTGAAGCTTAGTTTAACTAAGGTTCTAAAGGTCAGTTAATTCAAGGTTTACAGCAAGGACAGTCAGGTCTTACAGGCTTCACATTTCCTTGCTACTTGTCTGCATATAACAGGAAAATACTATGATATTTTGCATTAGCAGAACAATCAAATGTTGAACCAGCCTCTTCTGGAAAGCAGTTGCTCTGAACAAATGCCAGTGCATCAGAACATGGCATTCTTTCAGCAATTCAGTGTCATTTACCATGTCAAAACAGATGGCAATATCAAACCTCATCATTTAATCATGTTAAGTACTATATGCTGAAGTCTACCTTCTGGAATCCAGCCTTCTCTATGAAGGAGAAAATGACCACGAGATTGTGACAAATATTAGTGGTACAGCAGCTGAATAATAAAGAGTGATGGTTTAAGCTGGCTTGCTCATCCTAGCACCCCTGTTCTGCTTCTGCTGGAACTGTTGTAGTTGTCAAGCAGGTCATGGGCTACAGATGCAATAAAAAGGATTACGTTTCTGGTATGATCCAAGGCCAGTGCAGCTTCCTGCTGTTTGCCCAGTATTGTGAAACTTCACTCTTGAATTTGAAGATCAAAAGCAAACAAAGTGAAGCATATAATAATCATGCTTAAGATACAGCTTTTCAAGTTATTTTTCTAGAGTAAATGTCCAAACTCATGATAGTTTCTTTAATGAGATGCAGTTTGTGTCAGATGGAAAACTAGCTGGTTGAATTTATTTACTAAAAACTATTACCAGAAGTAGAAATCTCTGAGGGTCTTTCAGTGCAACACACTTGCTTAATTAAGCCAACAGAAGTGGACGGATAATGAATTTTTTCCCCAGTACTTAAATATTCTTTGCAAATACAGCATTTCTGAATAGGAACACTATAGTAAGCAGAGAGAAATACATTTAATGTAGATTTTTAAAGCTTCTCAGCAGAGTTCAGTGTTTAAAAATGTATTTCTGAGTAAAAAGACTTCACTTTATAGTGCTTTTTGAGGCATAGAATTTTGTTACTAATTGCTGTGAAGGAGGTGCAACTTGCTTGCTGGGTCTTGGAGTGCCAGCCAAAAAAGTTACTGATCCTTTTCTTTCCATCAGGAATACTTAAATAATGATACTACAAGAGTAGAGTTGTTATTTTGGGTTTTTCCTATCTGTTTTATGTCATTAAGAACTGCTGGGGGCTGCAAAACTTTTAATTAAAGTCTCTGATTCCTACAGTACAGAATTTTCAATCCTGACTGTGCTGCTAAAAGCAAAGCCTGAAGGGAGAAGTTCTGACCTGTGTAGTCAAACTCAGGTCCCTGTGTTTAGATTCTGTTCCTGCATATTTCTGCCTGTCTTAGATTTCTGGTATTGATGATGACTCAGAATGTGAACCACTGGGGTGTCAGGATTGCTGTGAAGGTTTTAGGGGGAAAAATGTTTGTGTCTGTCTTCTTATTTTTTGCAAGATAATTTGTGATTTTTCTGCTTGAAAACCCATCTGAAAGGCAGAGTATCAGAATATGATGGGCTTTATTTTGCCTTCCACTGAAAGGTTCCATTTGTAATTTAGACTTGTAATAAGTAAATGCAGTCTTGGTACAAAATTTTGCTTTTCTGATTAAATGAAGTCCCCCTCTGTGAGGAGCTGAAAATGCATCTCTGCATTTCTCTAAACCCTGGTTCATCTTCCCCACCCCCAAACCTATATAATATAAATCAGGACGTCTCTATTCCAAGATAGAGTATGGTGAAAATTCCACACTGAGGAGAGGTGAGGGAACAGGCACTGATGATGTGCATATGCCTGTTGTAAGATGCAGCAAAGAAATCAGATGGAGAAATATCTTTGTTGCTCTTGCAGATATGTGAGTGATGACTAATAATACAAAATTGTGAAAACATTGCATTTGGCCATTTAACTGGGAGAGGTGCACAGGAAGACTGATTGTATTTCTTGACAGATTTAAATAATTGTGTCATACAGCACATTGTGATAATGTGTTGAGATTAAGTGTCTTATTATACTAATTATATCATCTTTTGCACCTTGGGATTTGATGTCTTATTTAAAAAGAAAGTAATTTTAAAGCCTTTCTTTCTACAGTTCTGTTGAAACAGAACCTTTTCTTTTGCAGTAATTCATGTCTCTTCACTTTTTAGATGTTCTTTGAAGATCACATTGACGATGCCAAATATTGTGGCCACTTATATGGTCTTGGCTCGGGGTCATCTTATGTACAGAATGGCACAGGAAACGCTTATGAAGAAGAAGCCAACAAACAGTCATGACATGAAATGAAAGGCCGTCTTTTTGACCTCTACATGCTTGTATATAGGTTTTATCTCTGGTTGAACCCCTTGGACAATTAAGGCTTTTTTCCCCCCTTTCTCAGCACACTTTCTTTTCTGCCTTTCTATGTACTAAACTTGACTGTTCCTATCACAGATTTTGATCTTAATATTGATACGTAAAATTTTCTGGGTTACATTTTGGCCTCTTAAAAAGCCCGTTTGTAAAGAAGCATGTATAGGATCAGTGTAGCAGAGAGAAGGGGAAAGTTGAATCATAATGAATATTCTGGTAAACTTGCCTACATCGTTCTTCCAGTTTTTTGTCTTTCCCCTCCCTTCTCTAAATTAATTGGCTCTGATTATAACTAACTTCCCCCTTCATGTCTGTTCTTTCCAGTATGCAGGCGTTTTAGCTATTCAAGATTGTGGACCATCAGATTTGCACTTTAGAGAGCGACTCTGACTCAGATACTCTGTTTTATTTGAAGTTTGTTTTGGTTTTTTCTTTTGCCCTCAGCTAGAAAACAATCATCTGCCAAGTTCAGCAGCTTCAAGCTGTATTTTCTTGGTATCTCAACCCACACAAACGGGACTTATTTGCTGCATAATCTCTGTTTGTTCAAGCAAAACAAACTACTGAAATCATAGTAATTGCTCTTACTTTACTAGTGTTTGGTCATCTTCCAACACATGTCAACTGCTGGTTGGCCTGCTGCTTTAAAACTGCTCTGTGATGGGGGAAAGAGGCTTGAAAAAACAGCTTTACACCCTTCAGGGGAAGAACAGCTATGACTTTAGCCTTTTTGCCATTAAAAAGAGAGTTGAAGGATAATGGAAAAGTAGGAGTCTTGTAATGGCACATTTCCCTTGATTAACCTCGTGGCTTTTATCCTAGTAATGTACACCTCATATATTTTTTATGAAGTCATATTTATTATGTACTTGATTTCATGAGTTTTGTAAGTCGATTTAGTTGAAGATGAACCCCAAAGATCTGAAAAAGACTATTTAATTGAATTATTGAATTAGAAGGACAATTAAATCATGCCTTTTTGTAGTTGTTACAAAGACAGATGTTACAGATATTTGTTGTAAGACAACAAAATATAAATAACTTCCAGCTAATAAAGTTACCTGAGGAGTGTAATGCTAGTTTATTTTTGAGTATATCTTACAATATATTTTAGATATATTGTTTTCAAGGACCCTAAAGTATGTTCTTAACTCTGCATAGCATGTATACAGAGCAGTTGTGCAGGAAGGATTTTTGGTATTGAATAGCTAAATACTAGCCTGGAATGATGGAATGCGTGACATTGTGTGTCTGTGCGTGTGCGCGCGTACGTGTGTTCGACACGGAAATCAATGGCAGAAAAATCTCCAAATGTTCGCCAATTACTCTGTTTTATCTTGTACTTAAAAGCAAAAAATCAAACACCTTTTTCTCATTGAATTATGATGATGTAACTGGGCGGTCCTTTTTAAACAAGTAATTTGCATAACAGAGGGTATTTGTTTTTAAAGCTTTTGTAAATAAAGGCCTAAGAAATGTTTTCTTACATAACAACAGACTGGTGGTTTTGTTGCAAAGTTTTTCCTGGAATGTGATTATTTAGTAAGTTCAGCTCTGTTTTGTTAGGCATGATAGTTCTTTTCTACACGCTGATATAGAGGGATCTAACTCACGCTCCTGACTGATTTCACGTTCAGAGAAAGTTGTGTTCATGGGCTTCCAGTCATTTAATTCCTACTGTCCTAAGTTGGAAGAGGGGTGATTGCAATTTACTTCTGAGGCATCCTAATCCCATTAGTGCTTTTATACCATTATACGAGTCATGATGGTGACTTGTTTTAACTTCCATTTTCTTTGGCTTTAAGATCGTGATAGTGAAAGCAGGATGAATTCTTACTGTGGCCTCCAGGGTTTGCACAGACATGGAATGAAGAGCCCCTGAAGTTTGATGCATTTGCTTTAAAGTTGTAGCTTTGCCTAAAGCATATGGATACAGCTATCTGGTTAACTTGAGCAGAATTACTCTTCGAAGGACTTTAATGGGTTTTTGTTTTGAAGTAGGTTTTTAATCGAGGATCAAAGGAAGTTTTTAGAGCCTTCTGAATGTGTGCCTACAGTAAAAGTTCTAGTGCCGATGGGGATTTGCTTTTGAAGTAACTGCTGAGCATCCCATATGCTGTGCTGTGCTTTTCTTTGCTTCCTGTCATAGAATCATGGAATGGTTTGGGTTGAAAGGAACCTTAAAGATAATCTAGTTCCAAACCCCCTGCCATGGGGAGGGGCACCTTCCACTAGACCAGTATTTGACTTCAAAGAATTCTACTCTTGAGGTTTTTTTCAGTAACAAAAGCATTTCTCAAAAGCCACTGGTCAGAATGAAACAGATTATGCTTTATTCTGTGAGAGAACGCTTGGTCTGATCACTGTCTGTTGAGAGTTGATTGCAACTGGGGAGACATCTGTGCATCATTCATTTCCTTGGCAAAATTAGATTTAGTTTCCATTAAGGAATGTTTTAATTGTGAATTGTAGAGATTATGAAAAAAGTAATTTCTTATGTGTAGGACCATTACATGTAAACTTCAGAGCCTGAAATCTGTTTCCAAAGTGGTCAGCTTTAATTGCTTTTGCAAAAATTAATGTGCAGGCACAGTTCCAGCTGTCTAGACATGCACCTTTTTGTTCAGAGACAAGAATTTTCTTTCTAGGCCTCTGCTTTTCCCAATCCACTGAAAATACACTGTTGTTGAGTAGGTTTGTCAGAAGAAATGCAATATCAAAACCTGTTCTATTTGATCTTTCTATTTTTAATCCACTTGTATTTTTGGCTTCTGGAGTCAGATGAGTGTTCCAGGAACCTTATGTTCTCTGTCACTAGTTTTTTTTTTTTTTTTAATATGTATAATTTTTATTTTAAGCATTTAGTTCCTTTACTCATTGAAATTAGGCAAGAAGCATCCTTGAAGTGGAGGAAAATAGGTCTGGAACACAGAGTATTTAAGGCTTTTTGCCAGGAAACATGAGTTTCCTGATGACCTATAAACTCTTGAAATCCAAGAAATTTCTCTTACCTTATCTGACTGGTTCCTCCATGCTCAAGAATGCTTCATTCCCTTTGAATATCCAAGAAAATAGCAGAAAGCTTGCATTCATGAACAAGGTGCTTCTGATTCAGCTCAAAACACAGAAAGGTGGAAGCAGGACATGTGACATTGTCTGGAATAAGGAAGACTTTTCCTTGGTGAAGGAAGATCAGATTAGGAATGTAAAAACAAACTGGACATACAAAAGTTCTGTTTTAAACTCCCAATTGGTTTTTCAACCTTGAATTAACTAATAACTCACTTAAATAACATGCACTGAAAGCCTATACTGAAGCAGTTTTTAGGCCTTTGCTGGAAGTTTAATAATCACATGTCAATGGATTTAGGGTGGTCTGGGTTCATTGCAGTTTATTGACCTGTAAAATAATTTAGCAAAATTTTAAATAAAACAGACTTCTCAAGATTTTTATTTTATGCCACCATGTCAATGATGGCAAAGAAAGCCAAAAGCCTCCAGTAGAATTGTGGGTATTTGTCTAACTACTTTAAATTGTTGAGTTTGAACAAAATCTCACAAAGAATAAATCCCGATTTTTATATAGAGTAAAATCAGTTATCTCTGTGTACTTGCCTGTTCATACCATGAAGTTATTTTCCTGGTATATCTTATGTTTAGTGCACCTTGATTGGTTCATGGGAGATTGTTTTATTTCCCTCTTCTATGAGAGTGCTTATTTGGTATAGATTTCCCTCTTGCAATACCTCACACAGGTAGTGAAATGAGGATGGTTCTCCTGCATTATTTTAGCAGTCTTGGGTTGGGAGTAAATCTGCACATTCATGCCAACTGTGAAGATCTGATTCCTGCAGAGGCTGGTGTTGTCCTTCTTCTGCCAGCACAGATGAGATATTGGTTCCTGCCTCTGTTGGACAATTGTCTTGCCCAAGAGTGCTCTTTCCTGTGCTCCTAAGATACTTGCCTCAGTTAACTGTGTTGGATAATGTGAGGGAGAACTGGAGAAAGGGGAAGGGAAGTCTTTTTCTTTCTCTGTGTACCAGGTAGAAGTTGGCAGCAGATGAACTTTTTAGGTTGTGTTAAATGTGCTTTATTTTTTGTAGGACAGCGAAGCAGAGCTGGGGTGACAATACCCTTTATTTACTTTCAACATACAATAACTAAGCTTGGCACGCTCCCTGTTTCCTTCATTCTTGTCCCTCTGCATGCTCTGGGGAGTAGTTGCAGTATCTATGATAGTGTTTTATATGAAGCTGCTGATTTTTACTATTGTATCTATTTGAAATATCAGCCAGTTAAATCTCTCGATGTGATGGAGAAAATAACTGGAAGTAAGTTCCTGTTGTTCAGGCTGTAACAGTGTGTGTGTGTTGTCTATTTTTGCCTTTATAGCAGGAGCTCTTTCTTAAGTGAACTAAGAATTATTCTATTTTCAGATTGAAAAAAAAAAAAGGAAAGTGACTTCATAAAGTGATGACTGTCAGGAAGTGCTGGGTCTGTTCCAGTTATGCCAATCAGTTAAACTGTGAGCATGCAGAGGGGGAGAGAGGGGAGATGGCTCATGGCACATCTTCCAACTGCTGCACTCAAAACTATTGGGACCATCTGCTTGAGATTAAAGTGATTTAAGATGAAGGATGTAATCAATGCCTCAAATACTGGATTTCAGAATGACTGAGTTACTGTATTTCAGTGATGAGTGACAACTTGGACAAATGAAGGAATTACCTATCTAGAATCAACTTTAATAGGGAGAATAATAATGAACCTAAGTAGTGATTGTACATTTCACATTTAACACTTTCAGCCTGGACTTCTAGGGAAGGGAAGGAGAACAGAGAAAGAAAGATGATACAAAATTTAAAGAAGGAACAATTGAAAAACTGCTGAGGGAACAAGGCAAGGCTTTCCTTAGGTTATGTCAGATGTCACTTGCTCAAAGTTTCATCCCAGAACGCTGCTGCTTTTCCCATCCTACTACAAGGTCACTGATAAGGAGGTGATAGATGGAAGTGAAGTAGCAATAGAGACATCCCACCACCCCCACTGCATAGCAGCACATTCTTTCTTTTTAATCTTGTTTTGGATGAGAATGTTTGTGTATGGTTCAATACCAATATTTTTGGAAGGGTTTTAAAAACAGGATGAGCTTGGACCATATACTGCACATTATGTCTGAAGAGGTAAAAGCTGCTTTCATCTTTATGTAACTGTTCCTGCAGTTTTAGAGGTCCCTGAGCAACAGTCTCACTCTGCACAGGAGGCAGATCCAGCACTTTCCCAAGGAAGACTGTTAGGAAAGAGGGGAAAGTCATGCAACTCTGAAGAATCTGGCCTGGCAGGGAATGGAGAACCCTCATGAAGCAAAGCTGCATTGTGGTGACACTGTTGGGTGACAATCCTGGTTAGCAGCTATCTTGTACCTTTTCACTTCTATAAAGTGTAGGGGTTTTAAGACAACCCCACCTCCCCTCCCCCCCCCCACCCTTTTATGTGGAACAAAATTCCACCTTTTTGACCATCAACAGTACTCAAAAAGGAGGGCAGCTCTGTCTTCTCTGCCAGCATAAAGGCATAGAGTGTTTCACCCATGAGAGATGATAAAAGAACTGGTTTGTTCTCAACCTATTCCAGTGTCAGTGCATTGTGAGGTGAACCTTGGAGAAGGGAAATACACTGACAAAATACTCCTGGTGAAGGAGTGAGGGGGGACATTACAGCAGCTATGCTGTCAGTGAAGCCCTAGCAGAGATGATGATCTGCTGTTCAGGTACACCATCAGTAAAACTGGTAGTAGTGTGTCAATGACTACTACAACATACATGGCATGCTGGACAGGAAGCATTTATTTATGTGAGCAACACATTAACATGTGGCAAAGTTATACACTAAATTTATGTAGAAATCTGTTTCCCCCCACCCCTCCACACACCAGTCAACCAAACCAGGGGAAGAACTCTCAGTTAATTAAAAAAATTAATTGAAGAAAACAGATAGGAAGTGTTTCAGTAATTTTCTTTTTTGCATTCTGCAAATGGTAAGGAATCATCAAATAAAATAATAAATACAGAGAATAGCAACATACCTTTCCTTACATATTCAGATGTTTATTTTAAGGGAAATTAGGTTTCAGTCCAAATAATGATGAAAAACAGCTACAGCATTCCACACACTGAAACAAACTTGTTTCCTTTCTGGAGTGTCCCTCACAAGAGATACTCAAGAACCATCTGTATTTCATACTGTGCAATGTGCTCTAGGATGATTTTGCTTGAGCAGGGACCAGATAACCGCAGTGGTGGTCTCTTCCAACCTCTGCTACTCTGTGATTTTGTGTTTCATTCATTACCTGCCCAGCCATAGTCTGCTAAAGAACTTTCAGTTCGTAACCTAAACTGGACAGAGTTTTTTCTCTCAAGTCAAAGAATTAAAGTGCATAACAGCAGCTCTATCTTAACTGCTCACAAAGATTGTGTTCCATTTTCCTAACAAAAATAGTTCTCTGTGAAGACTTTGAGTACTCCATCACCAGTACATATACTGATACAGAATATGTGTGGACTACTTCTGGTGCAGATGTTTTGGATTTGTTCTAACCTACAAATAAAAGACATTTTTTACGCATGTAGGGAGCTATGGTTCCTATGACTGTTTACATATATACAAAATAAATTTAACTCTGCTGTCATTTGGGACTCGGGCCCATCTGAGGAGTCTGCAGAACTCATCCAGTTTCCACTAAAGCTTGAAACGCGGTCATACCTCTAGACAAATATCAGGGATATTTTCTTTTTAGCAAAAAAGTAGATTAGTAACTGTACAGTAGGTAAAAAGCACTCCTTAAAAAAAATACAGAAATTACACAAAAGGCTGTAGTAAAGTGCCTAGCAAGAATATAAAGGACAGGAGAATCAGTGTATGCAGACAAACAACATTGCATCCTTGCTACCCTGACTTCTTCACAAATTCTCCTGCATGCATTGTAACACTGACAATGGTCAGTATGTCAAAAAGAGAATTTTCACTTTATTATAGAAAGTATTAAGAGAGTTTAAAGCCAAGAGTACAGTCATATAATCAGAAATTATAATTTGGAGCATGATTAACTCGATTTTGTCCATACTCTACACAGTGAGAACTGCCAGGAACCCTCAAAGCCTGCTGACAGTGCTCTTCATGGAGACACAGCTCATGCCCATCCAGAGAGCAGATGTAGCTACAGACCCTGGCTCAGATCTGCTCTATGTTCACATCTGAGCTACCATCCTTTCTTTCTCTTTCTCCTCCCTTCATCAGTGACTGTTTCCCATGCCTCCATCAGTTTTCTGTGAGGGGCACAGCCTCTGGCTACAACAAAACTGCAGAATATTTAGGGCTATTGTGCTTTCCAAGTGTGACTTCTGAGACCTGGAGAAGCCAGGCATTTCTTGATCCCCTATCCCTGTCTTTTCTCTACATTGATCCCCAGCCTTACTGGGAGATCTCAGAGCCCTGGACACAGAAACCGACATTAGAGAGATCCATTTCCATGATGTGTTTTGCTGGGGAGGAAATCTTTTGTCTTTACAGAAGAATATGGTGCAAGACACACTGAAGCTGAATTTGAACTTCCTACTTATTTTTAAATGCATGCTCCATGACAAACCACCCTGTGACTAACTGCATAAAAAACAAGACTCTACAGATAGAGAACCTGAAGTGTTAAAAAATATATTTTCCCTCTCCCCCTTATCCCTTGACAAGTTCGCCTTTAAACAAACACGAATATGAGGTAAGCTGACAGAACAACACCGAATAAAGAGCTGCAAAAAATCTTTTGGTAACTAGATCTCTGCAGGCATAATGTAAACTGTATGCTACCTTCATGCTAGTTTAAAAAAGGTGTTCTACATCAAGGGATCCACACTCTGGCACTTCTGGCAATAAACAGATGTTTTCAGGCTGGTAAAATTTTTAGATTTAAAAGAAAAAATAAAATAAATATTTTCCCTCACTAAAGAAAAAAAAAAAAGCCACATTTTGCTACACCAGCTATCACTTAAGTTGCAAACCCAAGAAAGACAAATTTTGAAGTTACCTGCTGGTAGAAGAGTTAATGATAGTATCTTTTGCTTTCAGAATTACATCATTAGTCCTGCTGCCAGTTTCCTAAACAAGTGACTGGCATCTTTACACTGTGAACCAACTTACTAAGTAACTCAGGTTTGATAATAGAAGTACTTCCCTGTTTCAACCAAACTCAGCACAGTCTGAGGTTTTCACCTTTCTTTTTTGACTTCTCTTTTTATCTAGTCCCCTAGAAAGCATAACTAAGTTCCTCCTAAAGTTGTTTTCAGAGTAGAAATTTGCATTTAAATGTAAACACTGATACCTTAAATGTAGTGTATACAAAAGGCACAAGACTAATTAGAGTTGTGTTGCTGAAACTTCCTTGACTTTGAAAGTCAAAAATGCATCTTTTATTTTGGTCAGTAAACGGATCCTAAAAAAGCTGCTAGCTCCTAACTTAATTGAATGGGATTTCCTATGTGCAGCAGCTTGGCATTTTGGTATTGCAATCAAAAGCCCATTGTCCTGTAAATGCAAATATCACAAGTTATACCAGTAAGTCACCTTGACTGCACATGGTATTCATTAAGTTATGCAGTAAGAAAGGCAGTGTCTTGAAGAAAAAGTGAAAAAAGAAATCTGAGACAAATATTAATAGGAAATTGGGAGCTTGAAAGACAGTGGCCCTCAGTAACTAACACAGGTTAGTAAAAAGCCTTTTGGATCAAAGTTCAGGGTCAGCATTTGCTTTCCAAAGGGGTAAGAGCTCCAAATGGGACAACAAAATCCCATTTCATAGGACTATTGTGTGAAGCTTCTATTAAAATCCCCAGCTGGCCGGTTTCATTTATGTATTACCCCCCTGAACACAGGCTTTTCATCACATCACTGAGCAGTGGCCCACTGTAGCATTCATTTATCCAAAGGATTGTTTTCCCTCTCAACAACTTTTCCAACTATCTGTACTGCAGACCTTTGGGAAAACAGAGCTTTTACAATGTTTTCAAAAAAATGTTCCAAAAACAGTCAGACACTTGACTTAGGTTTTCTTCAAAAATTGCTTATCAAGGGCTCAAAAGAAAATACAGTCTACCAAGCCACTAAACTATTCCTAATCAACACTGGCTGTTCTCCCAATTCATAAAGCCAGTAGTGCAAAAATTTGATTTTCAAGTCAACTACTTACAACAATTTCAATTAAAAGGTGAATTTTCAAAACCAAGCCAAGAACATGAACTGATAGTAAGGAGTTCACATTTTTCTTGTGCTGAATATCAAAGTAAAACCAGCCATTGAATTTTTACAATTGTAAACGTAGACTTTTTTTACCACTTTCTAGTACTCAATCATCCTTCACCATTCAAACCCAGTAATTTTAAGTTGAAACATCCTTTATATGGTTCAGAAGTAGTATGTTTAGTTTTGTGTTTCAAGCAGTGACATGGAGACAGCTAATCATCTGTCAAGTTTGTTTTCTGAGCACATCCATAGAGGAGCAGACAGGAGCAGCTGGCCAACAGGGCTGATACTTGGAAGAATGCATCTTCCTTCCAACAACAGCTTGTTCTTAAACTGGAACAGAATATTAATCACAAAACACATTATTACAATCTAAGAATACTTAAAAATTATGTTATTGCAACAAGTCTCATCAGCTTGAAGGGGAAAGTGACTAACAGAATAAAAATCCCACCCTGAAGAGGAACCCAATAAGACTGTTCACAGGTATGTTATTAATCTACTTCAGGATGACAGTGATAAGTACTGACTACACAACAAGCAGGCCACCAGTTTATAAAATGACACAAGCTATTTTTACTTCCAGATACCAACATAATTAAAAAATAATTCTCTATTACATTAGTGTAAACTACATCTGGCACTTTCAGTAATCAGTCCTCTGGTGAAATATGAAGTATTATAGGATGCAGGATATTGAACAGATCCTCCAGTGGGACAGAAATTCTAGTTCTAATACACTGGCAGGGGCTGCTGGCTGTATTTTTCATATTTAAGGTGGAATTACTTGGTTTTGTTGTGGTGACTTCAGCAGCTGTATTTAAAGTATTCTATTCAATCCCTAGGAACAAATATAATTACTATATTGACAATAATGTAATGAAGTTACATGTGAAGTAGCTAAAAGAACTTTTTATATAGAGGCTCTTATTCCAGCAACTGTATGTGACATTTATGTAGACAGTAATCTATCTTTTTTGTTACTTCTCCAGAAAGTTTGAACTGCCACACAGAAATATCTCAGAGCTAAAGGTATAAGCAATCTGGTGCTTGTGCTCATACGCAGAATTAGTAGTTCTTACTGCCCTTCTGAAAGTGCATGAATCCAAGTGAGGCAAAACCACCTTCCAGGAGCCCCTTTATGTGACTTTAGACTTACTCTTTGGAACATAACCTCCTCTGAAAGTAGTCTCTCTTTAAAAAGCCATGTTCCAAAATGGATGCCTCCAAAAAGAAAAACCAACACCAAACAAAACCCTCAAACCCACAGAGTGAAGTAATCTGACTGCAAACACGACTCTTGCTCAGACCTTTTCTTCTTAAAAGAAGAAAATAATTTAAAGAGACCACAAGATGTTTATCAAGCTAAACTGATGGGAAAATCCACCCACTTTTAACATCTTTAGAACAGTCACAGACTATGTTTGATATTCAGAGTAATATGAATGACAAAGTTCCAATAAAATGTACACACTCTTCAAAGAAGACAGTAAAGTAACAGAAGGTAAGTAATTTAGTCTTTTCCAGAAGCTGCTGTTTTGTTGAAAGACCTGATGGATTAAACAGTGCAGAAATGCAACGTTTTACATTTTGAACAAAGGGTTAGAAATGAGGGGTTTATATTCTATTAAAATATCATACACAGAGCAGTGAAAATTGCAGACACCGTATGAGTTTCCTTCACTCATCTCTTTAACTCTGTTCATCTGACACCCACATTTTCAACACCTCTAACACTTTACACCATCATCAAGTTTGCAGATGTACCTATATCTGGAACTCTGTCTTCATCACTGAACACAAAACCAGAATGTCAGGGCCAAGAGGTTTGAAATTTCCCTCATGAACCAAACTGAACTTTCGGGAACTTTTTGGTACCAGCTATGGGCCCATCTGTTGGTATCTGCACACATACTAGTTTTATAATCCACCTTGACAGTGCAAATGGGTCTAGTAACAATCACTGCAGTTCCCTGATGACTTCCCATGCCTTTCATTTCTTCCATGAGGGACCATGAGCAACCTCAGAGCCATGACAGCATGTCCAAGAGTCACACCACACATAAATGAAGGACGTTCACTTGAGATGCTTTTTCAGGATGACTGAAAATGTGCTTCCAACACCAGGGAAGAAATGACCTTGCTGCAACAACTCCTCCATACCAATTATTTGGTATACAAAAATTCTTAGGGTTGGAGTCAACCTTTTTATACAGTTTTAAATAAAAAATAATTTCATTCCATAAGTTTTGGCGGAGTTAGCTATATTCAAGTACTAGAGTGAATGTGATGATTGTGTTCATTCTCCACAACCCAGGGTAAATGTCAGCTCCTGTTATGTACCTAACAGAATTTAATAGCTGCTTCTCCAACTTGCTTTCTGAGAAGTCTGTGTTGCAAGATATTAATGCAAGAAATCAAGAAAATATCAGCTGTTTTTTGACAATAGGTGATTAAATCCTCAGGAAGTCATATGGACACCTTTTTTCTTCAGTAGGCAGCAAGTTTTTACTATTAAATAGGATGCAGCTCAGTACCTGACTCAGAGCAAGACTATATAGCTTATATAGTAGACTAAATTATTTTTGCTTCATCATTTGATAGACTTTTACCTGTTTTAGCAGGCAAAGCCATGACCTTTTCATTCAGTGTTAAGAACCAGCCTAATTTTCAAACTCAGCATTAGAAATATTGGCTGAACAGCTTGAATACTCACAATTTTCAGTATCTTTCTAAATAAAGGCAATAATAATACTATACTGGACTATTACCTAAAAAGCAATGAGTATTAAGATCAAATTAATTTGCAAACATGACACATCAAGAAATAGGAGGTTTAGTTTAAAACTGTGAATTCATGTGCTACTACACATGGTAAAAAATTAACTGAAATAAAGAAGACACATAGGAAGTATTTTAGTAATTTTCTTTTGTGCAATCTTCAAATGGTAAGGAATCATCAAATAAAATAATAAATACAGAGAATATTAACAAACCTTTCCTTACGTATTCAGATGCTTCTTTTAAGGGAAATTAGGTTTCATTTTCCATGGTTAATGCAGGATTGCTCATACCTTAAAAGACAAAAAATAGTATTCCCACAGAAAAAGGTCTCATTTCATGATTTCATTATTTCAGCAAATTTATTACATTTCATTATTTCAGTAAATAATACAACTATGAATTAACAATCATTTTAATGACATTACTCTATTACCAAGTCATGTCCTGACCCGTGTCTATTACATAGCTTTTCACTAGCTGCAAATAGGTGTCACCTCTTTTATAAGAAATTTGTTGTCAAAGGTGCTATCGAGCCTAGCTTAAAAAATAATTAGCACCTACTGGTATCAGTGTTCTGATATCCCTTGGTCAGGCTTAAATGGGAAAGGCACAGCAGCTTGACACATGGAACTTGCTACAAGCATGTATTTTGAAAAAGCTTCATGAATTTTCGTTCATGAATACAAGCCATGTGACCACGGTCATTGTAACAATATATCCTCCAAAATTAGTTTATACAACCTAAATCACTGCAGCATAAGTGAGCTCCTTACCAACTTTGCCCTTGTCAGCCTTTGCAGCAGTTTCTGGCCAAGATGGTGCATCTGTAAGTAGGTGGCTCTGGGAATCGCGCAACGGCTTTGCAGGAAACAGATGGTTCTCACTGCAGCACCAATAAAAAGAACATTAGTGAACTGCAGTAATTTTTCATCATCTTACCACACGTTACAAACAGTTTGTCATACGCAGTATTTTCCTTATCTCACCTTGCTTCTTGTCTGATGAATCACTACTTTTTTATCATTATATACATTACACTGTGGTTGTCACAAGTGCAAGCACAATCTATAAAGCACAGGGATTATTAATTTGACAGCTACTTTATATTAATACATGTACTTCAGCCCCAAATGCACTCTTACCTATATTCTTCTTCACTACAACAAAACTGACAGGATAAGTAGTGGAGAGAACACCTCCAAAATCACTTTCCTAACGTAAGCTACAGAATGCTGGGGTAAGACAAAACATCAGTAAACAGCAAGCTGAAATGTCATATATTTCTTTTATGAATAAAAGATTGTCAGTATGATTTCATTATCATTTCTTAGCCTCATGTTCAGTATACTTATCAAATGTTTCAAAAGAGATGAAATGTGAATTTATTCAAAGGAGAATATGCATACTTTTCACACTTTAAAGAAGTCATGTCCATTAAGGATAAGAATTAATAAAACATGTTCTATTATCAGCAGAAACAACACTTAATATTCAGCTTCCTGTGCTTTGGCCCAAGTGCCATTAGGGATGATTCTCTCATATGGAGCAGCTTTCAGCAGACAAGAAAAAGCAGGCATCCCCAAAAGCCATGGATGTGTATCACAGGCAGTGTAACTAACCATCTCACATGTATGCATAAAGAGTACTGCTGATATTGATTGTTAGGCAGGTGTGAAAAATTCAGGTCCTGGAATGTCACTGAACAGAGACAAAGCACATCAGGGGAAAAACCCACCCTGCCTCATTTCCATATACTTAAATATAAATCTGAAGATTACCTTCATTTGCTTACCACTTTTCAGTATATTATACATCATTTTGTTTGTGTGTGCACAGGAAAAAAAAAAAGATCAACTATATGAAATGGGTAACAAAAGCAGATTACCTTTTGGATGTTGAATGAAGTACACCAGGTGTGGAAGCTTGCTCAGGATCCTGATTAACAAGGCAAGTTGGAAAGGAGCAACCATCCCCTAAACTGAAAAATTCAGAATTAGTGTCATACGTACAAAAAACCTCTCAACTTTGAAGAGGTTTTTTTATTTATTACTATATATTATTTCAAAAAACTAGCCATCCCCCAAACACTCTGGATGCTGATTATTCAACAGTTTAAACAAATTAAGCATTAGCAACAGCATACCTTGAAAACACGGGCAGCAACCAGTATTTCTTCTCATCACCAAACACCTGCCTTAGGTTTTTGCTGAAGCCCAGGCTAAAACCATTCTTATCTGTTCTGTGACGAAATATGGGCGCTCTGAATACCTCTTAAAAGAAAAAGATTAGTTAGACCTCTTTGCAGGTTACTCTCCCACCAGTACTTAGGCAATTGCTTTGCCATTCACCCTAGAGGAAAGGCTATACTGCCCAAATGACTGAGAAAGAGAGTGAGAGCACTCTTGGAAGCCAAAGTCAGTGAGTGCTACACAGGCATTGTGTGTGTGGAGCATATCCAGGGGCTGAGGAAGGGTGCAAGTCTTTTTCACCCTCCTCCCTCATCAAGGCAAGGAAGGGTGAGGAACTCAGTTTTTAAGAAGGCATGGTATGTTTATATGAAGATTTCAGTCTGTGATTATACCACAGACAGCGTTCAAGAAAGAAAAACCTAAACAAAGGTTTTCTTACTTTTTCTTACAGACAAAGTAATGGAGAAGAATAAAAAGTTAACCTACTTCAGTAGTAAGACTAGCTTTACACACACACTGGGGTATGAAAATACTGTGTGTTTTTACCACTGCGTAAAGAAACCTCTTTGCTCATAGACCCAGACTATTCCCCCTGGCTATCCAACCTAAATTTCTGGAGAAGAGAGCTAAATATAGCTTCAAGTGTTGCAAAGTGCCTGAAGCAGAAAATTCATTCACTTTTCACCAAGTGACTGATAGCCATTTAATTCCCTTAATTGGCTGTACATAGCAGGCAAGCTCTGTCCTGATGTCCTGGCAGTACAGCTCCCACAAACCATGTCAGAACCATGCTGAGACTGTCCTTCTGCAGTCAAACCCCAGCCAAGAGCTGCTGGAAATGACCTTCCACATGCAGTGTGCATTAATTACAATGGGGTTTAAAGAAGGGGGAAGGGAAAATGGGGGCATCCTTTCAGATGCCCGTATTAAGCTAGGAAAAGAATGCCCAGGATGATTTAAGCACAGTAACACTTAAAGCTATCATGGCTTCATCACCAAATTACTGCATTTTTAAGGCTTCACATATTGAGCAATTTCCCAAAGTAAAATGGGAAGAGACACCGTCATGGCTTCATCACCAAATTACTGCGTTTTTCACATATTGAGCAATTTCCCAAAGTAAAATGGGAAGAGACACCCAGATCTTTCTGAGTAACTTAAGTATGCAGGAAACATGTTATATTACCAGTATTGGATTCCATTTGTTTTGAAAACACAAAATGTTGAATTAGAAGTGTAATGCATTACGATTACCTCTGAAGAAATTTTTTGCACTATAATTGTAAGATCACTTTATAAACAGAACACTAATTTATTTCCATTCAAATAAGCATCTTTAATAAAACTTTTCTCTACTTATACCTAGGTAGAAATTAATACCAGTAAAAAATTGTTGAAAGTCAATGATTTGCTAGAATACTGAAGAAACTCAAAAATCCTAGAGGAAATCTTGAAGGAAACAAGCTTTCTTCCATTGATACAGATACCTATTTTCAAAGTCTTCCATTAATCACCAAAATCATCATTAACAAATCCAAAACTAGGAAAAAACAGGTCAATTCATTGACCTACTTTAAATCAGCTTACGTCAACAGGAAAGCATTTAGAGATTTAGAAATTTTAATGACTACTTCGCAAATTGGCATTATTACAGTCCAGCATGCAGTAGAGAACAGGCACTGAAGTCTTCTGGACTTTATTTATGTTTATTATGTTTTGTGATCAGACACATGTGCATTCAAACATTACATGTTAGATGGACTATGGCGTGCTCTCACATTTATTAGGAATTTATCTTGATTTATTTAAATTTTTTTAGTTTATTCCGTTTCTGCTAACAAACTGTGGGTGGAAAGCAGTGAGAGGAAGAATGCTGAATTTATTAATAACTTGGCCCTTTTGGGCAAGAGAAAGAGTCAAAATTTCCAGGGAACAGAAGAACTTGGGAGTCTTCTAACCAAGATGCAAGGAACCGGTGTAGAATTTCGCACTTCCTCCATTACTCCCGTGCACATAAGATACATTTATTATTTACTTTTTGCTGTCAAACAGAGAAGCATTAAATCTACTTACCTAATGTAGATTTATTCTTGCTGACAAGCCAACAGTGATACCCAAAGAGAGAAGACAAACTGACAGAAAACATAGCTGCAGCAAAGAATAAAAACATGATGTGGAACTTGGCTTGAGTATCAGGAAGGCCATTCTGAAAATTAAAAAAAAAAGCCATTAGAATTGGGGAAATAGCTATTTTATTTGATTATTAATAATCCCCTATTCAGCCAAATCAAATTCAGCACACAGAAAAATACACCACACAACAAGAATATCAATAAATGGATTATACACCTTCTATGTACAGACAGCCATGCAATTAGGTTGGTGACAGCATCTAAGTTAAAGAAACAGGCTCTTTCTTGGGAAACTATAAATACTGAGAGCAAGAATCTGAAACTTAGATCTGAACTTTGAAGTGGTTTTTAGAGAAGAATAATTTGAAAAAAATGAAGGCTATGATTGCATATATAGGCTATACTTTTGTGCATGACATTAGAAGATACTAGCTTACAATGCAATGCCTTGGAATCACAGAATGCCTTGGCCTGGAAGGGACCTTAATCATTTAGTTCCCAATGCCCCACCATGGACAGGGGTACCTTCAGCTAGACCAGGTTCCTCAAAGCCCCATCCAACCCGGCTGGAACACTTCCAGGAATGGGGAATTGATAACTTCTCTGTTCAACCTGTTCCAGTGCCTCACCACCCTCACAGTAAAGAATTTCTTTGTAATACCTAATCAATATCTGCCCTCTTTCAGCTTACAGCCATTTCTCCTTGTCCTGTCACTACATGTCCCTGTAAAAATGTCCATCTTTAGTTTAGGTCCCCTTAGAATCTTGGCTTTCTTGCACAGTAGTAACTTCACACACTTGAAGACAATACAAAAGATCAGAGTACTTACTGTCCAAAACTTGATAAAGTACTGCAAATCTGTTGCAGCGATGAAAAGGCAATACAGTAACGAGTAAGCCAAGAAGAGAAGAAAAAATTTGTAATTGGAGAATCCTACACAGTTGTTCACCCTGATAAAAAGAAACAAATAAACACGTAAGCATGAAACATCATGAAAGTTTTCTTTGCTTTAATCCAGTTTAAATGAAACTTATTTACTCTAAAAACATTTATACCAGCGTGTAAACCAAGTTTTACTTCCTATCTCTGCTGCCTGAAGCTACTGGAATGGATTTAGCTTCAATTTGCAAATCAGTGTAGTAACCCAAATCAAAACACCACCACCACAAAAAAAGCCCAAACAACTTTACCAGCTAACAGTGCTTTCAACAACTTACTGAAATTAAATTTTCACTTATGATATGAAACTTCTTCTCAGCACATCTGATGTAAATGTGATTGCAGTTAGCTATTTTTTTTTTTTAGTTTGCAGGTAAGTATCCATGTTATACCATTAGGCATACTGCATGTCAACAGGGACAGTAACAAGCCAGGAACTGAAACTTAACTGAATTTTTTGAGAATAAAAGCAGTCTCATTTAATCCAGATCCTCCTTCATTAATCATACTATATGCTTAAAACTTCTCATACTATAAAACTTCTTAGTAAGATTCTCAAATGTAAGAGCATTCATAGGAGATTCCTGAAAATATTTATATTTACATAAAATGAGGGAAATGCTACTCTGGAATAGAAAACATTCCATACCAGTGACAATATGACAGGGAATAAGACATTAGAAACACATCTAAATGTTAAAATAAATCTCATTTTATTATTTTCACTTATGGGCTTTAAGATCACCTGCCTCCCATTTGCAAAGATTTTTATACATGATAATGAGCAACTAGTATAGACTATGATGATGAGGGTGCATTTAGTACCCTAGTAGCTTCCCATTAGAGACAACATACAAAGTATTAGGAATTTTAGAGGTCGATTAAACATATAATGATATTACACCCACCAAATGAAAAAGTATTGGAGCGCTCCCCATGGGTGTTTTATTGGTAAACTGCTTCCTCTTTTATTTGGTTGTATTGAGAAGCTAATCAAAATTATCTTCGCACTAACCTTGACAGAACTCTTCAAATGAGTTTTAAAAAAACCTAACTGATACTGTCAATTCAATTGGCTGTCAAAATGATCAGCCAATTAAGAGAAGACTACATCCACAAAGATACCTGTGTATTGACAAATAATTCTTAAAGAAAAAAAAAAAAAAGCACGTGTGGTGAGACTCAACTTTAGCTTCCAAAAGTGCAGGACAAGTTACCACAATTGTTCTCTTCTTTAGGGAGATGGTGATGCTAATGGCAGAAGGTATGCTAATCAGATAAGGGTAAAATCTTCAAATAGCAAAGAAATTTTCACTGTACCTTACTGTTACCCATTCTCAGGGTGGGTAGTGAGTTGGGTCAGTCTGTTCTACGTTTTATTTAGACAAGACGTAACATCTTGGCTAAATATTAAATTTTGCATTTTCATTTAAACATGCAGCAATAGCTAAGCATTCATATTAACTACAGTTAAGCACTCACAACAGATTGTTCTAATTAAGGAAGATATATTTGTAAGCTCATCATTATTCTTATCGAAAACTAAACATTACATTCTCCACAGTGAAGTGGGCTTTTTCATTAAATATGTGAAAGTAAGCAATTTAGGTTCAAGTTTTCTATGATGATCCTACTTTCCTTTCAGGGTACTTATTTTAGAACTGTTATTGCTAAAGGCACTGTTTGATGTGAGGAAAAAAAAATATCAAATGAAATGTTATTCCCCAAAGATGAAATTTTTTGTATCAATGTGCTGTTTTGCACAATGTCACGTGGCACACATGCCAAAATAAACTTGCATAAAATAAATTGTTATGCTCCCTTCAAATTTGACAAGGCCCCAGACTGCAGAGGTCTTATTGGAAAAGAATCTCCTTCATCAGAACACTGAAGAGAAGGTAAACACCAAGGTTTTGTAATTGTACTGTTTGAGCATGTAGCATCAAATCTCAAATCTCAAGAATGGTGGTTAGATTGGAAGTCTAACATTTCTGAGTAAAACTGATAAATATACCAACAACCAGCTAAATAATGGTATGTTATTGCAGTGAAACATTCATACAGTCAGAACAGTCCAGAATAACAATTTGGATTACAGCTAACATGTTAAAACACTATTTGCAAGTACAAGAAGAATATGTATCATTCCTGTCTGATGGTTTAGTTTACTGAAAATGCTAGGCAAAGAAATAATTTACTGAAGGTGATGCAATTCAGTTAACAAAAAGCATCACAGAACCCAGGAGATGCTAACTATTTGGATCACTCAAAAGATAAAGGAGAGATGTTCTGAATTATTTCTAAGGTATTCCTAAATGCACCTTGTTAGTACTAAGAGTGTTATATACAAACGGTATTTTTGGTGATGCCTCAAACCATTGGATTCCCACCAGCATGTCCATCTGTATAGAGTGAGTAGCAGCAGCACTAGAAATGCCCAATGCATCACTTAAACCTTTCAGAGTAGTTAGTGGGCACTTAGCATTAAATATTTCTGTTTATCACAGCGCTTCCATTAGTGCCGGAGTGACAGCCAAAATAAAGCTTGCCAGAGAGCAGAAGACAGCTAACTTGGGGCTAGGACATGACAACCTCTCATTACCTCTGCCTTCCAAGAGCTTCATCTTACTTTCCACAGATTATTTTTACCCATCCTCTCTCCAGAAATCCTTCTGGCAGAATATTAGAGAGAGACAGCTCTCATTGCTGTTTCCCTGCTCTCCCTAAGCATCACAGGAGTTCTTTCCCCGTTCATTCCCATCCAACTTGCTCCCACCAAAAAATCACAACATGAAAAGAAAAGCAGAACCTAATGATGTTCAGAGAGGCTGAAGCCCATCCATTATACTGAATTGCACCCTTAATTTTGTTGGCAAGACAGCCATATATTTCCCTAAGAACCTTTGAACGTGGGTCTTTACAGGTGACTATAAAACTTGATCAGCACCTCTGCAGTATTCCAAAACTCTTTCATCTCTTCCACATAGTTCTTTTTTTCAGGGTGAGCAAGGAGCTGTGAACATCTGCTCAAATTAGGAAAAAACACAAAATACCTCTTTTTCTAATGAATTTCTGTTAGATGGAGGCCAGAACACCTCTCCATCAAGAAGCACTACACATCTTTCAATTACCTTCTCTACTTGTATTTTTATTTTTTGCACCCATGGCTTATTAGATTAAAACCAATGAGCAGTGTAAATACTCTCTCAAACTGGGTATGTTTATGTTGTTAAATTAAGAAGAGTGGAAACATATAGAGTATGCAAATGCTACTGAGAGGAAAACAGAGTTTCTCTAGAAGTTTCTGCCCTAGTGAAATAACACTTCACTGTCCCTTTACACAAAACCTAAGTACTGTTTATAATCTGTTATTTGATACAATGGATTTTCAGTCTGAAATTGAAGCTTTTTTTTTTTTAGTCTGAAATTGAAGGACATTTTCATGTAAATGTCTTAAGACATAAAAGCACAAAATAATGCCAAACAGACCACAGAGCTTATAAGAAGTGTTTATAATAATGAATAATAATAGTCATATTGAGACTCTTCACTGATATTTTGTCAGAAATAGCCTGGCAACTGTTTACTGTTTTTCTTAGTTTTCGACAAGGCAGCTATTAAAAACCTGAAAAAAGGAAACTGTCTTTTTTGTTCTAGGAAATTTGCTCCACATTCAATGGTTTTACCTGTTTACTTTGTTGTGGCCTTGTTTGTGGTTTTTTTTAAGAAGCACACTACTATTACTGAACATCCTCAATTTTCACATGCTGATTATTCCTACAGCAAAAAAACTCTATACTGCTAACTATTTCTTTCTATTGTATCTACCATGTAGATGCAAAATAAGATGAGATGCTTAAAATCAAATTACATTATGGCAGATGCTGTAGTCAGGACCAAGAGAAACAGGGGGACCACAGCACCCCTTCCTGCCCCAGAACAGAGCCTCCTCTGTCCTAGAATTTGATATAAGAAAGTGTCAAAACAACTGCTTAGAACCATCTACCATTCAGTTTGTCCAACACAGGGGATTCTTCTTTTCTGATCATTTTATATGGTGAAGAACTGCCATGTACTATTCAATCCTCTAAACTTGGACCTTACTAAGCAATTGCCTTTAATTATTTCTGTGAGATACACCTGCCAAACTGACATAAAACTAATTATACATCCTGTCTACCCATTGGTTCCAAGGGCTGCTAAGAAAAGAGAGGCGAACAAAACCACTGTGTGGGCAGCAAAACGAGGGAGGCAGAGCGGAGAAAGAACGAAAGAAAACAAAGAACCCATAAAACTGGAAGTGCTAACCTGGTGTTTCCAGCAAGCCCACTCCAGCTGTCCTGGGAGCCTTGGTAAAACGAACTAGGCACAGCCTTGCCCTTTAGTTTCAAACCTAGGGTAGCACTTCACCCATCATTGCAACTAAAGCACAGTAATAGTCAAACTTGATGAAGAAAAGATGCAATTCTTAAAATAATTTCTCACTGATCAGAAGTCTACTTCATCCATACTTGTAAAAACATAAAGAAGTACCTCACTTAAAGGTCCAAGAAAAATTATATTTGAACTTCTTTCTGTATGTCACAACTAGGAAAAGAAGACACTCAGTAAATAACTCCAACAGGTCTGCAACAGGTCTGTAACCTCACGTATACATCCAACTCTAGGAATGCTGAAGCATCATCATCATGGCAGGCCCCACAAAAGTCTATTTTACCACATCAGAACATAAGAAAAGAAAACCAATAGGACACTCACCAAGGGCAGTGATGATCCATTTTCAAAATGCATCTTTTAAAAAGCCCCAGCAAAATTCCAAGCATCGCCAAAAGAAAAAAAAAAACGTCAGAAGCAAGTTACATGCAAGATTTAAATTATTTACATACAGATTAAGTATTATCCATATTTACTATATGTTATATCATCTGTTTAATAAGTATATCTGTTTAAAGTCACATAATACAGTTTACCTACAAGGGAACAGGAGAAATGGCAGATAAGCCAAACTGGAAACATTTGATGTCAAGAACTTATGATTTAAGAAAATGCAATCTATAGAATTTGGTCAACTTTAGCATTTGGTCCTCAATCCAAACAGGATTTTCAACTACTGTTTTTCTACTGGTAGACCCTTAGAAACTGGGCTAATTCAATTATTATGTAGTGATACAGCTAAATGTATTTCCAAGAATATGGTCTGTTTTTATAGAATATATACATCTTTTATGCAAACAGAAAAGGTTTTTAAGAGATTACCTTGTACAAAAAATCCCAAACACTTTTGCAATTAATCACTCTCAATAAAATGTTCACAAGAAAATCAGATATGATTGAAATGAACAAATTTTGATAAGGATAAAATAAAGGTATTCTACAAAATATGTTAATTAATTGCATTCTGCAAATTTCACTCACATTTTGTGGATAACAAGTCACCTTTTTCCTTCACTAGAAACACACATGACTATGCTCCTATTTTACACTGCAACCACCATTCCATAGAACACAACCAAGATGCTCCTCCTGCCTCAACTCTGCCTCTCTTTCAGTGCCTCTGCTGCTTTCCTGGACAAAGCAGTGTCTTCTCCACCTCACAATCCTGTTGTAGTCTTTGATCAACTGAAGAGTATTTGGAACAGCCTTAAGGCTAAGAATAAACCTCCCTTGGAAGAAATGTATTCCCTCAAAGTTAAAAATACAAAGCACTGGGGGCCAGAGTGAAGAAACACAGAGACATCCAAGCTCACTGCAGAAGGGTCAGAGAGAACAGCCAAAAGAAAGATTAAATTAGAAAGCAATCAGACTTCTGGAAAGTATGGATATGAACTTCCTTTTGTGCGAGACAAATAAGAATTTAATTTTATGGCTTTGGTTAGAAGTGGGAAAATGCTTGGCTGTTTCTTTCTTTAAACAAAAGTAACCTGCAAGTTATCCAGTAAAAAATAGGATATTAAGTGTATTACCTCAGATGTAAGTGACATCATGATTAGATTGAGATGGGTAGTGATGCTTATTCAGATTCTAACAAAAGAAGCACATTTTTAAAATAATCTATTTTTGGTTACATTCTTAAGGAAAATTCTTTATTAATATTTATAATTTTTAACCATTATGTAAAGAATATATAAGACCATGTAATCCATGCTGGCATCGAGGGAGCCATGAAATGAATTAGACTAAGCTACAGACTTCCTTAAAAATACGTAAATGAAAACTAAATCTAAAAAAAAAAAAAAAATCTAAGGAGGGGGAAAGTGTATCTGCCAAAATATTAAGCCTGAAAAATCTACTAATAAAAAATAAAAGCTTCTGTGCTAAGAAAGAAAAATTGATTAATTCAGAAAATCACTTATTTAAGGATATTCTTACTTGTCGCATACTGAACAGTGATGGCAGCGATCTGGTTTTACAAGATGGCATCTGTCACAGTATCTGATTGCTAAAGAAGAAAGTTCCAAGATTAGACTTCAATGTACACTTAGACATTTAGATTTATGAATTCTGTGCAAAAGTAAATACTATCAGCCAGCCCAGAAGAAGCCCCAGGAAAGCCTTTCAGCATGATCAGAAGCAGCTGAAAATACCAAAGCATTCTTGCAATGCTGAATCTATCACACTGAACCCAAAAAGCTCCCTTTTTGCCATCTCTGCTAATCATGCTAGTTTTTTTTTTCTTTTTTTTTGCTCCCAAGCCTTATAGCTCTGCAAAACAACCAACCAACAAAACCCTCACTAGACAGGAAAAACGTTAAAAGACTGTTCAACAATATAGCTATTTTAAGCTATTATTCTAACAGCTTCAATTTATTATGTGAGATTATCTCTTGGATTTGCTTAGCTAGCCAGCATTCAAAAACTGACAATGTGAGTAGGGTTAGATTCACTCTTAGTTTGGAAGATCTTTTGTTCTTGCAACTGAATGACCAACAAGTAAAACAGTAACAGTTTCTTACTGTGATCTGTCTAGCTATATATGACGTGCAGACAGTGATTCTGTTTTTATTATTTTTTTAACCTATGATAAAAAAAATTTACACAGTTAATGAATGCTACATCCTCTTCTCCAGCCTGTTAGTAGCACAAGCTATTTGTTAATATCAATTTCTGAACAAAAGCAAGGCATTGTCAATCCACTTTAAAATCCTAAAATGTATGCTGCGATTTAGTTCCCAACAATCTTTATAATGTCACTGAATAAATGTCGCTGCACAAAGCTAAATTAAAGTTCTGGAACCACTCTGTTATTTTATGAAATGTGGAAAACACTTCTTCCCTTCAATCCAAACCCTTGAAAACTCTTTTTAAATTAAAGTAGTACATCAAGACACCTGCCTTTGTTAGTCTCCTGAACACCTATTTACCTCCAGACATTGTCCGTGTATAGATAGGAAGATCCTTGGCTGCTCGTCTTAAGACTTCTTGCTGGGATTCACCTCTAGGCTCCCTCTCTAGGGACTCCTTGTCTGAATATGATAGATGAAACTGGAATAATTTTTAAAATCAAAGAAATATTAGCAAATTCCAAGTTAAATATGTAACTGTAGATGTGTAAAGAGGAATAAATATTCATTATATAAAGATGGATTAGCAACATGTACAGGGTATTACAGCAAATAACCTGGTGTTCCCACAACAGCTAATTCATTTTATGGCAGTTGAAGACAAAATTAAAAACACTTCTGATTTGGTATTGATGCCATGCTGAATGCTTCCAGAAGTATTAAGCGACATTCTTCAAGAGAAAGATCAAGAGCTTATCATTCCTCTAAAAGGTCAGTCAATTTACTTCTGTAATGCCAAATATTAACTAGTGAATATAATCTAGGGATGTCAGTGTTTAACTGAAGGAAAATACACAACTAGTAACAGCAGAAAAGACAGCTTTGTTTCCCTTTTATTCTTTGTCATTGCTATTCTCTTCATGCAGGTGTTAGCATGTGTTTTTACTTTAGAGACTGGCTGAGAAAAGGAAGAGATGGGTCTTGTATGGTAAAATAACTGTATCTTGAATATCTTCCTGAATAAAATGGCAGCTTCTGTCACTGCCCAAAACAATAACAAACATGGCTCTAGCAGGTGCTGAAAAGGTAAAAATTACTGAAAGAGATGCTTAGTATACATTAAATACTACAAATTTCTTAAACTCCAAAGTCCTCTGCAACTCAGCAACATAGCCAGCTTTGTCACTGTAGCTTCTAGAAACAGGCAGAAGTCTTTGGTATCTTTATCAGAGAAAGAGGATAGAAAATCACCTTTGAAAATAAGTCCACATTTGGCAGGAAGAGCTGTCTCTATCTTGTGCCAGAAACAGAAGCCCTCTGCACAGCATTTATGTTTACAGGAAAGCTAGTCATTACAATAATATTGATTTTTATTTCCTTAAAAAAAGTGATGCATGCAAAAATAAGAAAGCAGGCAGAAACATGCAGTTAGGAGCCTATTCTCACTTTCACAGAGAAGGCACCACTCTACCCTTCCTGACAAAGCCCACAGACTTCCAGCTGAAGTTGGATATTCACTGTTTAACTTGAGTTTCTCAGGTCAATAATTTTTCCCCTGCAAGAACATTCTTACCAACATCTGATTTTATTTATACTGGGATACATAAGATTTCTCACTACAGAAACTTAGTTTAGAATACTTTTTTTCAAATGCTTATTTGATGTAAACAGAGCTAGTGTTCCATCTGTTTTTTACTGCTCCTCAGAGTAGTCCTCCATCTAAAACCTTTGTGCCTGGGTACCCATTTTCACTCCCATCTTCATGCAGTGCTTGTATAAAGCTGGTATCCACAAGTAAAGAGTGGCACACACTACAGCAAAATCCAACAAAACCTACTTTACATGTGAAAGTTTGAAATAAGCTTAAAAGAAAGCTGTGTGGTTTGCACCAGCTGCAGTATTCATGAAAACAAAATGCAAAAGCTTGTTTTTCAGTCTTCAAATGAGTATTTGCTAGCTCAGTTCACTTGAAAATACATCTTTTTCTATTTGCAGACTTCATCCTATAAAATAGAAGCCAATCAGTAATGTAACATTACAAAATACCCTAATTAAATTTTTACAATACTACTCTAGAAGAATAGGAAAAAGATGTGGAACAACAAGGATGCCACTTACTGCCAGCAACACTGTGTAAATTCAAAGAATATAGGAACACCACACATTGCTTTCTGTTACTCAACTACAATGCTTTTCTACCCCATTTGAAATTCTCCAGTAACATTTTATGATGGATTTGGAATTGTACTACAATCAGCAGAATTTGTCCAAATGCTTTCATGGCATCAGCCCAATGATTTGAAAACCCTTCTAATTATCAGTACAGTCACCATATACATGCACACGTTTTCCTATGTAATTTCCAAATTTTAATTTATTTTGCTCCTACCCACCCAGGCTGCAGTAAAGACTGCAGTGTGAACCTCAGTAAAGATGGCAATTAGTTTGAATTATCTACTTGCTTTCCCAATTACATATCCTAGTACTGAATGAAAACTGTTTGGAAAGGAACCTCCACACAACAGACAATAGAAATCACAAGCTATTCATTGTAGGTTGACCCACTGCATAGAGCAGCTAGAGCTGAGTCCATGTCAAAGTAAGTGTTTGCTTTGTGGGTATTTCCAACTACAGGGCAGCCATAGCATGATTCCTCCTGACCTCAGAGGCTGTGTAACAAAGCACCTACTGCGGACTCAGGGGTTTCTGTACAAAGACAGGGGACAAAAAGTTGTGCTAGCTATATAAAGCTGCATGGGCAGAACTTCCACTGGGGCCACTGATGAAGAACCTCCCCATATCTCTTTTTTCATCTGGCTGTTCTTTACTAGCTCCCCTCCTGCTCAGCCAGCTGTGGCTTCCCACCATCAGCTAACTAATGTGCACTCCCACCACAATCCAAAAGCTCCTTCAGACCAAAACAGATGGGGAAGAAGTTTTAGTTCAGAGGACAGCAGACAGATGCCGACAAGAAATATAAGTCTTAAATACCGGGAAATAAATTTCTGCCCATGTAAAAGTCTGATATTCCCAAGGCAAAGATTCAGGCTGCTAGTTCAAATAACTCATATTTTTCAAGTGGACAGGATTTTTTCTTCTACCATAAATATCTCTTTTTAAAATACCTATTAAAAAATTAGAGAAATTATTACTTTTCTTTGGTCTTGGTCACTTCACTGATTGCAATCTGACTTCTATTAAGAAGCTGTAACTGCCATTTGTGTTTTCCTACAGAATGTAAAACCGCATGAGATCAGAGACCAAGTTGTTCAAACACTACAAAATCAGACATTTGGCTAGGCTATTTCATAAACAAAAGTTATCTTACTTCTTTTGAAGGATTCATTGGTAGCGTAAAGATTGTTTTCCAATATGACCAGACGAACAGCATGAAAAATATGTGGTAAGCAACCAGGCACACAACTAAAATCAGAAGGGAACAGAATTAATACAAACAGACCAGTGATACTGTAGTACTTACAAATAGTGCCTGTAGGCATCACAGATAGTTCTGTAACAGATGTAAATACAGAGGCTCTGGAAAAGCTTTGCCACAAAAATACTGCACTGCAACTCTACATAAGACAAATGCGAACTGCGTAGGGAAGGTCATGATACAGTCTACATAGATTACAGAAGTATGAGGAAAATGGTTAATAGCCATTATTAAAGCCCGTCATTAATTAGCAAGCAGTCTCCCTTACACATTTGTAATTAACTGATGCATCTCTGGCTTTTGGCTTTATAGATTTTGTAGGGAGACTGCTAGCCATGCAAACCCCCACTCTGCCTCCCCCCAGCAAAGCCCCAACCCCCCAAAGGACATAAGGGGACAACGACAAGTGTGAGGGAAGTCTAGGGGTGAATATGCATATGATACCTGAGCAGTAACCATATCCAGTTAATTTGTTTTCCTAGATTTTAGGAGGAATGACAGTTGGGTGGTTTTTAAAACCTACAGGTCCTTTAAATTCAAGCGTTCATTCACTACTTAATATTCTTCACAGCCAGTCAGCATTTATTCTTATTTTTTTAATAGATGAGAATTAACATTTACCATGCTGAGTTTTTTAACCAGAATACAGGAGGTAACAGTGACTTTCCCAAAGAGTCTGCCATAGATTGATGGGTATTCCCACTTAAAAGCTCTCACCCTAGTAAGCAATTCACTACAGTAAATAGCAAATTGTAAATTCATATCCCCTGCTTAACTTACTCTAATGACAAGAAAAGAGTATTCTTCCACAAATTCATATCCTCAAAAAACATCACAATGGGAAACCTGTGCACTTTCACTCCAGGATCTGAAGTACAGCCCTTGTATGGTCAGCGCATGGAGTCTTTTTATATGCCATATTATTCAGGGCTAGAGAATTCTTTATAACACATGCATGATGGTGCATATAAATGCATTAACAGTTGTCTGGTATGCTCTTACTTTTTGCAACTTTGCCTTAAAAGTAACACTGAATAAATATTTTTCATGTTGAAGTTTGTTTATTGAAATAGCAGGAACATTGCAAATATTTACTCTTATTCACTAAGCTGTTAAAAATAGTAAACAAAAGCTAACAGAATCTGAGGAGCGACTCTGTACAAAGCTTTTGGGATGATAGGGGCAAAAAGTCATATGCCATGTCTATAAACTGAAAGAAAAATCTTATCAGCATAAATAAGTGATAGAACTGGACTCGGCACAAAGCACAATATGCTTTTGCTCACTAAAGGACCATCTTGTTATTGCATAAGCATCTGGACAGGAACAGTCCCCACTTTTATCAGAACACTTCTATCAACTCTAAAATAAACCCGATTTACTCAAACAAAATCAGTATTTTTTTAAGCAACAGTATATTCATGGCATATAGTGAGAGCAAAGTAGGACAAGTTGCCTCAGTTCTGTACATGATGCATTTACTGATCTGCATTAAGCATTTTATTGTTGTAAAAAAACTCCTCAGTAACTGACTGACAAGAAAATTGTTCACATATTTAAAAAAAAAAAAAAAAAACCAACCAAAAAAAGGCACCTAATGCCTAAAGACAAAATCCAAGGTTTTCCCTTTGAAGTCTGAAGAAGACTTGAGCTCATCTTGTTTGACCTTGAACCTCCGCTCCCCAGCCTGGCCCCCGTCCCAACTGGTCACTCCTCCCAGGTTATCACCCTGCACTGTGATGGAGACCCCAGGCTACCCAGCTGCTCCACCAGGCCCGTGGCTGCTGAGAGCCCAAGAACTTCATATCACTTGAGCAGGTAAAGAAGAGCTGTCTGCTCCTCCCTGGCAGAAACCTTTATATATTTTACACGCTTTCTTGAAAAAAATCCAAAACCAATACACCAACCAACCAAAAAAACCTCAACTCAACCAAACAAAACAAATCCCAACCCAAATGGAGCATCCCTTGCTTGAAGGCAAATAATTTACAGCTAGCTAGCACAGCTAGAGTTGCCTGGAAATTGGAGGCAACATGCAGTACAGCTGAGCCCCATTTGCCCAGTTTTCACTCCTGAAAAATCTTAGAGCAGAAGTATAGCCAGGATAAGTTTCCTCTGACTGGTGGAAGCCCAAGATCTTGAGTGAAAAGAAGGAAATTTAATGTTCCCCAAGGCATTTTGCTGATCATTTTAATGTGTTTTGTGAGCAATGCCCATCAACTCACTTTTATCCCCTCCCACCGAGTACGGAGCAGAAAGAAACTGCAATTCAAAGCCTGCCCTTTGAATAACATTATTAATAACTAGTAGAAGATAACACTTCTACACACATATAGGGAATGAAATCACTGAACTGATCTCAACTGAAAAAAAAGTTTTTCAAGCAAATGTTTCTTAATTGACAAACATGTTTTCTAAGCAAGGGAGTTGCCAATGACTTAATAAAATCTGCTGGAATTATACAAACATAAAAAGCTCTTCTTCCAAAAGCTCTGCAGCCCTACACTTTACACTTCCATGTTGTGCTGTAGCATTAAAATAGCATCTGGAAAAAACAATTTAAACATGCTACAGCCTCAGGGAAGGAACTGTAGTGACTGCTAACTAGGCAGTTTTATTATATTCTGAGAAGGCTACATATCTGAAGGATTCTATTTCTTTCAAAATGTTAAGAAAATGCAGAAAAAAATCAGCTCCCGTTTAAGTATGTTGCAACTCCACAAATACACTGCTCATTTCTGGAAATCCTGCTTTTACATGAGCTTTCCATATTATGAATAAATCTTCAAAAACCAGAATGTAAGGATTGTTTTAGTTGACGTATCAGACAACCAGTGAGAAGAGTAAAGAAGTTCTGATTTTTCTCTTCTCTGTTTTCAATGGTTACGGCAATAGTCAGGAACAACAAGACATTAAAAGGTGCTGAGAAACAAAAAAAGTACAGATCTACTTTTTTAAGTTAGTCTGTTTCTCAATTCTACTAGTCAACTACTGTTCTACTCTGATATATGAATTACACCAATAAACAGCTAATAAAAATCTTACCTTTTTCTCCGATATTTGTCATTGTCACTGAAAAAAAGAAAAAAGGAAATAAAAAAAATTTGTTTAAATAGAAAATGATGTAACTCAATATTTAAACTTTTTTTTTCAAAGATGGAAGAGTAATCATCAAACAATACACGTTTAAGATCGCACACTATGAAGCTTCCATGCTGTGTACATTCATCACAAGAATAAGTACACAATATCAATTGCTTATAAGGTTTTTTGGCTCCTCTTCCCAGGCTCATTTCCTGATAACTATCTGAAGCTGCAAAAGTTTAATCCAAGAAAAGCCATCTCTGAAGAGCAGTTATTTCTTCCAACTGTAGTTGCACAGGTTTCACTCTTTATGTTCTGTTCTTGAAGTGGAGGTACCAGACTCCAGAACTGGTTTTGACACCAATATTTGGTGATACCTTAGATCTTCATAGCATAAAAACTGAAAGTAAACAAAAGTTGCATTTCCTTTAAGGAATTGCCCACGGATTACAAGACAGTAAGAGAGTGAGAAAGGGCAAGTGTGTCAGGCATATGTCACTTTAGGACATGAAACAGAAAGATGCAGACACTAGATTTTCCAAGGTAAAAAAGAGGGAAGTTTAATTCTGACTCCAGCATTTACAGATTTCTAAAAGTGACAGTGGATTGGAGGGTGAAAGTGCCACCTCTCCAATGACACTGGACAAACCAACAGTCCATCAAGTTTCTCCTCCTCCATAAAAGAATGCAAACCAATTAATTATTAACATAAAGTCCGTGAAAAAGTTTGTTACAAGAACGTAAACATCAGAAGGCTTAGAAAAACTCAAAAAACCAGGGCGACAGGCGTAGAAGGGAGCACACAGATATCACATATCAGTAACTTCATTTTCCTGTCTTGGTCACATTATTTAAAAGTAGCCATCCCACAACAGGTATCTCAGAGAGATCAAAACCTCTTTTTACCCAAACCACTCCACCACACATTTATCCATCCCAGTTAAGCAGTCTACAAGCTGGCATACACTGGTGCCTATAACAGGACAGCAGATATACAAAGCTCTCATCCACTCTTGTTTTCCTAATAAAAATGATTGCACCAGGCTGGTCTTCAAGCAGCAGGCACAAGGCAACTCCCACGGAAAAGCCAAAAAGCCATGCCCTCTGACTGATGGATTAAACACAGGCTTGGTGATTGAGTTAAAGCCAGCATTTAAATACATCCTGCACATTGCAAGGGTGGGCCATGGCCCCAGTGCTGCTCAACACCTTAACTAATGCTCTGGAAGAGTGAACACTTACAAGTTTGCAGATGACACCACCCTGGGGACAGCAGCGGGTACGTGCAGGACTTCCATTCAGAGGGACCATGACAGGCTGGGGGAATGAACCAGTGGGGCCCTTATGGAATTAATGAGGGCAAGGTCCTGCATCTATAAAGAAGCAACCCCCTGCAACAACACAGCCTGGGGACTGCTGGGCTGGAGCAGCACTCTGGAAGAAGCCATGGAGTTGCTGGTGGGCAGCAGAAAGGGCCACCAGCCACATGGGCTCCCTCAGCAGGGGCACGGCTGGTCAGCCAGGGGAAGGGTTTATCCCCCTCTGCGCAGCATTCGTCAGACCACACCAGGACACTGCGGGGATTTGGGCCCCCCAACACAACAAGGAGACACGTCCAGGAGAAGGTGACAGGGACTCATCCTCTAAAGTGAGGCTGCACAGCCAGGGCTTGTCAGCCCTGGAGAAGACACGGTTTTGGGAGGGCCTCCAAGGACCTCCAGGGAGGCACTGTGGAGCTGGGCTCTTCATACTGGCACAGAGACAAGACCCAGTAATTGTAAGCTGAAATTAAAGGATCAGATTTGATAGAAGGAAAAACATTCCCACCATGAGAACCATTCACCAGCAGAGGAAGCTGTCCATATATGTTGCACAGCCTCCACCAGTGAAGTTTTTGAAGACTCAAGCCAATAAAACCCTGAAGAACGTGGTGTGACCTCACACCTAGCCCTGATTTCATCAAGAGGTTGGACTAGATGAGCTGAGGTCCTCTCAAAAATTAATTATTTCACAATTCTGCAATTATAAAATAGGTCTATTAAAATGGAGATTTGACTATAGATCCAGCAAAACAAGTACCAACCTTACCTGAGGGAAAGCAGTAAGCAACCATGCTTATAAAGCTCCTCAAAAAATCAGAAAGAAACCACAGAAGTTGCATAACCCACTATAAAGTAAACTATATTCTGCCCTCAGTTTTCTGAACTCTTTAGAATTGGATAAGCTGAGTATCCACCTAGACCACTGCTAGAGAAGAGCTGAAGGAACATGTATATATACCTTTGACTCTGAGACGCAGACATGCTCCCCTACAATAACGCAAAAGAATCGTACCATTGTAAGAAAACAGTCATCCACCAGATTACTGTTTACAAAACAAAAGACATCTTCAGAGCTGACATGCAATTTAAAAGTGATGGAGTTCTCAAATTAAGACAAATTAGCCGCTATTCAAATTCTGATTTTCTTTCTCCACTTGGAACGGTCAGCAAAGTATGCAGAAATTTTGCCAGTCTTCTTGGAGTAACTACTCTCTGCTAATTAAAAAGTCACAGCCAAGCACACTTTGCAGAATCACCAGTTTCAAAACAAAATCTGTTTAACCAACCTTCACAGTAATTTGTGGTATTTTTCTCTCCTTACAAGGGAATGCCACAGAACACTGCTGTGAAAGCAATTGTAATCTTTTTTCTACCCCATATCTTTGGATAAATGTATTTACTAATGTGTCTGAGATATCTAAATTTTCCACAATGCCTCTAAGTAAAGGACAGACAAATCCAAATTTAGTAATTTCTACCAGACAGCAAACCTAAAGCTTTTTAAAATTTCTGTCCACCTCCAGAAGGAAATGCACTCCTCAGAGTCCACACCTGCACAGAGGACTGTCTTCTCAGCTTCTGCAGTTGCAGTATCTAGCTTGGAACCCAAATGCTCCTGACAGTCAGGACCAGGAAGGCTAAAACACAAGTGCCAAGATGTCCAGTTAACCCCAGGAGGGTGAGAACATGTTTTTGGGTTTTGGTTTATTTTTAATATATGTATCTTGTCATTTAAACTTCTTTTACCACTGAGTATAAATCCAAAGTTATTTCATACACTCCTGAGCTGCAACCACTGTAAGAGACCAGACAAGGAACAAGGCTGAAAAGAGATGCCAGTACCTTCAATCTTACCATCACTTTTCTCCACACATATTACAACTGGTGTTTACAAGGAGATTGGCTGCACTGCCCAACAAGCATTCCCACAGATAGTGACAGAAAGGAACTGTGCAAGATATCCAATAACCTGCATGAAATGAAGTACCAGTCCTTCTGCTTATGCCTTTTTAAATCACCTCTGACAAAGGCTCCCCGGAGGAGGAACAGTGCGTGGGAAAGTAAGGGACAAGCATCTGCAATACAGCAGCACCAGAGAGGAAATGAAGGTGTGGGGTTTTTTTGGTTGGTTGGGTTTTTTTTGGTTTGGTTGCTGTTTTCTTTTTTGGGGGAGGGAGTGGGAGAACCTTTTGTTTTGCACCAATGCGGCAGAACTGACCAACAGGGAAAAAAATGGCTCTTGGAAATCAAACTCTCTCCTAAATTCCTCCTAAAGATTTAAACTTTCTCTTTTTGTTGAATGACCATGATACAAAGACTCTTAGAGTAACTACAAGATGTTTACCCTAAGATCACACTTTTACTATTTAAGAGCATGCAAAATTATTTTCTAATATGAAAAAATCCTCTAATTTTGGATTTGATCAAAGAAATGTTTGCTACTTTTCCTGCCTTTTGAATAGCACATGATATGTTTACTTAAACCAAATTTTTTATTTTTTAGTAGAATCATTTGTATCAGTATTTCAGGCAGTTTTCTCATTTCTGTTTCAAGGGGTTACACTCAGTGTGGTGAAAAGTAGGCCAGACTGTGCATTCTGTCATTAATAAATATCAGCTGAAATGCTGCAAATGCATTTGCTGATAGTTAAACAGCACAGAAATAATACGGGTAAAAAGCATTTATGTCTATGATGACTAAAATAAACACAAAGGACATGGCAATGCTAAGCAATTTCTGGGAGAAAACAGGGTAAATCCCTTTGAGACCAAAATGGAATGACATTCTGGTATACTCAGAGATGGAAATAATTATAAAAACATGACCTGTCTTCAGGAAATCATTAAAAAGTTACAGCTTTGTTTGCCTGAGATACTGCAGGGGCCAATTTCATTAAGAATCACCCTTGCACTGCTAAAGCATCAGGATGCCATTTACAGTTCAGTACCAGCAGACTATCACATCATTAGAGCCTCTCTGGTTCATTACGCAGCTCACAGATGGTGCTCATCAGAATTAGGAACCAGGCTGGGACAGACACAGGATTTCAGCCAATGGAGATGCCAATTTCCTGAGCCAGAAACACTGCTCCCTGCTTGCCCCAAGCAGCCAGAAACAGGAACAGCACATTCAATAGCCAATGCCACTAAGCAGCCTGCACTTGCAGAGAACAACTGCGAAGATGACAGAATGCCGTGTTTCAAAAGATCTTAAAAAGGTCCAGGATGGTCTCCATCACCTAACTAGTTTGCTAGGAAGAGAAATCACATACTAGACACCTTGCACACTGGGTCAGACCAAGTGGATTTCCTACTTCTTCAATTTCCACTTATTTTCTCTAGAAATCTTAATTTTCACTCAACCATGTAATAACTAGGTAGATGTCCATCTCCACATAGCTAGAGACATGGTAAGACACATTGCTAGTACAAACCCCAAAAGATTTTGAAAGATAGATTTCATATCAAAATGTGCATTGATTTTGTAATGTCAAATTTTGCTTGACTTCTAAACTCAACATCAAAGTTTCTGAACTGTAAATGTAATGGCTAGATTTAAAAATAAGTAAAAAAAAAAAAAAAAAAAAAATGGGAGAAAGCAATTAATTTTTTAATTTACAAAATTTTGCTATCATATTTTATGTACATTTTTAAAATATTTAAATCACTGGAATGGGAAAACAAGATATATCTGATGCAGAGACTCTGCAGCCACATCTATAAATAGCTGGTTCTCTCAAACTTTTATGAAGAATCAGTCTTGGATCTGATTCAAAAAACTAAGTACACATTTTATCTTTATAGCATATTTGAAGCTGTAAAACACTCATCTATAGATGCAGTTTTACTCAGCTCTGTGCACACATAAAAGTATTTTATAGTTTTGACAAGTGTTCTGTCATTGCCTGCAACAGTCCTTTAGTAAAAATATCAGTGCTTGCAATAAAAACCTACCTCTCTGCTAGACAGAGCAGTGAATTGCATTGATTCAGAGAGACAAGGTGCCTCCAGTGCTTGGTTTCAGGACAAAAGTAACAGAAATATTTCCAGGATATTTAAGGTTGGCATAGGTAGTCATCAATAACCCATACATTTGCAGTTGATGGTATTTGCAAATGTTTCAGAAGATTCATTTTAACCCCGTGCCCATCAAAGTGCACCACTGTCCACCTGTCCAGCAGCAGCTGCTATCTGGTACCTTTGCATGTAAGGCCACAAAACCAGTGCTTTTGTATAGGGTATGACTAAGAACTGACTTAAAGCTTTCTTCTTAACAAACTTCCCATTTACCTTCCAAGTCACAAAGACAGACTGAAGAATGAAAAGTGTCCAGGTCTACCAAAGCTGTAGACACTTGTGTTGCCAGTATTGCCAGACACTTTTCAGTAAACAAAAACTGCACCCTGACAAGAACAACTCTTAAAAGTTATGTATCAAGCAGTGTTAAACCTTCACCTGAAAAACACAGTCTTGTCCAGTAACTATATCTTCACCATAAACCTTATGTTTTCAACTTCAAGCCATGGTTTACATTTCAAGGCACAAAACCCACAGATAATACACTGGGCACTACATGGAGAGATAACCAGCCATGCTTAAATAGACATCAGTTCTGTTCCGGAGCTGTGGAATGGCAGCTGCCTCCAAAAGTCCAAGAAAGCATTCAAATGAAATTTGGGAAATGCACAGGAGCACTGCTGGCTATAATCCAGAAGCCAATTCTACTTCAGCCCCCAGTTTTGAAACTTTTCTCAAAGTAACCACAGATGTCAGGGTGGGATGGGGTGGGGGGGAAGGGTAGTATTTCCAAAATATGGAATAAAAATGTAAACTTTCTTGGACCAAAGTACTTTTGTACTTTAGCAGCTAATGCGCAGACAAGGCATTTAACCAGTATGTGACAACAGCCAACTGCAATGTTACAAAGTACTTGTATTTCTATAGCCAAACCGAAGCTCTAAATGGTTACAAGACATAAGCTGCAAGAACCATAAATCCTTTAATCTAGAGAACATACTGAGCAAAGAGCTCGAATCCAGCTGACCAAATCCTGGGTCTATCTCTTTTTCTCTTTTTAGCTTTTTTTTCTCCCCACCCTATCAGCTTCCATCTCCTCATTTTCTGCCACTTCTGATGCTCTGCAGACACCGTGACAAGCCCATAGGGCATGTATTAATTCTGCCTCTAAACTGTGATGAATTAAGCAGCTTTATATCCTGTTATAATTCCATTCCACTGATGGTTCACAGGGTCAAAAACCTCAATTCAGCACTAATCAATCTGATCCTCCAGCAAAAATCTTTCATGATCATTAACATCTTTAGCAGCTGGATGTCATTCCATGCTTTCTGTTCCATTCTGAAAGTAGCTGTGGACAGATAAAAGTCACATATTCTATACTAAAAACAATGATGTGACTTATGAGCATTAGTGTCAGTACTGTGAATGTCTTGTTGTACCCCCTCTTCAGCTATGCTCAAGTCATTTATTCTTTTCCAAAACAGGCAAATCACTCACCAGGTGGCAATATTTCCTCCCTTTCCCTTCACTGGAGTAGTTACAAAATGCTTATTGCTCATTTGTTCCACAGTAAATCTATTTTCCTTCTTCAAAATCACAAATTCAAGCTGCATTTTCTGACAGGATTCCCTGAGCAAGAGCATTATCCTGTGAATTAAAATCAGTGCCATGTAAAAATGGATCAAAACTGAACAAAACATCCATTTTCTACTGGCTACAGGATATCTACAGGATAACCCTTTCATCAGCTAAACATCTGTCACAACAGTGTTGAATTTTTTACATTTTCCTTGTTACATGCACCTCCAAATCATGAGCAGGTAGGAAAACAAAACAAAACAAAAGGATGTCAGTATCCGCATTTTTAAAGAACATTTCTGACAAACAGCTGTCAGAAACTGCAAGTAACTACTGTTCTGCCTTACCTAAAGCATGTAATGGATAACCCCTCCAAGTCCCTTATGGTTCTACTAACATGAATTAGAGATGTATCTAAGAAGCGAAATGTAAGAATAATTTTTTTGTTTGCATTTGAAGTATGCAAAGATTTTAATAAACACTGAATTTCCATTTTCAGGTTTTCATAAACAGTGAACCCAATGTGTATTTTCTGAGTATAAAAACATGGACAGAGGTGCTGGGGTGAAGCATTTCATTTGCACTTCCTGTTACTGTTGTTCCATGTATCATAGGTTGAAATTTCAGTAGCTTGAGCTACCAAAGTTCACTGTAGTCACTGTGCACTGCCTGTATTTCCCCATCCTTTTTAGAGAAAGAGCAACAAATCTGTATCCGTTAGGCTCTCATAAACACACTCCAAATTTTTTAAGGTAAGGAATAATTAAAGACACAGTAAGTTTAAACACAAAGTTATTCAGGGTGAAAAAAGAAGTACTACTACTAGACAGGGCTTGTGAGATGACAGTACTGGCAAAATCAAGATAATTGCATTGGATTAGGGGTAAACAATTTCTAGTTGAGTGTTTTAAGACCAACTCTCATACACATTTAATTGCAGTATTCATTCTACATCCAGCAGAAAGAACTGTTTGCTAGTGTTCAACACCTTTCTCCTTCTTGTTGAAGGTTAAAGCTGCATGAGCACTTACCTGAATCCACTCATAAAAGAGACAGAACTCTAGACATGGCAATACTAGTGTTAAAACCAGTGGATTCATTTTTCTAAGACCCCTTTTTGTTTCTAAAATGCTACTCAGTAATGTAACTACTCAGCTTTAGGTATATAAGGAATCAGCTTAGTAGATTTCTTAAAAAAAGAAAAAAAATCCCTCCTATAATGCTTGGATGAAATAAAAAACAACCCCAACAAATAAACTCTAACAAAAAAACCCACAAACCCATTCAAAATACTACATTTGAAACACTTTCTCATCATTAGAAGCTCAAAGAGACCACTTACATTATTACAACAGCGCAGTCCTTGCTAGGTCCTATTGCACAACAGTTAACACAGTTCCCTGTATGTTGCCAGCCTCAATGACAGCAAGCTGCAGAAAAAACCCCAGCTATATACGTCCTCTTTAGCATTCAGAGCTGCAGGAATAAAAGAAGCGCTGAATAGACAGGCCGGCTTCAAAGCATTGAAATGCTTACAGTCTATTCCTGCCGTTGGCTCTCGTTCCCAGAGTTGTTAGTTATTCCTTCTGTTGTTTACACTAAATATTCATTAGTAAGACAAAACATAAGCTTATTTTATTTTAATATGCCAAAAATGAGAGAAAACATCCATATATAGATAAAAGATGGAATTACTGGCGATCGTGGATGACTATTATGCTGAATTAAAAACCTGGTGAGCCAGCTCCCACTGGAACGTGTGGGAGTGGGTGGGAAATAAACAAACAAACAAATCACTCTTGTCCATTGAAAGGAATTCAGTTAAAATATGCTTTAGCTGAGCCCCAGGATTTCACTTCCTCCCCCTCCCATTGCAGGCCTTTTGCTCTGAGGGGTTCTCAGGAATCAGTGAACCAGAGTTTATAGTCTGAAGCAAGTTTTAAGCACGTCGTCTCCCATAAATCTACCTACTTTCAGCTAAGCTAAAACCCAATCTTCCCCTGTTGCACAGTTATGCAAAATAAAAACTACAGTAGAATACTGAAGCAGTAGCGCCCACAGCAAGCCTACTGTACATACCTCAAGGCTGCATACATTAGAACATGAACTACAGAGTGGCTTTTCCCTGGAACATCCTTGCCCTCCTCGTGTCAGCTTACAGCTCTCCTTTCCAGGCTTACTCAGTCAGTTCCCAGAACCTACAGACAATTTGCTTCCTTGTGCTGGAGGTAGACGCTTCATTGTTCCTCTCATGAGGGCACAGCAACTTTATTGAAGTGTTGTTTAAAATGAACAGGTTTGAATGGTGTTAGCAAAGAAAAAAAATGCAAAAAGTCTAACCTCCAATATAGGAATTACAGCAAGTCTTGATACAAAAGCCAGAGGTGCTAGGCCTGGCAATCACTTTTTGCTTAATCCCTCAACTGCTCAGCCAAGCATTCATAGGACAAAAATCCTATCAGTCTTCTGTATGCAATTAAAAAAAGATAAAATTAAAAATTAGGTACTAGTCTGATGAGATTTTCAACACAAACAGCTGAAAACTAAGTACATCTAATTTATATTCCCGTGTGCCATTATGCTGACATTGTTACTGAAACATAAGTATGCCACACATCAGCCTCTAGAAATCAGATTCAATGATTTTCTACAAGATACACTGAAACAGAACCAAAATCAAAAAAAATCCTTCCAAAGCAAGGGAGGCTGGTGAGCTGGTAATTTAACAAACCCTTCTGGCTCGGCTGCTCTAATTCACACAAACGCTCACATCACACCCGGCCTCCAGTGCGCACTGAACGAGCCGCCCGACGCTAAGGGTCAGGCGCCAAGGAGCGCGGTCAGGATCACTTCCCACTGTCCTGGCAGGCTGCCGATGACAAAGAAGGGATCAAGAAGTTGCGACAGCTGGGCATTTTCTAGACGACTGAAGGAAGGGTGGCACAGGGACACTCGCGGATTTCCTGTTACCTATTCCTGCTTCCACGTCCGCCCCCATACGGCTCTGTACATGTGTGTGCGTGTCGAAGGGACGGCGAACTCAGCTCAGCCAGCGGCACCGCCAGCCCCGCTTCCCGTGTGCGGGGCTGGGACCGGCCACGCTCTGCGCACTCCACGGAGGGAAACTCACGCCTGCGGAAAGCCCCGTGCGCCCGGCTCCCTCCCGGCGTGGCAGCGGGAACCAGGCGCGACGGTCGCGGGGGATACCGGGCAGCGCGGATGTCCCTCGCCCGCCCGGGGGGCCGGGGCGCGGGGGGTCCGGTCCGGTCCGCCCAGCCCAGCCCCGGACACGGTCCGGGCGGGGCGGCGACAGCTGCAGCAGCAGCAGCTGGGGGCGGCCCCGGCGCGACAAACAACAGGGGCGGCCGCCCGTGCCCGCCCGGCTGCGCTCCCCCGGCCGGGGCGGCGGCGCCCACCCGCGTCCCGCCCGCCCCCCGCCGCCACGGCGGCACTCACGCAGGCAGAGCTGGGTGACATAGGCGTAGTAGGACCAGCAGAGGATGCTGGAGATGAAGAGCACCGGCACCCAGTAGAGCAGCCGCTGGCAGCGCCGCCGCACGCCGCCCCAAGCGCCCGGCGCCCCGGCTGCCGGCGGCGGCGGTGCCGCCATCTTCCCGCACCGCATCCCGGCCGCTCGCTCCGGGGGCCCGGGCCCCGGCCGCGCTCCCCGCCGGAGCCCGCCCCGGCCCCACCCTCCCGGCACGGCCGCTCCTCCCACCGCCCGCCCGCCGCCCGCCTCTCCCCCCGGGCTGGGCAGGGCAGGGCAGGGCGGCTGGGGAAGAACCGCCCCGCAGCCCATAGCGTCCTCTCGGGGTCCGGTTATCCCTGCCGGGCCGCGGGCAAGGGCACGGCCGCCAGGTTCGGCGCAGCGGCCCCGCCCGGCGCAGGGCGCGGCTCCGGCCTGGGGCGGCCGCCACGTGCAGGGACGCCGGGGCGGGCGGCGGCCTGTGCTCGACGCCGCTTCCCTCATCATCCCCTCTGAAACCGGGATGGCGACGCTTAAGAGCGCCCTTCTAGCGCTTTAAAACACCCGGTTACAAAAAGCGCTGCCTGGTTTGCAAGTAACGCGTACAGGGAGCAAGTGCTGCGCGCTGCCGTGCCTCGGCGGGCAGGAGGCAGTGGGCGGCCGCGGTGGGCAGGCATGGCTGCCTTGTGGCTTTTGGCAGCTGTTCGTGCAGGGGAAGGTGGCGGAAGGTTGTGCTGACTCACTCTTCGCAGAAAGGCTTTACTTTATACTCATCGTAATGAAACGCTTGTGAACTATAACAGCGAACCCAGCCTGCATTAGGTTGTGTGCACCCTAATCGTTGGTGAATTATCACTGCAAAACCAGTAATGTCGAGCACGGCCTGTAGTATTGCTGCAGTCTGCTGGAATCTCTCGGAGCATCAGCGGTGCAGTAGGTGGGAAGTGGCTGGTTGATTAAAATGGGTTTGGACTTTGAAAAAAAACTTCACTAATATCTCATGCAAGAGACTACACATGAAGATAAGTAATCTCTGTCTGGAAGGCATACAAGTGCCATTGAAAAAAAGGCTGTGAGAGAGGAAAAAATATTGGAGAAAATAAGATAGAACCACTGGCAGGTGTTGCTGGCAGGTTCCAGAGTAGGAAATGGAGTAGCTGTAGTATGTTTGTTGAAGAGACGCAAAAAAAGAAGTTGACCATATCGCTGCAGTGTTTTTATGTGATGCAAAATCATGCACCCCTCTTATTGATCAAACTGAGTGATTTCAGTTAGCCACACTGAACTGAGTGAATGACCAACAAAGGATAATGTATTGAGAGGGATTTTATATATATATATATCCCATGGCAGTAAATCATCCTTGCCTGTTCAGGAAAAAGACTTGTATATCATTCTGAAGGGCTCAGCAAAACCATTTCCTCAATGTATGGTTATTACAGTATAGAAATGAAAGAAATATGCTACCAAAAGATAGAAACATAATAATTAAGAAAAAAGACTCTGCATAATGGGGAATTTTGTATTATACATTTAAAGGTGAAGATACAGTGAATGGTGCTGAAAAGCTAGATTTTATATTCCCGCATGCTGTATTTCTCAAAACAAGAGTAAAGAGCCTGAAACCAATATGATGTAGACAATAAAAGCGTTTTATTTTACCTTAATTAATTGTCCAAGTCATTGCTGAAGCCAGCATTTTAACAGAACAGTCAAGGGATTTTGCTTTACTATGTTTTAATGAAAACATCTGTGATTATTCAACACAGATTTTAAAAGCAGAAGGAATAAGATTGCCACTGCCTGAAGGCAAGCCTCATGCTCTGCTGGCAAAAGTTAAAAGAAATGAAGGCAATTAAATTCATTTGATGGCTTTTTGCACATATTTGGAAATACGTGACAGTGACCTTTCTCAGGTATCAAGGATAATGCATCTGTTGTAGTCTGTTTCCAGGGAGACATGTCTGTACCTTGAGAAGTTTGCAGCTAGATGCTGTGTATACTGTAAGGATGAAGTAGGTTTTGCATTGTCTTAGGTGCTATGAAAAGGTTTTTCCTGTAAACCATTTTAAAATGCTGTACGTGACATGGGGCTTATTAACAACACATGCCAGGGAAACACAGTAAACACTATAGAAAACTTCATAATATAGTAATTTATTCTTTGGAATCATAGTTATTGTAAAATATGATGCATATAGAGAGGTGGTAGTTTGCCAGAAGTGTGGAAATAAAAAGATGACGAGTTACAAAGACCTTAAATTATATCATACCATTTCTGTTCAGAAGCTTTTCATTATCCCTTCATGGAAATGGGCTGGTGTAGTTCAGCATTCTGCCTTTTCCATGGCCACTACCACCCTCTGCTCACTGCTCAATGTTCACAGTAATCAGAATTCTCTTATTTCATGTGCTAGTAATTACATGAATAATTACTATAGTGTATGCTTTACCATAGCTCCAAAATCATGGTTATATGGTTCAAAATTAGTGAAATAAACAGGCAAACTTCACTTCAATTTAGATGGAACAAAACAGCTTGCCCTGACTAATACTCTGAATTATCTTGGAGCATCCTTTGGTCAGAGAGCTGTAATGAATCCCTCTCTCCTCTCCTTGTGTCTTTTCCCCATGGACACGGGCTCTCTAGCCCTCCTTCATGTCCACAGTTACTTTCCATTCCTTCCCTGACTCTCAGCACTCTCCAGCTGGGACACGAGACATCCTTTCCACTGTACTTTTCCTCCTCTTCCTCCCTCTGGGTATGACCTGCAGAAATTTTAGGTAACAGCAGGAAAACTCAAGAACAAGCATATTCAAAGGAGCATTGTGTTACGGCATAAGTAAGTCTTGGGACAGTCCAAGCCATTGGATATTAATGGAGAAGTTTCCCGAATCAGTGTACTTAGGCTTTGTCTCCACAGTGAGAGAGTTTCTTGGGGCACAGTTTATTGCTGCTTGTATGACATGTTCGAAAGAAAAAGAGAGAGGAAATGAAGGTAATTTTCTTGTCAGGAGCTGGGCTGAAGGAAGCTGGGGTTTGAGGAGGCAGCTTGAGTGTTTGGCAAATTGAAATAAAATGTTCTTGTCATAAGTGGTACCACTCAGGCTTTCCCCTCAGGCAAGGTATATGCAAATTATTGCTGGTAGATTTTTTAAAATGTGTCTCTCCTGGCATACATTTGGGTATTTCTAACATTGCTGCTTCTGACTATTCTCTGTACCCACTTGTGCAAAGGGATGTTAAAGGAAGGGGTTGCCACCCATAGCTCTGGGGCTGGGCATCCTCCTCCCTGCTGGGCCCCAGTGTGGGGGCCTGGTGTCTCTGTCCCAGGCTGGTGAAAGTGGCTGCTGCTTTCCTGCTCAACCAGCAGCAACTTCAACAGCACCTCTGCCCAGGGCTCTCGCAAGTGCCAACAAACAGCCTTTCCCTTTTTCCCCTTTGGCTGTCAAGGCTGAGGGTCACTAGTGAAAACACACATGCCTCCCTCCTCTACCCTCACAAGCACATGCATTGTTGCAGATCCCCAAGTACAGGCATGGCCTCTCTGGTTTTCTGATAGCCCTGCCCAGATCCTAGACCTTCTTACCTGCCCCATGGTCCCAAATCACCAGCTGTCGAGCTTGGTGCTCACTGCAGTCTGAAACAAGCATCCTCCCTCTCCACATACCCTTGCCAAGTACTCTGGCTCACCAGGGCTGTCCCTGTTGTTGTCTCTGTGAGTGTTGTTCAGGTACGTTGTACATCTCTGTGTTTGGCTTCCTCCCTTTGCCATTCCACTTGATAAGGTCCTTGATTAGTTGACATTAATGAAGCAGGTACTCTCTCCTTCCATTTGCTCTGACAGGTGGATTCCAGCTGGGTTCAGATACAGAATGGGGAGTGAAAAATGTGCCTCTTTCTCAAGGAAGGCATCTTGACACCCTTAGCATGCAGTCCTAATTAAAAACTACTTCTTTAATTAAAAACTACTCCTTTGCAAGTCTAGGGGGCTCTTCTCCTGTCTGTAAGCAATCTGATACAAAGGAATACTTCCTCCCCCACCAGGTCCCATGTATTCAGTGGAGGAGGAGGGAGAGTAGGACAGGAAAACACATATTTACTCCTACACAAGTGCAATACACAGAGCAGCAGCTAGAAGCAGGAATACACACAGACAGACTGACAGGCACTCAGCTCTCACTGGGTGAACCAGCAGCCCTGCAGGGATGCTCCTGGCCTTCCTGACAGTGACTGTGCTGCTTGCATCTCTCCAGAATGTTTGGGTGTGGGACCACACTTACGAAACACAGGAAAAGAAATCTCTGTAACATTTCTGGTGTAAGATATCACCTGGAAAATGTATCTTGTATCCCAGCTGGAGTTAGGGACCATCTGTGTATAGTTCGTAGCTCCTGGCTACATGAAAACAAGCAGTTAAGCAGCCTCCCCAGTCTCAGCTAGCTGTCAAATGTATTTTAATTGAAGGGCTGGCCCAGATGCGTTCAGCTCCTTGCTCACCATCTCATCCCGGCTTGGTACTTAATTATTTGCAACTGTTTATGTGCCCAAACCTAACTGTTGTATGACTTTTTTTTCTTAAATTTTTGTCATAATTTTCCTGGTTCCCCACAGGAGAGGCCCATTTAGCTCCTTTCCAATTCCTTCCTCAAATCTTGATTTCTACCTCTGTATTGATATAATACTGTATTTGTCAGAGTCTGCCTTGAGGGAAGTTTTTTCAAGTCCTATTTGGGCTTATTATCCACCCACTCTTCTGTCACTTACAGTGGTAATTTTTTTCATTGCATTGTTGTTTTGGTTTTTTTCCTCAGATGCATTAATCTGGGAATTTTCATTCCCTTGCTGCTTTTCCATTTGTCACTTCAGGTGGGAAACATGGGCAAAAACGAAACCAGTTCAAATCAGTACTAGCTCTTGTGCAGTGGAGCCCTGTACAGTGCCTTAAAGCAGGTCTCTGCTTAGGCAAAAATCAAAACCCCTGCAGCAGAAAACCCTTCAAGAGCTGTATGTGAGAAACCTTATCCCATGCTGTGTGCACCATTCCAGTGCTTTCTGCCCTTTGGAGTAGAAGTTATGTGATTTAATGGTTGACTCCAAGACCAGACATCTAAATTTAAAATGAGCAATCTGATAACCTCCTTTTTCTGCACCCCCCCCCCCCCCCCCATTATTCCAGACAGGGTAGTTTAAAACTTACTTTTACAGCTTATGCCCTGAAATGCCTTGACAGACTTGAGCCACTCCATGCCTTGGTCATACATCTAGGTTTGGCTGTTGTCCAAAGATTAAATACCTGCCTATGTTCGTGCTTTTTGTTGCTGGGATCCTTAGAATACGTCTGCCCAAAATGCAGCAACAGCCACATTTTCTTTCTTTCCACTTCCCATGGAAATGCTTTAACTGCCAAACTGCAAGCCAGTTTTGGTAGTTTGTCCACTGTCTTCATGAAATGATACAAAGAGGTTGCAAGAGTCATAGCACAGAGAAAGTAGATGCTCCAGCAGCCTCTTAGGGCATCTGCCTGAAAGAGCAGAGACTTCTGGATTCATTGTTGCTCCTCATAGTGGGTTTTGTCACACAGTTTCCAAGTGTAAGGCCATTTTTTGTAAAGCCTACGTAACTAACTTCAGACTCAGTATTTTATTGCAGAGATTAGAATACCTGAAAGTTTATTTTTACTCTTTTGAATCTAGGTTGTAGCTTCTGAATCAGGGTTAGAGTTAAAAAACCCCACAAGTAATACATTGTGTTTTCTATGTATATCTGTATGTATAAAATTACATATTTTAATTAAAAAAATCAAGTGGGTACTAGTATTTTTATAGAATGCTACTAGCTAATTATAATGTTCATCTGTGGGAGGAATTTGTAACTCAAACTAGTGGTGAAAATTAACATTACCCATTCAAGATTAAAGCACACCCTTTGTATTAAATTGTATATGTAAGAAAATAAATGCAATATATCCAAGGGCACTGTCTGCTGACAGGTTCAGGGTGCCAAATGCTTTAATGGATTCTCAGATATAGGGAAGAATACTGTGCATTCAGACCTCACACATATTAAAAAATATTCATATAAGTTTTGGCTTGTTTTTAAGGGGAATTCAGACTTGGTATTGCTACAAATTAGTTCCAGATCCATTTTTGAATAGTGTACTTTTGGTCTGATTCTTTTCCTTCTGCAAGAATGAGTCTCAAGTTCTTTTCCTAGACACTGTCTTGACTATATCCTCAGTGGGACAAGAGGGCAAGACACATCATTAGACAATGATCATATCACACAATGTTGCATCAAAGTGAAAAATTCCTGTATCATTTTTTCCCCCCTTTATTTCAATGCATTTATATTCTGATGTTTAGGTGGAAAAGAAGAGATCAAATAACTACAGAAACCAGGCAGTGTGACTAACAAAATGCTGAAAGTCACTGTTCAGTACTTTGGGTTTTTGTCCCTTCACGCTGATAATCTATGTCATACAAAGCCAGAATCTACAGTGGAAGGAGTCTGTATCCACTTACTGCTAAAATGTGCAAGGAGGGAAACTGCCACTGGGATCTTAAACATCAGCAGATTATCAGGGAGCAGCCTGCACCACAGGATATTCTGCCAGGAGCTAGGGGCTCACCACAGCTCAGGCAAAAGCTGTTTAGTATCCCAAGGCTACCCAAAGCTGAGGTTTGCTAGTTCTCATTTTATCCGAGCTGGTCTGGGCATCTGTGGGCAGTTCCTAAGCATCCTCTGAATATTTACTTGCATTATTACAGTTTTCTTGACTTACAGAGGAGAACAAGAGCTGCTTTTAAACAAAGACTTAATTTATGCAACTTTTCACACAATTTAGTTGCAGCATACACATCTTCTGTGCTGCCAGGAATTTTGCAGATTTTTAATAAGGTTTTATTGAGCCCAGTGACTGTTGCTTATCCGAGGGGTGCCTCTACAGCAGATGGCATGTGCCATTACTGTGCCTTGCTTTCACCTGTCCTTTCATTTTCAGGTCTTTTATGCAGAATTCTGTGGCTGAAAAGCGAAGCTATCTAAACAGATGACTAAAAGAAGAAAACAAGTCTATTTTTTTGTCATGGCAAGATGCTCTATTTCAAAGTGCTTACACATTCACGTTACCAAAAAAAGATTATTATGACAAAAGAATTTGAATTATATACACTGCAAAGAAAATTAGTTTCAAGTGCATTTATTTTGAAATAAACAAGAATATTATATGTATATATTCATATTTATATTAAATAATATTATTAAACATGAAGAAAAAATAGTCTTAAAAACTAATCTGACACTTTCACATTCTATTTTATATTAAGTATCTATAGATAGGAAATATATAGAAAAATGCTAGAAGTGCTTCAAGCCAGCCATAAAAGCAAAGTGCACTATTGCCTAGGGCAGTGGAGCAGCCAAATGATGGTACAGCTGCTTCCTCCAGGGGGAGGTCACTGTGAGTGGCAGTCATGAATGAAAAGGAAGGATGGGAACCCCTTCTGTGACTCCCAATGTTTTCTCCTCTCTTCTTTGTCCTTCACCACTGTAGTAGCAAACTGGGTTTTGCATACGCTGACAAGAAGCAGTGAGACAGTTTTGCGTACCGAGACGATACATTGAATACCGCTGATTCCCTAAAGGATCACACAGGGACTGCAGCTTATCTGTGTTCTGCTGTGTCAATCCAAGAACCTTTATCTCAATTTATTTCATTTATTTATTGCTGTCAATAGTTTAAGGACACCAAGTTGGAAATTTTGAATTTATTTATCACAAACATTAACTGAAGTATCATCCTTTGATAGTTTTCTGAACTGGCCTCCATTTTGGTTTTTTTTTTTTTTTCAGATAAAAGCCACATTTAGGATATATTTTTTTCTACAATTCCCAGTGTGGAATTTCTTAAAAAAAGCTTCCTTCTCATTTTGTTTTGATTTTTCTACCAGAAATATATGTTACTATAAATTAAGCATTTCAAAACTTAGGTGCACTGTTACACAGACACCATACATCTATTCACATGATATTTAAGATGGTAATTGAGCAACATGTGCACTGAATAAAATTGTAAAACATTTTATTTCATGATTTGGACTAGAAATATATCTAAAAGCATTATTTTAGTTCTGTTTTGATTATCTGATTACCAAATATTTCTGCTTCTGATGACAATTTATTGACATTAGTTCAAGTGTGTGCATATTCAGCTGGAATTATTTAATGGCACGGTCTTTTCCTAAACAGATACAGATTTATTCATTATCCAGTAAATCTTTTCAAGAAGGGTGTAAAAAATACGTGTTCTTGATTTAATTCCTACTACTTAACAATAATGTTAATAGGCAGTAAGGAAATATGCTGCTGCTCAATAGCAAACAAGTAATATTCAAATAATATTACTTAGTGTTGTTCTGTATTGTGCATGCATTCATTGCATTCATGTTTTTTTGTTGTTTTTTTTTTTTTTTTTTTTTTTTTTTTTTTTTTTTTTTTTTTTTGTTTGTTTGACACAAACACAAGCTATTTATCTAGTTTTCAGATATGGCATTCCAGAGTAGCAAATTAGACAACTATAATTTCTACTCAGTGCCACTTCATATAAAAGTGCACTATTCACAAGAAACATATGAATTTGTACTCTACCAGAAACATACCAGTGTATGGCAATAAAATTTATAATAAATATTACAAAGTGTGTGCTACATGAATTTGAACATTTTGACTTTTCTTTGACACACTGCTTGTAAGACATCTTAAAATCTCTACTATTTTTTAAAGGAGAAATTCATAAACATAATAATAAGACTTGAAGAATCTGAACATTGTAGTTCATACATACAGTACTTTTCCTAGGTAAATACCTATCATTCACATTATGACCATAACAGCTTTACTCCTTGTAAAATAACACCCTGTAAGAGTTTAATTTGTCCATTCAACTCATATGTAATTGTTATGCTACTTAATGTAGTCTCATTTTCAGTTTAGCACAAACTTTTAATAGTGCTCATCTGAAAGTGAATTCACAGTCTAAACTGATGCAGGCAGTTTCTCTTCACTCCAAACATCTTCCTGCCCAGGTGTAAGACTTATTTTTGTTTTCTTTTAAATGACAAATTTATCTCAAAATAATAAAAAATAATATTCAAAAGGTGTTCTTATGAAAGAAGGCTTCTCCCACTCACATGGCATAGTTAGTTCATCAATTAAATAGAATACATACTGAAAAGCAGTTTTAAGAGTTGATGATCACTATACTAAGTGGAAAAGAAGTCCTGTGTTTTATAGTGCAGCTGGAAGATTCACCATTCACCTGGGTTAGTTTGTTCTTCATTAAGAATTCATGGGAATAAATAATTTTAGCCAGTGCAGATAATCCTGCTTTCTTCCTTTATCTCAGCATATCTCGTCTCCGAAATTGCTTCCACAGATCTCTGAGATGCTCACTGGTTACAGTCATCACACAAGAGTAATATTCATTCCAACCATACTTCGGAGTCTCCTGTGAAAAGTAAAAAACATACAATTGGAAAAAAGATACCATTCACTAAATTCATTAATTCTACCTTAAATTTTATTCAGACTCATACATACTAGATAGGTGTTTTAATATTAAAATAGTGAGAGATTAAATTTACTTCTATAAAATGAGAGTTATAAATTCATACGTAGGTTAAGTATTCAAAAGGCATCCTCACCTCACAGCACACAATTAGCATTCAACAAATACCCTATTTATATTAAAAGATGCAGCAAAGTATTTCCTCTTTATTCAGGTATGTCCAGCTCCCTCTCTAGTTTTGTTCCTTGCTTCTTTGTATTGACACTGTACTAAAAAGTTCACCTAAGACACCAAAAAAAAAGCACAGAAAATTATTGATCTTCATTAAACTGAGGCACTAAAAGCCAAATACCATATGGGCAGGTGACATGAAAGCTTCTATATATGAAATTAACTTACTACTAAATTGTAGTTCTGCAACAGGGATAGTTATCCACTGAATGGAGAGGAAAACTGGCCAAGGGTTGGCTTGGGAGATTCACTGCCCTGTGCTCTATGCTCTCTGCAGTTATCACTGGATCTCATCATTTCTTCCACTGTTCTTAACTCCCCAAGTCTATTTTTATAGTAAGTGTAAAAAATAGATGGAGAGATACTAAGAATTAGAGCAACTGGTGAAATAAACCACTTTCCTCCTAGTTTATATGCTGAGCATATGCCACATGGTGTGGAATATCCCTTGGGTCAGTTGTCCTGGCTGTGTCCCCTCCCAGCTCCTTGTGCACACCCAGCCTCCTTGCAGGTGGGGTGGGCTGAAGAGCTGAGAAGTCCTTGACTCTGTGTAAGCACTGCTCCTAGCAACCAGGACATCAGTGTGTCATCAATAGTATTCTCATCCTATATTTAAAACACAGTACGGTAGCAGATACTAGGGAGAAAATTAACTCACTCTTAGGTAAAACCAGGACACATGGTGAGACTGTCCAATACCTTCTTTTGGTTGAACTGAGTAAAGATGTTAAAGAAATTGTCACACTGCGGTACATTAAAATCCACCACTAGACACTGAAGCCTACATCTGTTTATTCTTATCCCTCATCTTGTTTAATTAAAAAGCACAGACGTTTATAAAGAAGTTGTTGATATTCAGAATACAATTTAATCCGCAGTACTATATGATGTTAAATGAAATCTTGGAAACCATACTTACATGAATGCATAATTTAGCTGATATTATAGGCAATCTCAAGAAAAAATGCCTAACTTGCAAATTGCAGTGCATTATTTAACAAAAGCATATTAAGTTTATTAACCTGTGCTTTAAGATATGCATTTACTTTTTATTTTATGAAACAAGTTCAGATAAGTGTTGATGAAAGTAATTAAAAGAAATGCTGAAATGCACTGACTGTTCATCTACTTATTTCTAATGTATGCACTGTTGTTGTATCTACCAAATCCCCAGAAGGAAGAGCTTGTCCACATGTTCTGCAATGCTTTTGCGTTTCACTGGAACATTCTCCTCCCACTGTATCCAGGTACGTTTTTAAGCTTCTTGTCAGGTTTAGGATCAAAAGCCCAAGTTCTGGAATTTCCAATTACTTTTGTAAGATGAGTCAGGAAGGTGTGCCTAATCACACACTTCTCACCTCTCTGCTTTAGAGAAGAGGTAAGCAAAAGCCCCTTCGAACAGTAAGCAACAGCTCCTTTCATTTTTTTAAAACTGTCTTTTACACTATATGTATTCAATTGCTGTGTACTAGGAAAGTATAAAAATAAAAAACTTTAAAAATTAGCTTGATGAAAAATTTAATCTCACTTGACAGAATGAAGTGTTTATAGAAGACAGCAATTTATAGTTGAAATGGCTAGAAATGAGGTTCTGAATCCATGCTTCAGTTTTTAATGTCTTTTTCAAAATAAATTTCCTTCCTCACTCAGTTTCAAACTACTATTTTCAGCTATTAACTGTTACCTCCTAAAAGCTTTTAATCAGAAATTTTGAAAATCCACAATATTCAGAACATCTTCAAATCAATTGTTTCAGTAAAAAAATCTTAAGATTCATTACTTCAGTAGTCAATAAAATCAGAGTCATGGCCTAAGAATCTATGACAGTTCCTGAGCACATGAATAGTTTAGCAAACAATACATTAGATGGAGTAGAATCCCTTCATAAGTTGGTCTCTAGCATCCCTTTTTGGAAATCAACTTTGAAAGGGCTTTGTTAGAAATTTCCTAGATAATGCTTCCACAAGACATTCAAAGCAGAGCTCTCCTCTGTGCTCTGTCAGGCAGTTCCCTACAAACGTGTATTTTCAGTTCTCCCTGCAGTGTATGCAAAGCAGTACCTGCCAATGCCCAGTCAGGCTGTGTGCCCTGCAGGGACCACACACAGCTTGTACACTTGCTCCCCAAGGAGAAATTTGCATTATTTATTATAAGGGTACAACACTCTTTACACTGTGGAGTAATGGCATTAGTGCATTTTAGAGATATGTGATGTACAGCACAATGTGCTGTTTATTGCTTGTCAGAGTGCAGATTCACAGTAGGGTATAATCTATGGCAAGCATGCCAAGTATCTTAATCTCCTTCACCAGAGTTCTACATTTGCCATGGAAAAGCACAGTGTTTCAAAGCACAATGAACGCTACATTTATATTTGGAAAAAAAGTACAATTAATAGTAGTTGTACTGCACCTAACTGTGGGATGTAGTTGTAGCTGATTTTTGTATTTTATGTACATTTATGTGCTTTTTTTGGACATCAGACTGAAATTTAATGTTGAAACTGTTCAATTTCAAATCTCAAATGATTCCATTTTTATTATCTTTTCAATTTATAAAATAAATGGAAAATAATGATTTTTAGAATTATGCAGAATCCACTTTCACTCCACAATGTATGGCAAATGCAGAACTATCTCTATTCTACCCCACAGTACTTTTGCCAAATCCCTTCATGTACCTTGGCTAAAGGTTCCATTTCCATTAGTAGAAGTTTACAACAAATCTAAAGAAATATTATGAGTTATGCAATGTTTTGCACAAGCCAACAGCTGGTTAAATCACTGTAATGCCTGGGCTTGATCTCAGAGGTCTTTTCTGACCTTAACAATTCTGTGATTCTGACTTGTGATAAGAGACAAGAAGCAGTTGCTCAAGTGAAGAGCAGTAGCAAAGTAATGTGTCAGCAGGGCAGAAAGAATTTTATATATACAAGGCTTATATTGTATTCTTCAGTGCACAGGCAGCAGGTATTTGATACAGACCTACTACTGAAGCAAACTTGATTACAGTAAGAATTTTTGTTACATCCAGGAGCTCCAGGTGGGAGGAAGAGCAGGGTAAATACCTAACAGCCTCTGCATTAACTCAGTGACGTTGCCTGTAGGCAAGTCCATGCCCTGAAAACTAACCTGGTTTCTTGTCTCCAAATGGGTGGTGTAGATGTACTATAATTCAATTTTTTTTGAGAATGACTTTATACAGAATGAACAACATCTCTGGAGATTTATAAAACCCTTTATAAATCTGCATGGTACATTTGTTCCCAGTTTACATCATCTCAGCATATGAATTAATTAATTTAGTGCCTGAATTCAGATCTGACAAGGTGTTGATGTATGCATACTTGATGCTTTTACCAGTCTCTCTTTCTGTCACCAAAATAATTTTATTAGGTTTGTTGATTAGATACTGGATTCCTTTGTGTCACTGCATTTTCTTCCACTTGGTCACATACCCTTCACTGAAATTATTAGGGAAGCATCATGTCTGTGTAGCATTTTTCCAGTTTCCTGTAAGAGCTGTTTCATATCTTGAAAAGTTTACAGTTTAAATAATTCTTAACATGAAACAACAGTATGGGTTTTGACAAAAAGACAAAGTATTCCTAATAACTATTTTTAAAAATACATGAGACAAGAAGAAAGGAATCTTTGAAAGTCAAAAGTTTCAAAGATATAAAGTTACATAAGATTAAACTAAAGTCATGACTTCCTCATGTGACTAGTGACTTAGATTACTGAAATATTAAATTTTAAAAAGTTTAAGCTACTTTATTAGTCATTTACACTTCCCATTAGTAATGTGGAGAAACCAGATGCTTTGTGAAGATCAAATTTCCTCTTCTGTCCCTCACATATTAGTACAATGCTTCAGAGTATTAGTGTATAGTATTGAACAAAAAGCCTCAGCTTAATATTGTGCCTCAGAATTAAAACCAGCAGGGGAATGACAGTGAAACCCTCCTGGCTCAGGAGCATGAGATGTGCTGGACTCCTCACAGGGTCACTCAGAGCAGACCCCTGGCCACGGGGCCTTGCTTGTCATGGTGTACATCTCTTTGCTCCTGCCCTCTGTAAAAAAAACCTCTGGGAGCCAACAGCCTTCAGAACAACTCGTGCAAAACCTTTACATGGAAACAGGAAAACCCCTTAAGTTGTAAAGGAACAAACTCTTCCTTTATGTAAGAGAAGAAATGTCTACTAGTGCAGCATCTATGTCCCCTGTGTGACAAACAGTTTCACAACACGGCTACAGCATAGGTACACCCCAGTTCTGACACTGAAATCCACAGTACAACTGAACTGTACAAATGGATGTTCATGGAGTGGATATGTGAAAAGGGCCACGGTGATTACATGTGGACACAATGCTGATTTTTCAAGACTGCTGGTACAGTATTAATTGAGGCAAAAATACATGATTGCTTTCAAGAATGTAGCAGTATAAATCAAAGTAGAATCAAGTCATTATAAGTCAGAAAAATCTGCCTCTATAATCTTCCTTGGTAAATATTTATTAGCTATAGGTACCTGAGAAATTACTTAAAAAGAGATAATGGGACAGACAGAAAACAGCAACAGAAACTAAGAAAAAATACTTTTCCTAATTTCAAACACAATACAAAATCACAGCTGGCTCACAGAACAGTGACAGTGTGAGTCAGTCATTACCAACCAGGATAAAATTTTATTGCTTCAGTCAAAAACACAACATGATGCCTTGAGCTACTAAGTAGCTTGCAGCCATATAACCTATTCCTGAGTTTTGGAACAGGAAGCAAAGCAGTGACAGTTCAACATTCAGCCATTCCTGCAGGCATGCTGGCACACTCAGACTGGTGAAGAAGCTAACACATACCGTCATTTATCTGCTATAGAGCTCCTTCCTCACGCAGGATTTGAAAGTAGTATACCTCTGTATAGGTTTGTAGCCCTGTGGAGCAGAAGATGGAGAAGTGTGCAGATGCAGACAACACGTGAAGGCAGCCAGGGGTAAGCATAAGACAACGGTATCATGAAAATACAAAAAAACGGCTTTAATTGACCAATAGCCAGGAGATACACTACAGTATGTGTGATGCAAAATGTTTAGCATTTAGTCATTGATTTCCAAGTCTTCTGGTTTAAACATGGAATTCGTAAAAGAAAGGGAATCTTCTTATAAATGTTTAAATTTGAAAAACAAAGGGAAATAATTATTTTAACTAAACAATAAGCAAAAAAAAAAAAAAGCTGTTCATGTTTAAACATTTTTAGTAAGTTGATGGCAATACTCTGACTGACCACTTGATGGCAGCTTAACATACGAGTTTGTGTCAAACTCCTAAAACAAAACAAGGTTTCAGGTTGTGCTACAAAATTGCAGAAAAAGAGAAATATCATTTGGTAAAGTCTTTAAGACATTTACTTTTCCAAAATCGTATCTAAAATTTGTATGAAAATGAACATTTTCTGTGTTCCTATAAGAGGCAGTACCTGACCCTCCTGAAGTTTTTAAGTTCAAGGCTAAGCTTTTAAATAGGACAAACCTGCTACATACTGACTGATGTTTCAGAACTGCATTTTCATTGGACTTGTGGGACTCTCTGCTCTTAAATAGGTTCACTTTCAGTCTGACTAAATAACCACAAAATGTCCTTTTCTGAAATACACAGTCCCAGTACCAAATCCTGTCACGGCCTCAAGATTCTGGGCAAACATAATTAGTGAAACAACTTTTAAAAAGGTAGAATTGCTACGTACAAGATGCTATTTATAAAATTGTACTTCACATCACAACTGATTTGAAGGCCTAACTGAGTTCCAGGCCTAACTGAAACTGTTATTTTGGGATGTTTTTGAGAGATAATCAGACACTACATTAATTGGCAGACATTAACTGTGGAATATTTAAAATTAAAATCAGGCATTTATACTTCATAAAGAAGTATAGATTTCTATGTTGCTACAAAATACTGAATAAGCTGAAGCTGTTATGATCTTTTATCTCTATAATGAAACTGACCAAATTTTCATATGGATTCAAAACACAGTTATTGGTAAATAAAATGTTAGTAATTTGTTAGTTTTGATTTAGCACAAGACGACATTTGAGCCCTCCACATTGTAGGAGCAAGAGAGCAAAGTTTTACTTGTTTTAGACACATTAATTACTCTGCAAGTTTTAACATACAAACATTGGGAAGCAATTAATGACACTTTCCACCAGTCTGTTCTGGGAAAAAAGTTCTTAGGCATTTTCTACTTTCCATTCTAAACCAAGACTGCAGTGAGTGGGGGGTGTTTATTAAGGCAAAACTTTTGCAGAATTTTTTTATGAAGGCAAATTTTTGCACAATTTTTACTATTATCCACTCTTGGAAAAAATTGGTTTGTGTGACACTTATAAAAACTTACTGGAAATTGTAATTGTTCAGTTTACTACTGTAATTGTCTTGGAATATTACTGATTAGTGAAGAGAATGCATTTAACTGAATTACAGGACCAAATCACAATTGTCTCCCAATCCAGCAGGTGTCTAATATTTAACTTAAATTAGAATTATAATTTATGAAAGACTGTGTTATTCTTCTGAATATTGGCTATTCTTTATAGTTCTTTTGCAGTCCACTGGAATATTTTATAGTGGTCCAGGGAAAAGCAAGATACATACATAGGACTGAATAGTGCTGGATGATATAGATTCTTAAAATTATATGTGATTTCTGTCATGCATTTTGTGAAATAGGAACATGTGATAAATACAAGAATTACTTAGTAAGCAGACTGTTTGCTGGTTAAATTAACATACACTGCGCATTTACAGTTAGTAAACAAAACATATAGCTGAACAGCTTGAAACAATTGTGAAACAATCATCATTACCACACCATAATAAAAGAAACTGAGGACCAACAAAGAAATAAGTTTGTTACAAATACAGGGGTTGTTATCCACATTTTAGGTTTGAAAATGTACAGAAATAACAAGTAAACTATTAGACTCAACACCACTTCACAGAAAGTTCTAAAATTATGATTAGGAAGCTAACTAAAATTAATTAAAATTACAGAAACAACATTTTGAAATGTGACTTTAGGAACCATAACACAGTTTAAGATTTATGTCTCAGTAATAAAGTAATAAGGTTGTTAATTAGAACACCATTTTACATTTAGTTAAAAATGTTAACACCTGTCATATGAAGAAAAAAAATCACTGCAAGTAATTTCCTGTCCTCTAGCTTATTATAATTGAATATTAGATACAGGGTTTAATTATTAAAATCAGCTCTGAACAAGAACACAGCATTGTTCAGCACCGCTTCACTAATTTTTATTTGAAAATTAAAACTACCTTCTGCTGCAACTCTTTCCAACTGTCATTATGAGCACTCGGTATTTTATATTATGTTTTAGAAGAGTTGACCTTTAACTAAACTTCTTGAGCTTGAGAGAGACAAAGTCTCTTTTCTCTGCATGCAATACAGACATAATTACTGCCGTTATTAAAATTCTTAATGCTAATCTATTAATCACACAATACAGAAGAAATTACTGTAATACAGGGGATTTCTCATCTCCTATTTGGTTTGCACATTATAAAGGTACATCACATCCTGTAAATATTGTTTTCTAACAAAAAAAATCAAAGAAGAATTTAAGAAGGATTTTATCTTACAGTTTGTTTCAGTATTTCTATAAATGTATGTCTTAAAGTATATGTCATAAAATGTATGTCTTTAAACATATGCACTGCTGGTTTGAAATCTACAGATGCTGCAGATGCTAAAGCAGTGGTAAGTAGCAGAATCCACTAAGGTAACTATAAAAATTAGAATCCTTACCCTAAACCCTCGATTGAGTCTGTCTTTCATAATGCCGATAAATTCTTTATAACTCAACTGGTCATCTCTGTCGACATCAAAAATCTTGAACACTGTGTTCACCAAATGAGGTGAGAGCTTCACACCTGTGGCTACATACACAGCACGCTTGAATTCATCTGCATAAGGAGAACACCAGAAAAAAAAAATGTAAAAGGTGAATTTAAGGGTACTTTGTGAACAGCATATTATGAAATATAAGTAAACTTTTAACTCCAGTTTTCACATTTAAATACACAAAAATATGAAAAAGTGAAAATTAGGACTGAATTTCAGTTCTAAACCAAGTAGTTCTTAACTGATATAAAATGATTCTGTTGAATTGGTGCTGATTATTTTACAAAAAAGATAACAGCCCTATTGTACTATGTGCAATAACAAAATTAGAAAATCATATTAACATTAAACTATGTTACATACATGGCATTTACATATTTGACACAGAACCCAAGAAATCAGAGAAAATCATAGAATTCCTTGGTAAGGCCACATGAGGTAGGACCATACTGGTATTATGGGGTCAGACCCATCAAGAGGCTACTTGGGAGAGCACACAAGTCCGACCACTTTGCATATTGCTCACCTTGTGTTCCCCAGGCATCACAATTGTTTTATTAAGGAGTGTAGTAGTACATACATGCCTGGTTCTTTAAGTACTCACTTACTGATTTGTTAAAAATCTGTCTGATCTCTCTTTGGACCTTCTGACAATGTTTTCTACAGTCTTTGTAGAAAGCCAAGTTTCAGATGCTGACTGTGTAAAGAAATGCTTTTGTTTACTTTAATCTGATCTCTCACTAGTGTCATCCAGTGCCTCTTAACTCTTGTATTGTAGGATTTGATGGACAGCTATTCTGCACTCAACTTGTCCACTACTTCTATGACTTATATGCCTGCTATCTCTTATGATATGAGCACGCCTTTTCCTCTCAAAGCTGGAGTCCTAGCATTTTTAGCCTTTTACTGGAAACACTAAAACTACAAACTAGGAAATTAAAAAAAAATGCACTTTTGTTAGCAGTTCTACATGGGTATCAATGGATTGTTATAAGAATATAGATTCTTACCTTGACCTATGGAACGACTTGCAAAATTATACATTTGCATTGCAATTGTGAAGTCCTCTAGATTGTTCAAGAATTGAAAAAATGATCTAAATTCTTCAAATGTGATACCCTAAAAACAAGGAGAACAATATGCACTGTAAGAATTACCAGTAGTAAAAACAACTGAATAAACAAACCTTGCAATTATATATGTCAACTTCATTTAAGAGCAGATACCACACCCATTTAAAAAAAAAAAGGGATTTGTAGTAAAAGTCAATAAAATAGAGAACTGGAGTTTCTTGAGGAATGCAATATGTCTTTTCTATCTGTGACTGCAACAAGGCAGCAATTTTCACCAGAGCAGTCGAAAATACTGTTCTATTGCTGAGGGCAATTTTTAAGCATTCCAGGGTTATTACAATACAATAGTCAATACTGAGAATAAAAAGTCTAGGTTTGGATGAACATTGGAGTATGTTTACTGAAAACCTGAAAACCACTATTATATATATGTGAGTGTATGTGCTCATATAAATACATTGAATGAATTCATAAATATACATGATCTACCTTAAGCCTGTACTTGAGGGTGAAATTTTCATATATCCAGATTTAGACATGCAAGTCTCTTCAGCTGAGGGTTTGCAAGTACTGCAGGGTTTGTCCAGCTTTTAAAGAATCAATCACATTTTGACCAGACTTTAGACTATCTTCTGTGAAAGTTTCACTAAATTGGTCTTGTTAAAAGAGTTTATCTTCATTCCTTGTAATTCCTTCTTTTCTCATCTTAGTTAGAGATCCAAACATCTGATAAACTATCTCTAAATCAATTCTGAAAGAGACCTGAAAATGAGACTTTGAACTAAGCCAGGACCATTGCCTATATCAAATTCCCCCTGGTCTCAGCCATTGCGAACATGGAATGGCATTCTGTGTCAAACCTTGATCTCCCTGGACTCCTTTAACTATAATTCCTGCCTATTTTTCCATTTGCTTTTATTCTATTTAAGTACTTGTCTCTAAAAATATATTGAAGGCATATATTGTGATACAATACAAATATATTGTGAGCCTTTATGTTCAAACTAAAACATTGATCTATGTCTCTGCTCAAACATATACATAGTCTTTATAGTATGGCGGAACACAAGAAACATGCAAATGTAAGTTTGTGCCAGAAGATGGCAGAGGTTGGATGCTAACCCATATATAACAGCAAGGACTGTGCAAAATGCGGAGAGCAGCATAATATTATTATAACAGAAAAATTTAATATGTCTCCATACACTTGAGATGTAACCCACTGCTTAAGTGATCCTACCTAACCACTAGCTAAGATTTATAAACTCTTTGGAGAGCTTGGCCCATCTCCATCATGAATTGCTTTTCTCAACAAGCACATCCTTCACAACTGGGAGGAAACCCTCATATACACAAGTAGAACTACCACCTTATTTTAATTTTTATATTAAAAACTGAATTTAATATTATCAATACTGTATTTTGGTTTCATTGCATTTGACACTATTATGTGTCAAAGTTCTACTTCTTGCAATGTGTTTAGACTGAAAACTCTATGGGACCGGAATGCCCATAGAGTTTTCAGTCTAAACACATTGCCATGCATTTGTGAAATTCCTAGATCAGTGAAATTTCATTTCTCAGCCAGGAGCCTCAGGTACAACAATAAAACAGCAATCATAGAGAACATCCACCCAAGTCTTGAGCTGACATTTTTAAGTTCACAAATCCTTAATGTGCACCAATTTGTCTGTAAAAGTTCTGAATGCAAAAAATAAGTGTAAGAGGTCAGGCTACTGCAAAAATCTTGCTTGTGTGCATGACTTTTGCTTTTCCTAGTAAACTACTCTTTCTCATCCCTCAAGTTTTCTGGCTTTTACCCTTCCGATTCTTTCCCTGATCCTGCTGGTGGGGGAGTGAGCAAATGGCTGTATGGGGCTTGGTCAATGGCTGGGATTAAACCACGACAAAAAAAAGGAAGCTAACTTTTTAATTTGGATAGACAGATTTTATTTTACTACAGCAAAGAAAACTCAGATTAATGTACCAATGCTGCTACAAATGCACAGACTTTCTTCAGGATCTGATATCTATAGTAATTCATGATGCCAGCTTACATGAATCACTGCTTGGCATCTAGTTAGTAAAAGGAGGAAGACATCCCGTGAGCAGGCAGCAGGCCAGCTGAGCATTTTAACATGATTAAAATATGACAAAAGATCATCATGCTGCTTTAGGGGCTTCTTTGTACAGCACCATGAAAGGTTAACGTTGCCACTGTGAGAGTATGGGCATATTACTTTACAGACTTGACTAATTTTTCTTCTGAATGAAATCCTCTGGTTAGTATTAGTATTGCAGCATATCACTGTCATGAAATAAAGAGCAAATTTTATAATCATCAAATTATAGTGTTATGACAAGAGCCAAAAAAATGTGACAACATTTGAACAACATATGAACACCACCTCCATGGCAGTAAGAGTCAAAATCCTATTCTTAAAAGCCTGTGGCCAGCATAAGAGATGTAGTGACAGCACATTTACCAAGCCAATGATACAAAGTTATGAAAAACAGCAACGTCTTGTTTCACTTAGTGGAGGTATAGCATATGACATACCTCAAATACCCAAATATATGGCACCCATCTAGTGCCAGGATATTGCCAGATCACAGCATAAAAGCAAATTTGTAACTAAGTGACAAAGCTTTCTACATGGAGGTTTTCCTTAACTGTTGGTCTCACCAGAGACCAAGAAGAGGAAACTACAGTGGAATACTTGCTATGACATTGGAAGACTTAGATATGAACTTCAATGACTACTACCTTGTATTCAAAAGAAAGTGTCTGTATATTTACTTAACTTCACCTTTGACATTCAAAGTATTTCTCTTTAACTACAACTGTTATTGTTTTTCAGTTTCCCAAGTGATACTTACATTATTGTTTCTAAACAAGACCCAAAGTGAGTGGGGTTTTTTTTGTTTGTTTGTTTGGGTTTTTTTTTTTGTTTTGTTTTTGTTTTTTTTTGTTTTGTTTTTGTTTCTGTGGGTTTTTTTTTTTTTTTTTTTTTTTTTTTTTTTTTTTGTTTGTTTGTTTTGTTTTAGATTTCCATCTGGAACCATGCAGTTATAGCAGTTCTGTTGCACTGTCTTGGCTCTGAATATTGAAAGCTGTACAGACCTTTCACAGCAGTTTGGTCTGAGCACCTCAGTGCCTAGAGCAGGAACTTGGAAAGGGTGACTGAGCAGGAACTCTGATCCCTATCTTACCATGTCATCTGACACCTAATCTGGTCAAAAGAGACAGCCCTGCTTTCCCAGCTATATTTAACACTCAGTGGCCCTAACTGCTGTACAACCACAGGAAGAATCCAGATAATCCAGATATCTGAACAGAAAACTATTGATTTTTGGAGTGTGCTTCTATCAGGTCGGTTGACTAATTCTACTTACTGTCAAGACTGAAATGCAAATGTCATTCCACAAATAAAAACAAACCTAAACAAACTGTTCAAACTGATTTATTACTTTTCTTTGCAAGCTCTGATGTTGATGCTATTAAAAATATAGCTATTGAAAGAGTTAGATTTCTAGGATAGATTAATCTGATCTTCTTCTGTAAACACAAACAGAAGAAGTATATCCAAAACATCTCTTGTTTGAAGGGCTACTTTTAACATTATCCTATAGATTATCACTGATGCATAGCTGCTACTACATTTCTCTCAAGGTACACTTCTAACAATGTATTTTTAAACAAATTAAGGGTTACCTACCTCCTGACCTTTACTGTCTATATTAGCATTTCTGTCTCTTCAGTCATTAAAAAACCCACAAACCCAACAATAATTACAAGCAATTCCTAATAAGACTATAAAACAATGAGAAAAAATGTGATGTCATTTCTAAGTAGATGCCTCTCTAGTGGGTAGGGAGGGAAGAAGGGAGGGAGGGAGGGAGGGAAGAAGAGAGGGAGGGAGGGCGGAAGGAAGGGCGGAAGGAAGGAAGGAAGGGCGGAAGGGTGGAAGGAAGGGTGGAAGGAAGGAAGGGTGGAAGGAAGGAAGGAAGGAAGGAAGGAAGGAAGGAAGGAAGGAAGGAAGGAAGGAAGGAAGGAAGGAAGGGGTTTTTTGATAATTCATTGCTAGAAAACTTTTAATGTCTTATGGCTTTTGCAATTTAACCCATTCTATCTATCTGTTATGTTCTATCTAAACTTCAAGAATACTACTAGCTAAATCCTATGGAATATAATTCTATGCTATTTACTCTTCTACATTTTATTCAGCAAGTAATCTGAAAAACCAGGCATGCAGTTTATGATCAAAGTAAAATCCTGGTGCTAAGTAATACAGTCCAACAAAGCTATGTTTTTATGTTAATGACACTGGGACTGCATGCTGTGGTGCACTGCTAAGCAATTACCTTTTCTTCAGGAATACTGCCACGCATGTTTTCCAGGTAACTTGATGTATTTTCCACATTTGTATACCTCAAGAGAATATGGGCAAAGTCTTCCTCACTGATGGTGTTCATGCCATTAGAGTAAGAAAGGAATTCTATCTCTAGAACCTCAGTTTGCAGGTTATCCATAAATCTAAAGCACAAACAAAATGTGAAGAAATTGTCATATTTTATATTTCTATTGTTCATGTCCTTAAATAAGGACAGGGCTGGGTTATAACCTTTCCACCCCAAACTAACTAAAATTTACAGCAGCATTGGAAGAGGACTTTTTAATATTGGGCCACTAATTGTTTTATTTTGCTCTTTGTGTATATATCACACACAAAGGGATCACAAACCATACAAACATACCTGCCTAAGCTATGTGTATAGTAATATAGTACACATTAATTAGAACAACTATACAAATATTTTTACAAGGAATTAATTAAGTTGAGTCTCACCTATAAAAATCTTCAAAGTTCAGTTCTGCTTTTCCTTTCTTGCCAAAAAAGTGTACAAGCAGTGTCGTATCTGACAGTGAACTTGTAATATCATCAGCACGCTTAAACATTAGAAAAAAAAATTAAAGGCCATGATTGGATCAGATACAGAAGTATAATCTGAGAATGCCTATCATCATAATAGACTTTTCTATTAAGAGTTTGTATTTCATGTTTATAGTCTTTAAGAAGATTTTAATACTGCAAACCATTACATTAATTTTGCCATGCAATTTTCACACAAAATAGCAGTAGCTGTTAATTGCATTTAGTAGAAAGTAGTTAAACTAACAGAATGATGTAATGGAAGCTGCAATGAAGGGAGAAAAGGTATGAAAAATAAAACCAGAAACTTGTGAGGAAAAAAAAAATCTCATCAGCTAAGGTAAACCATAAAATGTAACTCCCTTTGTACACAATCTTGCTTCCCTTCTACTATGAAACTACAAAGAAATTAAAGTACATTAGTTCATATACTCTTATTCCATATTTCAAAAGTAAGCATGAGATTGTGTTCCAAAATCACATCAGTTAGGTGTACTTCACATGATTCTTTTCTGTAAGTTGCAGATAGCTACGTCTTAAATGTTATTGCCCAAACACATTTAAAATACCAGAATTAGGAAATATTTTGAAATAATGAAGCAATATTTGGATTACTTCTCTTAAGACTGTTCCTCAGGTACTGGGTTGTGGTCTCTGCACAGGACTGGAATCTTTGAATATGTATTAATACTTTTCCCTTGAATAAATCGCTAAGGTTTTGAAGGCCAGAATTAGAAGTGAAAGCCAACTAATTTTGATCATTTGTGATAGCAAAAGTTGTAAAGAGGAATCCAAACATTAGTAACTGTGATCTGTGGATAGTGATTGCATACTATTCCACTTTTTTACTACATATTCACTGCCCTTAACTATTGTATATATGCATTGATTTTACTTCTTTGAAAAAGAAGCTCTTGATACACTGAAGAGCTGAAGAATAATTCAGTAATATAAGGCTCTTGAACAAGCCACAGTAGCCTGACATGATACTGTTCTCCTGGTATTAACATGCTTCTGCCAACACTAGAAATTTAAAAAGTAATGTATATATTACATTACTTTTATTACTTACTGTGCCTGCTTAGGAATTACCTCCTGTCCAAGCTCTCATCTTACAAAGACAAGACTTTATGAAAAGCACAGAGTAGGAGAGCAGTCTCTGCTCTTCCTAGGCAAGCTACAACCCATTAGGAAGTTTGTCTACAGACTCTAGTGTTACAGTACAAAACAAGGCACAGTACAGAAACCTAGCAAATATTTGGGAGATGTACGAGTAATAATTTATCACCATTACAATACATAATAAAGCTGGGATCTACCATAGGTACAGAAAACAGTTTATACAGCTCTGTAAAGATCGACACATATAAAATTGCAAGCCACACTCAAGAGTGTGACTCTATTTCTTCACTGAAGAGGCTATACATTTGTAACAGACAAACTAGGTGAAGAAACCAGGAAAAATTTTTTAACAATACGCAATAGTTCAACATCACAATAAACTACGTACCATGTAAAAGCATTTCAAATTTACATTCTCTAAAATACACTATATTATTTTCAGATTTACATACTGATTTGTAAAAAACGTAAAGTGCAATATTCATTAAGAGTATTTATGTATCAACAACAAGGGAAAACACAAGGCAGTAACAACACAAATCCCTTTCAACATCCAATCTAAATAAATGAGAGAGACTTTTCTGTTCTTTAGTGTAATCAGTTTAGGATTCTCAAGATTGCATTTCATGTACTCTAGCTTGCTCTTTATTCTCATATTCTTCTCCAGGGAGAAATAAGATGACATAGTGTATATGGAGGTAGAGATATTTCATGCCCTTCAATTAAGACAGCTCTGCTCTTCAAGTGAGCAAACTAATTCAGAAAAGTAATCACTATTTGTCTTTTAATATTGTTATCCTCCACTACAGGACACAATATAGTGAAATGCAGATACCCTGATTTCTTATGTCTTTTAAGCAATTAAATCCCTAAGCACATTCAAACAATTTCCCTCAAGTACACTGAAAAGATATCAAATGTTAAATTACAGCCTTTCATCTTGCAAAAACATTTCAAAACCTTAGACTTAGGTTGCATTCACCCATATCTAAAGAACCGTTTAAAAAAACTACAATCTGTAAGTCTTTTCACAATTCCCACTTGGTTGGCCTCACTAAATGAAAAAACCCCAAACAAAAACCTCACTGCAGAAACTCAACCCAGTATGCTTCTCTGAAGAACTGCAGGCAACTGAACACTATTCCCGTGCTCCATCTGCACTGATAGCATTAAAAAAAGTCTCTTTTATACGGTAAAGGATAAAACTAGAAGCTTTAATCATTTAAAGCTATTTCCACGATAAAATTAATTTTATTTTAGACCAGTGCAAATTAAATTGCCTCACCTGTTTCCATGTACAAATACGAGCCTCAATTTTGATCAAATATATTTTGCAGTCATTTAAATGTGAATAAAACCCTTCTCATTTCTCTTTACCTTTACAATAGCTGAAATACAAATGCCAGTAAAGAGACAAACTGAAGACAAGCGTTTCAGTCACTTTATTGACTTGCTGCATAATGGCAATATGTTTTTCTTTCTATTTTCTAGCCTGAAGTGCAAAAAGTCTATTCATTTTGTATTCAGCAAAATTAGTCTCAAGTTCTTGATTAACAAGGGTTGACTAAAAGTAGGTAATGCTTATAAGCATTGATTCCACTTTTACAAACATATTCCAATAATTAAGTATGTATATTATGATTTGATTCAATAAGAGCTTTCTTACTGAAAACCCTTGATTTTTCCAACAGTGATAACTAAGCCACTGATTTCCAATTTCACTTAGTAATTTAAGAATAAACCCCAAAACTGAATTTAGTGATAACTGCAATATTCCAAGAGGACAGTGGAATTGCTAAATTAGTCAGCACAGAAACAGTATTATACACTGCCCTAGAGAAAACTAGTTGTGATAAATAACTTTATTCTCCAAAGAAATCTTTTGATTCCCATAGCAACAAACCTTATTTACTCTCATTTTCGACTTACATATAGACTTCTCAAAAGCCAATGAAACAACACAGACCCCAGTGTCACCTTGCTTTATGCCATTTTCTCACTACAAATAGCTATAATATTATTCAGATGCAAGAGTACCTGGGAGAGATAAGAATATGGATGAAAGCCAGCTGGCCCAAACCAAGCAAGATAAAGATAATTACAGCGAGAAGTGGGAAATTGTCAGTGGAGAAAATGCAGAACATGATTTTTCTTCATAAAATTATTTACAAGTGAGCAGAGAGGCTTTTTATACACTTTACAGAGAATTTAAATCACTACTAAGTATAGCTGTTATTAAGCTTCAATTACAGCATAGTTACAGATATTAGACTGAGGCATAGGATATTAAAAAACCCCTCTCTCTCCAAATTAATCATGCGTAGAGATTACCAAATTTAAGTCCATCTATACTAGGGACCGAATTCATGCCAGCTAACTGTACATTAAGATGGCATTTCATTCAGAAAACTCAGTGCCCCAAGCTTCTTGAATAATCAGTGAAATTCTTCTCTCCCCTCTATGTTGCCTTATCTGACTAGACAAGAGCACTGTTATTCTGGATTTTAAAATTTGGTGGAATAAATTAGGATTAATAACTGGCTTAACAATTCAGAAGCTCATGAGCATAGAAGCAAGGGAAGATAGGCTGGGTTTACTGCTTTATTGCAAGATTACTATGTATATGTTATTACTATAGATATTGCTATAAATATTGTTATAAAATTCAGTTCTGTAACACTACATTTTGTTTTGTACACAAGCCAAGAACACAAGATGAGAGAAGTACAGAAAAGGCTTATTTGATACCTAGGAAATGTAGGTTCTACTTTAAAAGAAAAATCAAATACCTTATTTTGTTTGGCCCATAATTAAAATTCAAATAAATTTAAACAGAGGGCTATGACTGCATTTATAAACACCACCATGAGTATGAAGATTAACATTAAAGAAGAAAAAGCCCTATGAAAATTAATGAACAGCAGAGTGATATAAAGGGACTAGGAGTAAATTAAGCCTGGAAATTAGAAATAAGTCCATTGAAGTCCTCAGGTTATTCAATAGCTTCTGCAGAGGAAGAGCAGGGACAAAACACTAATTACTTTTAGTGTGAAGCACACATTGCCTCCAAACCAAGGAAAAAGACTGTTTTACTCTGTAGGTCAGTTTTGTTTCTTGTTCTTTTCTCATTATGATCCTGCTTAGGAAACATGGAACTCTGAGACCAGAGTTCAGAGTTGCTGAATGTTCTTAATGCCACTACCAGCAGAGCAATCACTCTCACTGTGTGGAGCACAGAAAAGCATAAATGGTCTAGACTTCTGACCCTCTGAAACGATAAATACAAAGAAATATCCTACTCAATTATCTAGAAGCAGATCATGAAAGAAGAATTACTAGAATTTAAAGCATTATGGAAATTAATTTGACAGCTCAGTGGTATTTCTATACCTCCATAATGATTGTGTAATATTACAAAAGATGGACCAATGTTTTGGTTACCTTAAAACATTCCTGGTTTTCTCCAGTAATTAAAAGAATCTTTGCATTATACTTTTTGTGAAGACTGATTCTGATAATATACATAAAAAGCACATTAAGGACATAAAGATTAAAAGCTCAAAGGGCTACAACTCTCAGTAAAGTTGTCATTTTACTGGACCACGCCTAAATGACAAAGGTTTCCTGAATTACTTCTCTGTGAACTGCCATGATTATTAGTATTACAAAATGCTTCTGAAGGACTGAAGAAGACTTAATCTTCCAACTCTTTCAAAAGGTAACTTTGTTTTTTCTTGGAAATGACAACCTTCAATTATCACATTGTAGAGAACGAAACGCCTTTGATCTGAGAATTTTGAGGTTTAAAACAAAAAAGGAATTAAAAAGAAAAGAAGAAACAAAGTGCATAATGTCAGAAAGCAATCAGAACAGAATAAATAACATAGCAGTCTGTTTATGGAGCAGAGACCAGAGAGGTTGTTTTATACCTCCGCAAGGTCTGAAAAGAGTGCTTGGCTTGTGCTACGTCTCAAAGTATCCCAATAGCTTCTGGGGACAGGGTCCTCTCCTTCTGTTTTAAGAACCTGCAGTTTCAAGAAGCACAATTGTTTGAAAAACAAAAAACAATGGAACAACCATTTATAAACTTTAAAATATTTTCTAACTGACCTTCAAAAGCAGAGCTTGGTTCTCTTGCTTCTAAACTGTGACATTTTAACCAGTTACATGACACTTTGTAAATGAAAGGAACACTGGTCTATTACAGCTATTTGCTTAATGCTCTTGGCTGCACCAAAAGTATCACGGGACTCCATCTTCCCAAACAAAACAAATTCAAGAAAGCAGAAGTGAAAATATTTACTAAAAGTAAATATCAAAATGGTCATTTAAACTCAGCATTTTGCCAGTGTTTTTTTCTATCAATTCTATTTTTCCAGAAAATATTAATTTATATACTTATGAAATTATTTTTTATTGGTAAAATTAAAAAAATCGCCATATAAATAGTTATATAAAATAATTTAATCTAATATGTATTATTACATCATTGCACCAACAAAGAAAGGCAAAAAACAAGCCTAATAAGTTCAACTTCAACTGTAACATACTTATCAGGAAAACACTATCCACATCTGATGTTCAAACTTACCTTGTCATGAGAATGAACACCACAATCTTCTATGCATACAATTCTATAATTATCTATTTTAAGTATTCATTGAATTTGTTCTCTTACTGGAGTTATTTTAGTCAATTGAATTAGTACTTCTGGCTGTGCACATTTCGTTTCCATTACATGCATCACATCACAGTTATCATGTTCTGGTTGGCATTTGGCCAGTGAAAGCACTCATGCAGTACATGCCAAAGCAGTCTCAGACACAAATGCAGTATGCACCAGAACATGACTTGAAAGATTTAACTTAAGCAAATGAAAATACTGAAATATTGAACTCATTTAAAACATCACCATATGCTTTTTATGGCCTATGGACCTCAACACATTTAAAAAAATTAGAACTGATTTGTCAGATGAAGTGAGGAGAAGGGCCTTATGCATGAGACAGCATGTTGGACTATCCCACACATTTTAGGGTTGCATCTCTTTGGAACCTGGGTATCTTCAGCTCCTGAGGACATCAAGGGAAACAAAAGACTGCTACACTTCTTGTTTAAGTAGGAGAAATAGAACCCCAAAAAGTTTCTGGAGATGAGAGATTTATTGAATTGCTATACACCTGGGTCTCCTTTGCATGGAGATCTCCATTCATACAGTAGGAGGGCAAAAAATATGGCACACACCTGGGCATTATCTTGGTAAAGTGCTCAGACACGGCTGCAGTCCAGAAGGAGATGTTTTTACTGCAGCTGAAAATTCCATAAGTAGAATACCTAACTAGCTTGGTTTCAGTTTGAAACAGGAGGAAGCATGGGAATATGGCAATCACTATCCAGCAAGTTTTGATACAGTAAAGCCTGACCTGAAATCTATTGAATCATAAGGCCTTGCATGTTCTACTTCATTTTTCTCACATCATTCCAGTATGCACATCATGTCAACTGCACATTTTAATTCAACAGACTTCCTTCCTGCATATTGCTCCAATGGTAGGTGCCAAGTCCACAATAAATAAATTTGTGCATTTCTGAACAATTATATAACTAAACAAATTTTAAAACTGGAATTTCACTAGTCATCTAACTCTCCTGGATCCAATCCCCTCACTAGGAATACCACAATAATGCCACAACAACATGAATTCTATTTAAACATAAAATCAGTCTGTTGTTTAAAAACTGTTTTACTTCTGCCATGATCCAGAAATTAATCAGGTCATGATGAAGACATTAAAAAACATCAGATGATCTCTTTCTGCTTCTTTTTCAGCCCTCAAAAATTATTGTAAAGAAGTTTACTGTCACCTAAGTAATACAGGGAATATTTTCTGTAAAATCCTTTCCTAGTTCAGCACTGCAAGTTCTTATGTATTTGTTCTGTAGGTGAAGCTTAAAAGTAGGAAAGCTCTTTTAAGGTTTCGTTATGAGGGCAACAAAGAGGTGAAGGATTCAATTGATTAATTATTCACACTATAAACAAGGAAACAAAGAGATGGATCAAATGACTCATGCATGATGACTTCATTTCACACATTAATTAAAAATATTTCTACAGTTTATTGAAATGTATTTTGTACTTTCCCTTAAAAATACTGTTTCCTCTGTTTCATATAAATAGAGAGCAACCTTTCCTCCTGATAGGCTTGCATGTTCAGCATGCATGCAACAGTCTTTTATGCAGGTCAAGAATCCTCACATTTTTCCTGATTAGCAGAAATAATTTACTCGATGAAAAAGATAAATACAATAGATTTTCTTATAGCATATTATTTCATCTCACTGGTGAAGACTGCATCAATTGAAAATAATTAGAGTACATACATTGTTAGTAGGAGTATGATATCCATAAAGTTGAAGACGCTGACATACAGCAAATATGCGCCAAGCCAAGTATCACATGTCAGAATGAAGACAAAAGAAGGGGGAAAAAAAGACAACAGAATAGGTTAAGACAAGCAAACCTTTACTTTATATATATTATTATTTTTGTTTGTTTATTTTTTTTCAAAATGACAGTGAAAAAAAAATGGTTTATTTTCAGTCTTACTCTTCAAATTTTCAAAAGAGAAGTACAGTTTTTAGAGATTACCCTCAGGACTTACGTGCCATTTTGCCATCTTTACGCTCTCCAAAAGCTATTCCTTTAGGTGTAAGCTTCCTTTGTTCAAAATAAACAGTCTCTGAGAGATTCAACAACTGACCTACAGTTTTGAAAAGCTAAGCAGGATAGGTCTCTCTGGGTGGGAAGAAAAAAATCCTTCTTTTTATTCTCAGGGAAGGTTTAAGAAGTAATAATTCTTGAAAAGCATACTTCCTGTGGTTTCAGGGACAAAGAACTGAGACTGAGTACTGATGTTGGCAAAAGTATAATGGACACTGAGAAGCTCTGCTGATATGTCAAAACATGCAAATTCCAAATGAACATATTTTGGTTTTTTTTTTTTTTTTTGGGTTTTTTTTTTTTTTCCTGCTCTCTGATTGGCAGAGACTTGTCCCTGATATTTACTTTTGCAACAGTAAAAGAATACCTGGTACTGCTGCCATCCCTCAAACACACCACCACAGACTCATTTATTTCTGACTTACCTTTGTATTTGTTTGTATGAAATGCAAATTTGATATTATGCGAGTACCCAATATTCCACAAAAATCTATTCAGGTTAATATATTTTGCACTGGTCATAAGAATTATTTAGTAAGAATTTAAATTTGAATATAAAATCAAAGTGCAGTTGTAACATTTCATAATCTATTTTAAAACTACTATGTGGATAACAAGCACCAGGATCAGAAGGTCTACATGAACAGCTTTAGTTAGTTCTGAAAGCAAGTGTGTAACTTGGTCTTCCCACTGAGATCTCTCACTCTTATAGACAGTAACACTGGCTCATTACTATTTACTTTTCCCTGCATTTCTAAACTCCACATGGAAGCAATTCTACTGTCATAACATCTACTACAGTATTTAAACACTATTTTTTCTTCATATAAATCACTTACTCTTTTTTTCCAGTAACTGCAGTTTAGGCTAAATATTGCTTTTTTCTATATATAAAGTTATACCTATTCTTTTAACAATATGAATTTAGTGTTTAAAAAAAGTGATCAGCGAAATATATACACACATAATTTTGTACTACATCAACAAAAAACCTCAAACAAAATACCAGATGCAACTTTTCTGATTTTACTTACCAGCATTGCACGTTTTTCTTCATCTCCTCTTTTTTCTCTCTTCTCATTTTTTTTCCTGAAGATCTCTTGGAGCTAAAAACCAAACCATTTTGTTCATCTTTATGTTCAGCCTGTTTTCACATACATAACAATATCCTTCATCATAAGGAACATTACAAACAGTATTAAAATACAGTTCTTTACTGAAATATCAGAGTTTCAATGGTGCTTTATTGCTCATACTCATAGCTTCATGTTCCTTCTGTGACTTAAACCATCACACAGAAATGGAAAAAGGAATATTTTTTCCCACAAAGTAAGGGTAAGAATTCTACTTGGGAGCACAATACTAAGAATGCCATATTTAGCCAACCTGGCCAACATAAAAAGGGGAAGTTCCACCCTTTTCACGACCTCCAGGCACATCCTTTCGTGTCAGGTTCTAATTAGTATCTCTGTGGTTATGTAGTCAGCTGGATCAATCTTTTTTTCACATTAGTTTCCAACCTGATCAGTTCTTACTCCTGCTGGCACAAGGGAGGGGTAGAAACACCTGGTGGGGGTGAAACATTCCCCTTCAGCAGCAACAAACAACAAACTACTACTCAGGAGTAATTTATCAAGTACCCTTTCTTTTCAAGTCTGTTCAAAGAATACCTTCAGGTCTTGTAAAATACCCCTTTCACAACTATCTCAACATGAAGAGCTTTAAACATTACTTCTGAGAAAACCTCAAATACAAGATTTCAAACAGACAGATTCTTAAGCACATTTATTTTTGTAAAGTCTTCAGAGTAACAACTGAATTGTACTTATCTTTCTCTGCAAGTATCTGCTTTATTTAGGTATTTCTATTTATAGTAATACCAATTAATGTCCCCAAACGGCTAGAAAAAGGTCTCATGGTGTTTAGCAACAGAAGAAAGCATTAACTATGATACCATCTGGTCCCTACTGGACCTTCAGCTTTTAAAAAAAATGCATGTGAAAATATTGTACTGTCTCATGTAGCATTTGTTATCCTCCAAGTGGGCTGGAAAAGGAATAAACCCTGATCTGAGAAACTTGCCCAACCTAGAATATGTATGTTCAGAACCAAACACCTTGGCATACAAACACAATTGTGGCAGTCCTTTCAAAGGAGCAATTTTACCTACCAAAGTCTGGTAAAACTTGATAATGTAATGGCATGTACACAGAGCTCCACAGGGATTGGAATGTGAAACATAAAGTGTGTGTGATAAATTTTACAAGGAAATTTTCCAAACTAAATTTCAGAATATCTTTATTTCAGAAAAAGCAGATGACTAAGACAAAGGAATCAGCAAGCTTTTCTGCATGGGTATGACAACATTGAAATGAAGGAATTCAATCTTTAGTGATTAAGTAGCAAACACTACATTTATAAACAAAACTAATTTATAAACAACATTTTATGAATTTCCAAAATTGACTACTGAGTTCTGGAATTTCCTATATGGCAAATACAGACCAGAACATTTTGTGTATCACAATACCTATTTTTGAGTATGAGATAAATTTATGGATCTTGGTAAATTTTTTCAAATTTTTTTTTGCAAACCTACAGGCACAAATTACTGTAACTTATGCCAACAAGGAAAGAGTCTTGAAAGGATAGAGTACTACAAAGTTTGCAACCCAGAACAATGCAAAGAAAAAAGTTAAATGAACAGAGAGAAACAGAAAGAAAATCCCTTGTGAAAAGTGAAGTGACAAGCCATCAAGCAGGAGAGAAGAGTGGCAGTAATTGAAAAACCAAAAAAGATCAGTAAAAAGCAAGGCATCCTTGGATGTATTTCCCCTGCCACAGAGGCAAAAGAGGTAGGATTCTGTTGCATGCATTATTAAAGCCCTTGCTAAACTTCTGGAAATGGATCTTTTGTTCAGAAAGAGTGCTATAGGATACCATTGACTGAAAAAAAGTGAATGCAAAAAGGGTCTAGGAGTACTTTCATAGGAACATTGTTTGAAACAGGATAATGAGATTGACTGCTGAAGGCAGCAAAAACAAGATCTCCAGTAACAAGGCAACACAATCCTTCTGTTCCCTGACCTCACCCCTATGACATAAGCAAAGAGAAAAGCACAAACTCCATGAAATTAGTTTACAAAAACAATACAGCTGTTATCAGAAAAATTAGGTATTTTTCAACTCTTCACTACACACTCTGTTTCCTCAAGAATCACATAACACATGATCCCTAAATGAAGCTACTCAAAGTCTCTTTATTTGTAAAACTGAATAGCATTTACGACCATTTTTGCGATATGCTGCCTCTAATTGATGGATAAATATTTTGCAAATGTTGGGGTAGTTCAAACGGCAGCTTTTGAACCGTCTCCTTCTTTCAGGCACAAAGGGTATGATACATCATATTCAAGCAAGGTGAGTAAAGATGCCAAATGTATGTTCTGGGGCCAGCTCTATCTCATCTGCAGTATCACTGAATCAACTTCTATTTTCATATATACTTTCATTACACAAAAATCTATCTACCTATCTATTTTAGTCTTTTTCACTTCAGATCTCACATTCTGACTTAAGGGTTCTGATTTAATTTTTGAAGGATCACCAATATCTAATGAAGCAGAGTTGCACTCAGGTTTAATCTGTACAAATTTGTAAAATACAACAATCCCCTACAATAGGTAGGGGACAGTATACTTAATGTTTAAAAAATCTACTTTCTTTCTTTTATCCACCAAGTCTGCTAACAGAAATAAGGAGAAACTTTAGTCAGGTATCATGACAGAGAACAAATACATAGCAGGATGTGAAGAGGGATAGTTAGAAAGAAAGATGTAAAATCCATAGTTAAATATTGTCCATGTTTCCCACTTTACATGTTTATTTTACTTCATTTTTAGCCTCGGTTTCTGAAAGACAAAGCCTCTTGCTTCAATTTCCTCCCATTTAGCTGTTGTAATGGGAGCTCTTTTTTCCTTCAGAACAAACTTGTCAGTCTATTCCACCACATTCTGTTTAATTGAAAGATGCTTGCTTTTTCGTCTTCTTCCTCTATTTTTTCCTTTTGTTAATTAATCCAATGTTTGCTGGTTTGTTCCTCCAACTGGAGAAGATGCTTATTAAGAATTAGCACTTACAAGGATGTGTACATTTAATAACAGAATACAAAAAAATGACCAGCATGCCACAATTTGCACGTGGTGTCACCTTCCAAAATAAATCTGGAATTTAAGCAGACACCTTTTCTGCTTAAGCCATGTCACCAGAACAAGCCCCCAGAACTCAGATCTTACTTCCCTGAAAAGGAGAATTGAGGGAAGTTCAGCATGTTAAGGAGATTTTCTTCCATATTTTGATTTTCTTAAGGTTAGCATAGTTTATTTAAATCAATTAAGAAAGAACACACAGGAAACTAGGGTGTCTTTATTTTAAATAAATTTGGCTTGGACACTTAACTACATTCCATGTGTCTCTTTCATTCTTTGTATTTTGCTCCATCTTTTTCAATAAGGCACTGGGCTTTTTCTCATGTGTACTCACAGTATTTATAAGCTCAACTACACAAAAATCTATGGAGATAAAATGTATGTCTTTTACACAAATATCTTTTTCCAACATCTGATTCAATTCTTATAAATGTTTTATTGCATTAATCATCTGTACTTGTTTGGTAGAAAATTAAGGCTTTGTGTAGTCCTCAGAAAGCTTGTCTACACCACTAATCACATAATTTTAAATGTTAATTTCTAAAGAAATGTCAAAACCTATGTTCACCATAACTGAGTACTTCAGTGTAATCCCAGACTGCTGCTGCCTCTGGACACTAACAATTTAGAGATCTCTGGTTTATGGTTCACTTTTTTTAGCATAAAGCCACACAATTATTGTAAGCTCAGAGTGGTGAATTTTCTGCATTTCCTTTTTTTTTTTTAATGATCAGTCACTGGCATTTATTTAGAATGGCATTAATTATTTCTCCCATTTCTTTTAAAATCAGAAAATAAATTAAATGAACATAAATCTAAAATAGCCCTCTTGTTACTGCAAGATCATTCTCCTGAACTAGGTGCATCCTACTACCTGAAAACTTATTAAGTATTCAAATTTTAATCTGAATTATTATTGAATTGAATATTGAATATTTATCATGATAAAAATGAATACCTAGTGGACGATTTAGGATTTTCAAAGATTCTCCCTCAAGTGCCAAATTATTCTTAATTTTCAAATCTCCCCAACATGTGAGTTTTTCTTCCGAAGTCTAGGCTTTTTAAAACTGTTCATACTTCTAAACTGAAAAAAATAAACTCTGCTTAAATAATTAATAAGATTAATTTACAGAAGTGCTTTTTCCAAGCCGTAAACAGAGCAAAGCTCTAATTTGAAAAATACTGTCATTCAAATTAGTAATGTAACAAAACCTTGGATGCAACCAAACTACTGCCAAGTTCTAGGTATCCTGCCATCTGTTCCAAAGCACGTGGAAATTATCCAGGTTCAAAGTCAGTTTCCCCTGTAGGAATATTCTCTGTGAAAAGAACTCACTGAACCCCAGCTTAGCAAATTGCTTCAGCATATGGATTTATGGGCTAAACTAGATATATGTACAGTATGTTTTATTTCATTACAGATTTTGTCCAAAACAGATGAGTGTCACATTAGGTCAGTTAATATTTTCAAGTCACTTGTGATTATCAGCATAATGAATGGCAAAGTGAGGTGATCTCTAAGCAAAAGATTCTTTTACAAGTCCTTTCATCATTAGAGCAGTTAAATAACTCTGCTAACCATTAAAACATTTCTATTACTTTAATAGCCTATCTGTTACCTACAGTAGCAATTAGAAGATCCAGAATACAAACTAGAATTAAACTTCAAAAATAATTATATACAAGACTCCTGTGTACTCTAAGAAGGAGCTTCTATTTTCAGTTTACATTATAATAACTCTTAATACTAAATCAGGCAAATAAACAACTACGTTCAGTGAAGAACAGGAGATAATATTCTCATGACTACTGACCTCATCACATGAGTTTCAAGATTACATCAAAAACTGCAAATATACATACCACTAAGAATTCCTTTTTGTCCACCATTTCATTGCCATCAGTATCGAACATGTTGAAAGCAATTCGAAAACCTGCATGTGGTTCTGCCAAAAAAATGCCAAACATTCAATTATTTATTTCCTTGGAAAGAAAGCAAGTATAATACTGTCAGAAATTGTTTGGTATCCTTTCATAAAAACTAGAACCTTAACAAATTTAAACCAGGATGTTTGTGTACATATGTTGTGATACGGCACGAAATGATGACACAGACACTGCTGCTCTCGAGGGGAACAAAAAGGAAGAAAAAGAGGAACTTTATTTTCTGACTCCAACATTTATAGTTTTCCAAAGGTGACAGTGGATTGGAGGGTGACAGTGCCACCTCTCCAATGCCACTGGACAGACCAAGGGTCCATCAATTCTCTCCACCTCCATGAAAGAATGCAAAACATAGGTTATTTACAGAACTGTGTGTGAGAAAGTTTGTTGAAAGAATGCAAACATCAGAAGGCTTAACAAAGTCTTACAAAATCAGGGCGACATCCATACTAAATGGAAATCATAACATCTGTAAGACAGTACAACCCTTGTTATTCAAACAGAAGGCATGCTCACAAAAGTAGAAATAAGACATGAAATATTCAAGAATAATATAGAAGAGTGTTAGTTCCTGGATAGAGTCCATTTTATATTACAAACACAAATATGTAGAAAATAAATTTTCTGTGAAAAGACAGTGTTCTAAAAGAGACTTTAAAAGATTTTGAAAAAAGGTACAGGATGCAACTTCAGATCAAAGTAAATGTAATGCTTAAAGACAATCAACATTTTCTTGTTTACATGTTTAGAGCCGTTGCAATTTGAGATCAGGTCAGAACTTCAAATTATTTCTGAAACATGGCGGCTTTGAAGGTAACTGTAAGTAAAGCCTTTAGGCAACATTTTGGGGATACCCACTGATTTGCAATATGAATGAATTATGGCCAAAAGTTAATTCAGATAACAAAGAAATTATGGAAGAATCATTGATGCCATAGTGGAAGATACTAAGGGTTCAGGGTGAAGTTCCAGCTCTGAATCATAACAGGAATCCAGTTCATGTCCAAAAAAACCCCACTAATGAATCTGATATAAATTATTTAATCACATGTAAGTGAAAGACAAGTAAAATTCTTCCCAGAAAACACCTGTTAAAAATATTTTAAAAAGTCTGTATCAGGCTTAGTTTACGTTATTTTACTTCAATTTTATGGGAGATAAAAGAATAAATTTTCCATTTTGTTAGTGTTTCTAACATAAATACTTTATGTTTTACCACTGACTCTTTGATTTTGCCCATTATGCACTAATTGATGAAACAAACCAGCAGTAATGTGTATCCTTCTGTGCTCCCTATGTTTAGTGTCTCTTATGAATTTCAGCATATTTAGCTAGAAATTTTGTAGGAATTTCGAACAAGAAAATAAATTTAAGCTCTTAGCTGGGGTTTAGCTGGAGCGTATGGCACAGCTTCATCAACAACCACTAAAAGGTATTCTGGATAATAATGCTTTTAAATAAAGCATTACACAAGATTCCAGAAGGGCAAAAGAGGTTCAGAGGGACATAGAGATGTATGGTGTAGCTTTTCATATGCAGGAATGGGAAGTGTAACTTAACACACAACAACACATTCAGAGCTTTGAAACTGCAAGGAATCTTTTAGACTTTTTCTCCACAAATACTTACTTGTTAAAATACATAAGAGGAATAAATATTCTGTGTAAGATATCACACCTGAAGACAAAAAAAAAAAAAAAAAAAAAAAAAAAAAAAAAAAAAAAAAAAAAAAAAAAAAAAAAAAAAAGCCATGTTAGTTTCATCTTGTCTTCACATCCTAAACTTGAAAACACTAAATCTGTATGTAAGGAGACTTTTTATACATGTGCATATTCATACTTGTATGCATGTAACTATATTTGGTCAATAAGTTATGGGTCTACAATATTCATCTATGGCTTGGGGCTTTTTGTTTGGGTTTGTATTTTAAAGGAAGAGTACATTAAACATGGCAAGTAAATTGACATTCAGTGGAGTACAGCTCATTAAACAGAATCTGGATAGGCTCTTAAAAGCTAATATAAATGATTTATTCAATTTTCTTTCCAAAAATCCCACCAGTCATTCATGATAATATTCTCTAATAGTATGAAAACATTTACTTTCAGAATATTCATAGTGCTTCCTCCTGATACACACCATTTGAATACAGTTCTTGACTTTATTAAGTGCTTTTTAAGTGCATATGCTATATTAACTGAAAACTTGAGCTCACAATTTTTTTTTTTGCAAGATTACAAAAGGGAACCACACTGTGTAATGGCACTTCCTTTTCTCTTCAGACGTGATTAAGGCAAAATTTAAATTGGAGATGAAGTCAATACCCAAATAGTAGGTCTTGTACCATAAGTTGTATTTGTGCCTTTCTAGCTCTGGAGTAAGGGGTAAAGAGACAACCTTGCAGAATGTCCAGAGCAGCAATGAAGAGAAGAATCTCATAGTTCAACAAGAACAGAAAACAACAGCTTGCAGCTCTCCCAAAAGCCCTTAGCTCCAATGACCTTTGAGGCTGAACTAGGGAAACTTGTTCCTGATATCTAGCAAATTGGTTTTGTCTGTCCTCCAAAAGCAGAAGTGTTAAGTCAGTCCACAATCTTAGATTATTTCAAAGGAGTGAAAAAAGAACTATTTAGATGCCTGAGAGTAAAGATGTCTATCAGCTAGGATTTTCAAAAGTTGCTGGCTGTCTCCTTGATTTCAGTCCAAGTCAGGTGCAAAAGTTTTTCCAAAAACAACCGCATCTTTGGATGTCTAAATATCTTTTAAAATCTGACTTAACTGAAAATGTGACAAACTAGGTAAGCAGTCATCTGTACTTTTTTGCACTGAAAAACCTGTACAATTAAAATGAAAAACAATGTATCATTCATTCAGTGGATTTTACTTCCATTATACTTCATATCCCATCTTTTGATTCAAGAGCAAATTTAAGTCTTCAGAACCAGTATTTTATTACTGTTAGTAGATCTAGTTAGGAAAGCTACTATGTTTTTTTTTATACCACCTACTCTTTTTCTCAATTTACACATTATTGAAGATTAGCAATGATTAAATACAGGCATTTAAGTAACACATGCTCTATGCTTTATCTTCTTGATTTTATACAGAAGCTTGCAGAAATTAAGTTTTCAAAGGCCTGATTGAATCTGTTTGGACAAGCACCTATCGAGAAATCAGATACCTCAAAGGCTCTCATTCACTGATGGAAAACATTCTTTAATAGCCAGTCAATAAATGTAAATATATTTTTTTGGTTTTTTGATGGCACCATCTTTGTTGTAAAACAGGAAGAAAGTGCAGTTGTTAAGTAGTCCATCACAGGTATGAAGAAAGCAATAGAAAGGGCCTTGAAAGCCTTCTCTCCTTTTGTTTGTACTGGCATATTGTAGCTGCAGACAGATAGTTCTGGTTGATTGCTCTGAGTGTTATGGGAGAGAGGCTCTGAAATGATGATTGAAGGGGAAGAAAAACTTACACTAGGATAAGAAAGAAGAGAAGGAGGGCACTCAAAGGAAAAACATAATAAAAACTTAAGGTCAGTGGGCATATATCGGAGTGCCTCAGCTGAATTATGTAAATCCATGGCAAAATAAATGGACATAGACTTTTACTAATTGTTTTGTATGTGCATGTTAAAAAAAAAAAGAGTAAGAAACAATAAAGTAAAGACTACATTATCACTAAGGAGACCTGAATTCTATTTCCATTTCTTTAACCAATTTACACTATCAGTCATAAGACCCTTCATATTCTCTTATATTTTTTATAAAACTGGGCAACAGAACTCACTTTTTCATAAAACATGCTGAAAAAATATCCAATAAAGCCTAATACTAATTTTACCATCTTATTTTGAGAGTTTGGGTCCTACCAATTCCATCAATTTCTGTAGAACTCCACTGGCAGAAATATGGAGTAAGATACTGTTGAATCAAGACTACACGTCGCAGACATTTTATTACAGACTTAATAAGCAACATCTAGATACATTTTTAACTGACTGATTTACCAGATTCTGAGGCTGAATTTTTATGCAATTAGTATTTCAAAAGTCAGCTGTATACTGCAATTAATATATTTATGCAATTAATATTTCAAGAGTCAACTATATAGAAAGCAGCCTAGAGCAAAGAAATACACTGAAATACAATGCAAAGATGTGCCAATTTCTGCCTCTCTGTGAGTGTTGGCTGTAGACTCAGGAAAAAAAAGTGAGTGCCTCCATACACTAGAGACTCTCCTTTGAGAGTATGTCCATACTACTTACTCCTTGAAAAAATTTGAGCTGCATTTGAGTTATATTAACCAATTACATGCATACACTTGATTGGAATTCTGGTGCTGGTGTGCTTATTTTAAACTCCCATAAAGTGCCCCTCTTTTATAACAAGTACTTGTGTCTGCTTTTGAAAACATTTCAAATGCACCACCACACCTTTGCCACTCTGAATATAAGCAAAGAAACATGTGGATTATTTATTATAAATAGCTTTTAAATTACTGTAAAGCCATCATTGTTTTATTTCCCTATGATTTTTTGTTTTGAAGTGATAGAGCTTGTTAAGAAAGAAAAAAATACTACAGAGGGGACCGGGAGTGACTCTTGGCTCTTCACTTACAAATAGTGTGAGTTTTAAAAGCTATCAAAGCCCTCACCTGCAGAGTTTAAAGGAATATATAACATTTCTGAAACTGTCTCTTTGTGTTGTGCACAAAATGCTTTTCCAGTGAGATAAGATACACTACTGTCTTTAGAAATAATCACATTATTGAACCTATTGAAAAGAAGTAAAGAGATATTGTTTCTTTACTGGAATATTCTATCTATAGTACAGAGTCATTCATGGCAACAAACTGAACCTGAAATATTCAAACATCAGCTTAACAAACTCTGAGTCCCCAATCACTTAAAGGCAGTAGCTGGAAGATGGCATCATTAAAACACTGTAGAGATTACATGGAACTTTTTCATGCTGTAAAATGTGGAAAGCAACAGCAAGCAATTTCTTTATTTTTGAAAATGGGACTCAGATTAAAATATACCATCACAAAAAAGTTAATATAATGGTAATTTGGTTCAAGAAAATAAATTCTCCTCAATCACCTTTCTCATTAAGATTACGGAAAAGTTTGGATGATCCTTTCCAAACTGGTGGTGTCTCCATAAGAATCTGATTCAGCTCCTAAAAAATAAGGTTTAAAAAATTTTAAAACATATATTTCAGTATTTAATGAAGTACTTAATAAATTTTTTATTAAATTCTAGAATATCAATATAAAAGACAAGGAACTGCATGCAAATCTACCAGTTAATTGAACATCAGTTACCACAATGACTTTGGAAGTACTCAAGCACTCCGTAAATTTTTGCACACACGATTATTGCAAGAATTACTCATCTGCATGAATACTAAGTGTTTGCTTAGCTGGAGAGAGACATGCAACATATCTGTGGCTAAAATAACTCACCACTGCTCACATTGCCTGAAGCCAAGGATAAGTCCCCCTGGATTTCAGTAAGGTTTTCATATAAAATCCGAGCAACTGTTCTTTTAAAACACTCGATCTGAACTAAAGCAAACTTCACCCATGAATATGAATGTACTTTACTTAAAATACAGGGAAACAGAGTCCTTTTGCACTTATACAAATGAAAAAAGAGGAAAAAATAAAAGGCACTTAAACACCACAAAAGGGAGAGAGTGGCACAAATATTTCAGGCAGTTTTGGATACACCTATTACACCTAGACACTAAGAAATGTAGTCAGACATAGACTGAGGAAGAAACTGACAGATGCTTGAGAAAGTCAGTAAATTCAACAAAACAGGCACTGCAGCTAAAATATCTGAAATTCTGGATTCAGCTGAGGCTGAATTGACAAAAATGAAGAAATTAAACTCTCCTGTGCCTTTATATTTACATCACAAACAAAATCAACTACCAAAATGTATGGTTATAAGACCACATAGGAATTATTGCTCACCTGCTTTGAAAGGGATCGCCACTTTTTAGCATCTGCAAAAAAAGAAATTGTTATGAATGCATAGGAATTTAATTACGCCAGTGTGGTTCATAAAAATTGGGCTACATATATACTGTGTTTTCTACACAAAAATTTATTTGCCTCACTTCATGAGTGCAATTGTCTTTATGTTATTGAAAAAGCCTTTAACTTAATACATACCTAAAGTCCTAACTTCAAAGAACCAATTCAGATGTAGTTTTTAATTCAACTCTGCTTCAATGAGGGTAAAGACCTTCAACCTCCAAAATACATCCTTAAAACACCTAACAGGAAATAGAGGTGCTAACCCCTGGTAACAATATTCTGAAATGATTATTTAGTAGCAGTAGTATTAAAATGCAAATTGCAAGGAGAACTGGATTACGACCCTTGCTTCATGGACCACTCATACTTTTTAAAGCAAATACAGAAAAAAAGCTCTTGAAACTACACCAAGTGCTAAGACACTCTTCATCCCTTCCTACTAACTCAGATTCCTTTTCCAGCCTCTGTCAGGCTCAATTCTTTGATAGCTGTTATTGAACAAGAGTTGTCCATAATCATTCAAGAATTCAAAACTTGAGGCTCATCACCACCTTCTCAAGACGTATTTGTACAGATTCAGTATTTGTACAGATTCAATATTATAAGACATTGTGAATATTAGAATTCACAAAGGTTCAGAAAGTAGCATTATATGTGGTCAAATCCATAAGAAATTTTTGGTGGGTAAAGGCTTCTTTTCGTAGAGCAAAAGACGCTTTGTTATTAGAAATCCTTTTCTCATAATGAACTTCATGCTCCATTAAATAATTAAAACAATACACAAGCTACCCACTATGGTCTTTCATCAATTCATGGTTAGAAACTGACTGAAATTTTAATTTTACATCTTGGTAAAGGTTTACACCAAGACTGTTGACAAATCCCACTCTAATTATGGTAAAGTTATATCATGCAACATCATAACATGAGCTAACAGATTTTCATAAGCTTTTCATTTAATTTTTTAAATAAAATCCCCTAAAGCTATCTCATTTGCCATATAGATTTGTGTATGTTTATGCCTACCATAAAAAAATTGGAGAATAAATATATCTAGTTTTTCAATCAGATAGTTTCTCAGTCTCTCTGTGTTATATACGTATTTTCTCCCTAGACAAGTCAGTGAAGATTTATGTGTGTGTGTGTATATATATATATATTTCTTACAGCTCAGTATTAAGCTAAATTTACTATAGTTACCACAAAGGGGAAAAAATATATTTCATCTTCTCTTAATTTGCTTTCTCAATATATAAACATATATTCAGATTATAAAAATGTATCAATAACGATTCTTAAAAATAATGTACGTTCTCAAATGAAATCCTGCACCATAAAGGCTGAAACAAGTTAATGAAAGCATTTATTTTATATTTTTTTGTAATAAATACCTGGAGTAAAAAGTTACATTTTATAAAAGAAAACACACTATGACCATATTAGTTAGTTTTTAATCAAAAAAGGAAGTGAACGCCCTCCTGACTTTTGTAGGGTTTACATGATTTCCAAAGTAAATCAATTACAATAGACACATTCACTCCATCACAAATATCATTCAGGCCTAATATTATTAGCTTTTCTATAAAGCAGACATAAAGAGCTTCTATTATTATACTTCAAAGGGCATTTTTGCTTTTTGACAAAACTCAAGACCTTTCTACTCTTCATTCTTAAAAACCTCAGGTATACATTCTTTTCTTATTATGAAAAATATAGACGGTCTAGTATGTCAGCCTCAATGGACCCAATTATATACAACTTGCATGCTATTTATAAAATTACCCCAAAAATAAAAAAAAAAAAGTTTAGAATGTATGATTAGAAAAATTCCTTCCTTAAATGTACAACTTTCAACAGAGCAAGACAGAAAATGGACTTGCCCAAGAAGACAAATGGTACTTTGGCAATACTGCAGTACAAAGGTTAAAATTGCCATAGTCAGAGATGAGAAGCTGGATGCTGTAATCTGTGGGTCATCTATTTCAGCTATTCTGTCTCAATTTCTCAGACAACATGACCTGCACTAGAATGAAGTGATCCACTTCTACTTAATTGTAATCCTTTAAAATAGTTATGTCAGCCATGTAATCTCTGATACCACAAAACCTAAAAGACACCCAGGTTAGTTTTCCTTTTGGTCTCAGAGGTGAACTGGATGAACAGAGAGAATTTTGATAGAAACAAGGTTTGCTACACTGAATTCAGAAGGATGCCTGACTGTTCAACTCCAGATCTCTTCTCGTTTTCCATGAGATAAACAGAATGTCCTTATGCACTTAATGATTTTTGTTTGGTTTGGTTTTTAAAATCTGAATACTTGCTTTATGAGAGGAGGAAGCAGAAACTTCATTGGCATGGAAAAATCTTAATAGCAAACCATACATGGAGTGTGGTCTAGGAAATCAAACTGTCATAAAACCGAGTTAAACCAAAATGTTTTAATGATGTCCAGTATATACAGCACAAATTCTTCATAAACATACATGGTGAAACCCAACTCCACACTAACAAAAAAGGGAAGAATTGAAGGTCTGAGCAGAGGAAATAGATAAAAAGTGTTGATGTGTATTTGTATTAACTTGTGTGATAAGCAATCTGCTTCCTCTCTTTTAACTGCAAAGCAAAAAGAAAAAAAAAAAAAAAAGATTTGTTTTCTGGTAAGAGTTTCAAAGTTTTGCAAGTTTTCACCATCTAAGCTCTATCTATCACTGTTACAATGAGATTATATCTTTATTCAAAAGTTACACAAGTTTTGATCACTGATGTGCCATGACTGAATTCTTTCCTCTTGTTTCATTACTTTTAACAGAACAAAGGGGGAAAAATCCAACATCTGCACAGAATTTTAAGCTTCCTCTGACTGTTTTAGCACTGCATTTGACTGTTCTCTATACTAGCTTTGTGGTGTAGACTTAATAAAGGAAAACTTAGGGTGGGTGATTATACGTGTCACACCTGAGCAAAGATATTCCCACTCTCCAGAAGCTGTGTGCTGCTACCAATGCACTGCAAGCCTGAGGGCCAGGAAATCAAACTAGAGCAGAAAGGGATCACCTTACTATTTAGTCACTCTATGATACTTAAAGCAAAGATTTTGCAATAAACGACCTAAAGTTGATAGTTAACTTTTGTTAATTAACACACAGTACTAACACTGGCAACATTTAAGTGTAGAAAGTTGATCCCCTGGGGGACTAAAACTCTCACTCAAAGCATGTTATTTAGAAAGCCATGATACAGTTATACGTTATATCTTATCTTTAGTCTTTTAGAGAACGTGTATGTTGCCTGCTTACAGAGAAACCATGCCAAAGAGGAAGCAAGAGTTGTACAGCAATACAGGCCTGCTCAGAAAGAAACTGTGTCAATGCAAATGGCACAAATCAACTTGCCATCTTTCATAACTATTAAACTGTTTTGAACATTTAAGACAAGAATGTTTAACCAGCATACAGATGTTTGCAATCTAATAACAATAAGGATACTGATTGTATGCATTTGGACATAATTAAAATTCTGAAGATGCAGTACCTTTTTACTACAATCAGAAACAGAAGTAGAAATCAAAAGCAAATGGGAAAATAGCATGCACCACGGACATTTTCCCTAGCAGTTTTAGCACGGTAAAGCTCCTGCTTACATTTGGGATCATCACTTGTAACAGCCTGGATGAAGTCATGTGGAGTCATGTATAGCTGTCCTTCAAATTCCAGACTGGCAAACATACGAAACCGTTGCTCCCGTGGAGTTGCATAAAGGTGTAAATCTTCGAGGTCTGATCTGTTCTCTGTAACCTTCAAAGAGAGAAGGACACAGTTTCAATCTATGAAAATGGTTCTGGATTTACAACTGTCACATTCACCATAAAGGAACTGTAACTATAAAAGTGATAATTCATAAAGTTAAACATATCCAAGTATCTTTCTGTGGTAAGAGCTGAAACTACAATTGGGATTTCACTGTTATCATTTTCAGTCTTCTACAACTTTAGCAAAAATCTCTGTGTATTGAAATGGGTGGTATTACCCAACTTCAGACCAAAAAATTAAAATATAGAGAATTTTGGCTCCTGAATCATAGAAGGGGAACTTTAACTCAAGGAAGTCATTGTAACTTCAGCAGGCAGACTTCAAACAACTCTGCCAAAACTATTTCAGTTTTCTGATAATTCCAGAAGAGAACAGAGTAATACTTTTCCTATATTGCTTCTTAATACAGAGTGCAGCTGTTGACAGTAATAGGCCTCCATAATATACTCCAGTGTAAAGCTACCATATCTGTGGGAACTGAAGAAGAGAAGAGCATAATTAGAATTCCAGAGTTACAAAAGTATAATATAGCATTAAGTTCAAATATCATGAGAGCCTATGTTTCTCGTGATATTTGAATATGGGTATATTTCCCATCCAGCTGATTTAAATGTAAACTTGCCAGTACAAAACTGTAAATGTTCTAAATTCTCACATCTTTCTGTGGCACTGCCAAACCTTTAACAGAAAATATGCTGCTGCTATCTGAAAACTCTTTTTAGACCATAATGAGGCAAGCTCCTCTGTGGAATCATTATCTTGAAGGAAATGTAAGTATCAACATTTTTTCAGAGATGAAGAAACCAACTGATTCCTAGAAGGAAAAGCAATCATATAGGTAACTTCTCCCATTATGTTGAAATAGGAATCTTATCAATGCAGCATCTTATCAATGAAATCTCCCAACTTGCTCATTATTCCTGTCATTTAATACAGTATTCCTAAAATTCTCCATCTGTCTAACTAAGGAACACACAATTTAACTAATATTATATTTTCTTTTAACAACTAAGAAAAGACAAATGCACTTTTTTTTCAGAGAGCCATCAAAACCCGAACATAAGTTGTAAGATGTCTGCAGTGGCTGTCCACTAAGAGACAACTGTCCTCAAATAGAAACACAAATTTGTTTTCCAAAACCCTTCTAAGAACAGATTACAGATTTCAGCAATTAGAAGCAAAACCACTTTTATACTGAGTAGTCAAAGATCTGGGCTCACTTTTCTTCAGCTTTTCAAACAACATCCTTAAAAACCAAAACATTGGTGAGACTACCGCAGTCAAAATTTTATGGCCTCAGTTGTAATTAGGAGATTAAATTAGATTTGTATAAGAGAAACATCAAAAATTAATGTGTCTAGAAGAGGTGAAACATGTTCTATTTGGGAAAAAAAAATGTCTTAAAGGGGAGTCTTACTACTTAATACCTTATCTAGGACATTTGAGCCAGCCTTCTATAAGGACAAAAGACTATTGACTGTATTTCTCTTTCTGGACTGTCTCTAGTTCTCTTGAAATCATTGCTCCACATTGTATGTGTGAAAATGTTTTGTTTCAACAAACAAACCTGTCATAGAAAGTAAAATTAAGAGAAAGGTCAATACAATAATTTAATTTTCAGTAGACTGCTCACAAATATTCTGCACTCCTGCCTGAGAACCACTTCTAAATCAGGGCTTCATGGTTTTTACAATTGTCAAATGATTACCAAATTAAATATAGGGAGAAAAAAATAGTCTAATAGCCAGACCTATAAAGTCATCTTAAAATGACAGAAAGAAGCAGAATTCTTTTCTAACGTACCCACATGCAAGACAAAATATTTCTGTCCTATCTCACTGTTCGAATATTTTGGTCTTACTGATCCTTCAGCAGTCCAGTGGCATTCAAGCTATGCCTTCATGTGGGAAGTACACAAGTCAGTTGTTTTGACAGAACTTGTAGTGACACAACTGATTATTCCCGTATTTGAAGTTTAATAATCTATCTTTTTTTTTGAAATGTATGTTATTTTATCACTATCAGAAACATGCTCATGAATACAGTCAGGTTGTAAACACAAGTAATAAAGCAATATTTCTGCTTTGCAAAGCAGAAATAAGCAGTAATAAAGTCAATTTTCAGAAAAGAAACAGCTTCAAGGCCGTATTACACACACTGTATGTATAATAAATTGTGATCAGTCATAATCAATCATACACAATCATGGAAATCTCTAGATAATGTAACTCTCAAATATCATTTTACTTTTGATCACTGTCAGTATTTAGAGAGCATGTTGAGATTCTTTGCACTCAAGAAATTCTCACTGTCTCAGGTACTACTGTTTAATATTTCGCTTGAGACACTCAGAAAAATATTTGCTAAATTCTCAGACACATATTTCAATATTATCTTAAGGACTCATGCTCCTACAAGTATAAAATAACATGCTGCAAACATGGAATTTTGAAGACATGCTTAAAATTTATGCATGTCACTACTCAGGTCTGCAAACCTTTAATTTCTGCCTCATTTTTCACTCTAGTTTCTCTCTGACTATATGGAAATGCCAATATTTCATGCTCTGGCTCAAAATCATGGTAACCTGATATGAATATGGAGCCCCCCATGAAGAAGAGCACCTCCCTAAAGGCCCAATACCTGCATGACCTTGTTCTGGTGCTTTATGTTCACTTTTCCAAGCATCAAACTGGATAAGGGAACTGCTCCGACTGAGAACTTTTCTACTGGTGGTAGAAAAGCTTTTTAACTTTTTAAAGTTTAAAAGTTTTTATTTTTAAGCCGGATAGATGCCTGGGTCTACCCCACAAAAACAGTTATTTGTTTCAAAACCTAGGCCACAGGAGCTTACAGATTATGAAAAAAGGAAATACCACCTGTTCCAGCAGCAAGCTCCACCTACATCAAGTGAGGGAAAACGGTGGGCTTAAGCATTATTTTATTCCAAGGAGTAAAACCACCACTTTACTTTGAACTTGGTGGATTGATCTGAAAGAATCAAAACAACTTCTTTCAGTTATTGATCCAATACGAATTTAAATAAACATAAACAAGGCTTAATACGTATTGCATCACCGATCCATACACTGAATGCCCAAATAAAAGCAAAGTTTGGCTACAGAAGATTCCAGGCACACAATCAGCAAACTGACAAATAAAACTTTCTTTGGAAATAATATTTTTTAACCAGATTTCTTTTCAGAGCTTTATTGCTTCTATTATGCTTAATAATTTATCTATCATGCAGAACATTTTCTCTTGTATAAAAGCCGTAATTATTGGGAAGTAACAAATATTCTAAATAAAAACCAGGACACTGTAAAATATTACCTCAATTTGCACTTCTTCAGGCATTCATTTAAGAAAATAATCTCAACACATAACAATGAAGCATCTTCTGTTTTCTCCAACATTTGCAAATGATAATGCAGTGAACCAAGTATGAAAATCTTAGTGACACCACCAATTGCTCTTGATTGATTTATTTCACATTTATGCCCATCTTGGGCAATCTTACTGTAGCAATGGACACAACGAGCAGATCTCCACTGAGGACAGGCAGAAAGAGTTGGAATTGTTCAGTCTGAAAGAAGTCAGGGAGACCTTAGAGCATCCTACCAGGATCCCTACAGGGGATCTGCAAGAGAGCTGGAAATTACTTTTTACATGGGCAGGTAGAGATGGGACAAGGGAGAATGGCTTTAAACTGAAAGAGGGTTGAATAAGATTAGATCCTAGGGAGATATTCCATACTCAGAAGAAAAGAATGGTGGTCAGAATCTGGTACAGGTTGCCCAGAGAAGCTGTGGATGCCCTGGAAGTGTTCCAGGCCAGGTTGGACAGGGCTCTGAGCAACCTGGTCTAGTGGAAACTGTCCCTGTCCATGGCGGGGGGGGCTGGGAACTAGATGATCTTCAAGGTTCCTTCCAAACTATTCTACGATTCTGTGAACAAGACACAGAAAGTAGAATACCAGGGAAGGTACTGTTAGTGGAGGAATGAACAAGATTCTCTAAGTTTCCGATTTCTATTTGAAGTTTCAAGAGCTTATCCTGACTAAATCTCTCTGTGATTAGCAAGTATTTTCAAAAACTTTCATGAAAGCACATCTCTCTGACAAATAAATGAAGGTAGATTTTTTTATGCTACATGTTTACTAATCCTCTTGGCAATCATGCCTACTAATTATCATGATCTTGTCTCATGTTACAATTCTATGTCTTTTAAAAAAAGACGCCCATTTCCATCACACAGAAAGTCAAAAATCTCCTAACAGCAGTTTTACCTTAATTATAGGCATAGCTGCTTACCTCTGGTTTACCTGCACATGTGCAGTGATCTGCTTTGTAATTAGAAATACGGGGGGAAAAGTCCACAGCTGAAACCAAGAATCTAGCTGGTAGACAAACCTGCCACCCTTTCAACTTCACAACCCAACAAGTAAACAAAGAGGCAAGACTGAAGGTTATAAGAACTCACAAACAATATATCATCTTTTCCCTATTCTCAAAAAAATTTAAGTGTTAACAGTTGCAATCAAACTTATGGTTATCATCCTTCTGTCCTTCTTTCCTCAAACTCTTGTACCTTGTTGCTCCACATTTCACCACATCCTCCTTTGCCACACTCCTGCAGAAGGACTGCAGAGAGAACAAAGCACCTGTTTTGGGTGTTTAAATCAGCTGAAGAGAAAAAATCATCTTGGCCTATATTCCTGATCCCCAACACAGAATTGTGTATACACACCTCCACTTCTCCCATGGAGGATATTTCAAAGCCCTTCCTAAAATGGATTAAATATATTCACTTGGGCAAAGGAAACAGAGGAAAATATTTTTTATTGAAACACAGTAATTAAAAATTAAATTGAAAACCAAACAGCAATTTGGCAGGGTACTTCTCTAAAGGAAGAGTATCATTCTTTGATTGGGTGTGATGTCATTGTCAATCTATGCTACAAACATATTACAAATACCCTAAAATATCTGGGAAAGACATCAAAAGTTTCACATATATTATGCAAATGAAAATATGATGACAATGCTTTCTCACTAACACGTTTCAATGACTTAATATACTTAATAAAAGCTCTTTTCTGCAAGTATTGTATTTAAAGAGGGCCACCTAAAGCTCTACTTGTAATAATACCACCACACGTGTCACAAAGCAGTGGTCCTTTAGATGAAGGTTTTTGTTATGGACAATTGGCATTTTTAAGTCAATCAACTTTGAAAGCATTCCTTACAGAACCTCTTCAGAGTGACACTCCACAGAATTTTCTCCCTCTATTCACAGCCAAAATTTAAGCTAATTCGTCACTCAAAACCCATTTCCATTTTCTCATGTGCTATGTCTATCAATAAGACAAGTCAAAATGCCCTAAAAAGCTGGTGTTCTCAGCAAACGTCTCCAGGTACTCCTTGAAGCATGAGCTAATCTCTATTTCTGGTCCCATGTGCCATGTTCATTTTACTGGCTGTCTTACCTCAGAAACATTTCCTTGCAGAATTTGGTAAAACATGAATAAACTTGTATGGCCTTCCAGTGAAATCCAGGCAATAACTTTATATTGTCCTAACACAATGCAAGGCCAAACACAGGGCACAAGACCATAGTGACACTGAAACAGCTAAAACTTTGCAGTAGTTATGACACTGAACTATCTGAAAATATCCAAAAATGACAATGATATGGCCCAAATTGACTGGGAGTAAGCTGCAGAAGATAAAGCAGTACCTCATTGCTCTTTTTATTAAAAAACACAAAAGAAATGTTCTTTGTCAAGTGTGAGCCTTGTGTAACACAAGGTAAGTAATAAGTAAGTTTTATTCTGTGACAAAATATCTAGTTTTCTCATAGAAATAAGCTTAAATGACAGATACAGGATTTTTGGAAATTAAAAATTTGATGCCTACAAGCTCTGCAGAAGTAAGCTACAAGAATCCATTGTCAAAACACAGAGTAATACTCCAATTACCAGATTCTGAGCATATCCAGAAAAAATGCAACATGTTTTACAGAATTGTTAAAAATGTAAATTTTGTGTGTGCATGTGAGGCAAAAAACTCCAACAGTATCACATAAAATCTCACGATTTATTCCAAGTCAAATCAGTGTTCTCTTGCTTTTTCCAACTGAGATAAAGGAGAGCCTATTTTAGCTAAAGAAGCCAATGTTTACTACTAATGATACATTTTGCTTGCAGTCAAAAATATGTTTGCTACAGTAGTTTAATTTATTTCAAGTGAGTAGCTTCCTTTGAATTTTTGTTTGCAAAGTAATCTGTCTTCCATCAATGAGAATCTGTGCAAATTATTAAAATAAAAAGATTTTCAAAGCAACGCTGTTCCTAACTTCCTTCGTTTCTATTTGACTTCAGGCTTATTTAATATGCTCCCATGTAGATAAAAGTAGCACAATTCTGTTTTCATGCTGGGTGGCCAAAAGGTTAACCGTCAGGTTCCCAGTGTGGGAAAATCCCAAAGCAGACAAAATTGTTTTGATGCTTACTGAAGCTGTATTTCTAGCAGACTACTTAGATGTTGTACAGCCAACTGTAGTTGTTAGTTGATCCCGCTTCGCTCAGATAAGGACATTATTATATTATTTACAAGCATAGGAAGCTGGAATGCGTTTAAAATGCTGTAAAAAGGGCCACGTTCAGATGTAACTCTGGCACAGGAAATCACTGGGGTAACAACGTAACTGACATATCAGTCCTGCCTGCATTAGTTTCACAGGGGACCCACTTCACCTCTAGCAGTTCCCCAAGAAGCCTTAGTCAGTATGCATGCCCAGCCCCATATGTTAATATGTTTCACTGCATGCCACACCAAAACACACTAGTAGCTGGATCTGTCCATCCCAAACATGCACCATCCTTTCCTGTCATGAGGAACACACAGATAATGACAAAAGGTAAACCTTCCTTGTCCTTCAGCATGGCTCTCACCACAGCTGGCAAGCAGTATCCTTCTCAGGACTATGCTGATAAGGAGCTTCAGATGTGATCAGCCAAAGAGCAAACCATCTTCATACATTTGGCAACTGCCCTATGGCATGAAATGCACAATGCTTATGAAACAGCATTTGCTGCAAGTGGCTTTTGGAAAAGTGATGATTATGCATCTTTTGGAACAGCATCCTCTTTGAGCAGGGAGGAGAGCCTCCTCCCTAGGGGAGCATTCCTTACTTTTTGGAGGTAAAGTCTTGTTCTTCATTTCACAGAGATGGAAATACATGATGTAATGCACTTAGAAATGTGCTGCTATGAAAATACTTGACCCTTTGATTATTTTCACAAAGTGGGACTTTGACAGTATTGCTGAGATAGTAGGGAAAAATCCTTTGGAAACACCCTAGGTATATAGCTTTCTTCTGGAAATTAATGTGCCTTCAAGAAATGTGAAGTACTCAGTCCGTGTCTGTCTCTCCTTGCCCTTCTTTAGATTTTAAAATAATCTCTGAAGAGATTATTTCACAGACCATATATCCAAAAATTAAATAAGAGGCCTGGAGTTCACTACCTTTACATAATAACAACATGATTACATAGCAGGCTCTTAGGAGGACAAAGATGCATCAATGGTATTTCCAAGACCATTTCAGCAAGTTTTGCCAATGACACTGAACTTCAGGAAGTAAGGAACTAGAAGACGAATATTAACTCCTCTGAGGAACTCTGTCACTCTGTCAGAACAACAGTTCTTTCAAACAGATTCTTGCTCTGCATAACCATCTCCTAAACTTTAAAGGAGCTGTCTCTGCTAGCAGAGCTCTCCCTGTCTTCACTGAAACCTTTAGACACAAAATTAGGAGCTATGAGTACAGAATTTTACTTTGGTTCTTTGGTTATAAGGTGGCAACACCCTTGGAATTAAAACTGCTAGTTTATTATAGTGTCCAAGATTTCACTCCAAATAATCATACATAAAGCCCTAGGGTCCAGAGTTATTCTCAGAAAGCATCTGGGAAAAGGTAATCCTGTAGGGAGCTTAGCTTCCATGCAACTGCTTCTGCAACAAATCTTACTTTCCACCAGAACACCTCAAGTGTTATGCTTGGTCAAGCAAGCATATTTCTGCACTAAGCCTATGATCTTTGTCTGATCAAATAGTCTGCCACACCACAGACCCCATGCTGGTGACACATTTCAGAGTTTACGTGACTTTTGGCAAACAGCATTTTCTTACTCATCTGTACATAAATCACAAATCATTAGGTTTCATTCTTCAACAATTTTATAGAACACAGACAGTCAGACCATTTTGGCATTGTTTTTCTACAAGTCACACAGTATCATATGCATTCTTTTTCCAGCTAGTCTCAAATTATATGCCTCATTTCTGAATTGGTTAAAAAGGTTTCACATCAACATCTGTGTAATCATCACTATTAGTCCTGGAATCTAAAACCCCTTTTAAAATTTCCTGTCTCATAAATCATAGAAGACAGTAGTAGGACAAAGCAACCAACTATCAAGACATATATTATAGATATATATTATACCTTTATACACTTAAATATTCTGTCACTACTGCCAAGCATTATTTCAACTCAGTGACAGAATCTGAAGAAAAGTCAGCTGTAGGGATAGTAACTGGGGCTAGTACAACTCTCAAAATACTTTCACAGGCCATATGAACATTATGTGCAAGCAGGTGGCCTGCCAGGAAAGAAAGATGTTTTTTGAGAGCCAAAACGTAAATTAAGTTTATCCCTGTATTTTAGTGTTTGGGAGTATCAGAAAACTATTCTGCTGTCCACTGGAGCTGCCTGGATGAAACAAGAAGGCTACTTCACTTATTACATTTTTACAAAAATTCCTCTGAGGAAGTCAAAAAGCCATATGGGAGTTCAACACCAGGCATTGTACTGATTTTGGCTGGGATAGCTAACTTCACAGCAGTCAGTATGGTGCCATGCTCTGGATTTATGACCGAAAGTGTGGATAACACAGACATGTTTCAGCTGTTGCTGAGCAGTGCTGGCACAGCGTCATGGCTAATCCTGCCTCCCACATTGTCCCACCACTGAGTCGTCTGGAGGTGCACAAGAAGCTGGGAGGGGACACAGATGGGACAGCTGACCCCAACTTACCAAAGGGAGATTCCACACCATACAATAACTGTGCTTGCTAATAAAAGCTTTGGGGAAGACAGAGGAAATGGACACACACATTCAGTGCATTTGTCTTCCCAGGTCTCCATTACATGTAATGGAGCCCTGTTTGCCTGGGGACGGCTGAACCCCTGCCTGCCCACGGGAAGCAGTGAATCAATTCCTTGTTTGGCTTTATTTGCGTGGCTTATTTTCCTTTGCTTGTGTGGCCTTTACTTTGCTTGTTAACCTGTGTCTATCTCAACCCACAAATTTTCTAACTTTTACACTTGCAAGTCTCTTTCCCATCCCACTGCTAGAAGACGAGGGAGTGGCTTTGTGGCACCGTGTGGTGCCTGCTGGCCAAGGTCAACTACAGTGCTGGAGGTGAGACAGCTGTAACTACCCTGAGTATCTGAATACTTTACACTGTGATGCTGTCTTCAGTTTATAACTGTGTTAACCTTTAAAAATGAAACTATCCATCCTCAATTAATGTTTCAGAATGGATTTAAAAAAAAAATAACAGAAAATCTATGGGAGGAAATAGATTTCCTCCGCAGAATACTTACAAAAATTTTAAGACTCTCTGTCAAGAGAGTTTATACAAATCCATATTATGGCTGTCTTAAAGGAAAGAATTTCAGGTTTTGCAAGGGCTGGTCCCTTTACTGTCAGTACTGGGGTCTTTTTTAGTGGTTCTTCTGTCCCCCAGGGGTGATCTAAGAAACATTTGGTGTAATTGCTTCTACCAGCTGCTGTAGATCTCTATACCAAGACACTGACAACAGAGACTCCACTTCCTGCTTCCAGTGATCTAAGTAAATAGCATTTGAGAAAAGCATGCTGCTAGAAGAGTAATTAAGGAAGAAACGTGCAAATGAAAACATTAGGATGAAGTAGAAGAGTGTGGCTTGGATGGAGAGAGGAAAAAGAAAAGCCATTGCATGATTCGCTTTGGTGGAATGAAAAGAAGCCTGAGATTGGAAATGAAACAGGGAAATAGGGAAATTTTAGAAACTAGAAAACCCCAGAAAGCAGTGCCAGACTTTATGCACCAGGAATAAAGAAACAACCAAAAGCAGCTGGAGAGGATTCCAAGATACATGAGCCTCATCATTTTTTGCTGGTCAGTACCTGATAAAACTGTAAAAACATCCTAGTAAAACATGAACCACAGTTCCATCAACTCATCTATACAGAATCTGCGGGTTATCATTCTCCAGTGATTACTCTAAACACATCTGACAGTAGATCCAAGAGCTCCAACCTTAATCCTAGTAAGACTGACACCTTTATGACTTTTCATGACAGAATTTTCTACTTTCAAAGTTATCAGACTTAAACTCTTACACACTATTAAAGTTGAAAGCTCAGCACTCAAAATCAGGAATTAAAACATTACTGCCCCTCAGGCAACACTAATTCAGCCTTCTAACAAAGGATGTTACAATACAATACCATTGCAGAATACCATGAATAACATTCAACACAATTTGAACATGATATTTGCATCCTTTTTTCTATCTCTGGAGATGTTTTAGAAATCTGTAGTGAAAGAGTTGGTGTTCATCACAGGTCTAGAGGGCAATTATAAATGGATAACAGACACAGCTTATGGTCAAACTACTCATGGTAGTTCCCTGTCTAGATTCACTTACAAACTATGGTCTTTCCCCACAAGCCACTCTGCGGAACAAGAGTCAATAATAAAAAACGCACAGGAACCCACAACCTCAGACCAAAAATGTCACAGCTATTTGATCCTCATTTTTAGGGGGCTTTAATTGAAAGGATATTTTTTCAGGAATCCTGAGCACATAGGCATGCGATTGGAAATCAATTAGACCAATCATTCAAAAATAAAAACCTGCAACGTAAAACTAATATTCTCAGATGTCAGTCTGGATTTAGTCTACGCAATCTGAGTGGACATATTTCAAGTTAATCTTTCAAATTTTCTGCTATGCAAATAGAAAGCCAAATTAATTAACAGCCCTCCACCATACAGGAGTAAGGTGTTTCAAGACAGTTACTGCCTATACCTATGTATACCAATATTTTTTAAAAAATAGGTATACATAGGGATTACATTTTCTAATTTTTTTTAGTTTTACATTAATTAAAATATAAACTTAGTTCTTAATTTTCAACCTCAATGCTTTTATAGTGATGTGTGTGAAAATTCATAATCATACATCCAAGTAAATTCACTGACTTTCAAAGGTACAGCAGCAATATCTACCTTTAAAGAAAACTGACCGTTAACACTGGCTAAGTAAAACAATGTAAAGTTCTGACAAAACAAAACACTATGAAAAACTGAAACAGTTTGTCTTCAGTCCTCTGTGCCACAGTAACACACTCCAGTTACGAGACCATGAATAATCAAAAATAACCAATTCAACTTCTCTTCATAGGGGATGCTGCCAATAGGATCTGCCTCTGAGCTACCAATGCAGGGCAAAAGGGCGAACAACATTCATACCTAGGCACAAGGCCTCCACTGCAAAAATGTAGATCCTGTTCTCAAAGACACTATAAAATAAACTCGGTATAGAGAAAGCAGGCCATCTGCACCACAGACTTCCAGTCTTAGGAGATGCCACTGTGACAAACTGCCTAATCACAGCTCTTGACATTTTGAAATGAAAAAAGCCCCATCCCCATGATTACCATATATTACACAGGCTGCGGTGCAGGAGCTCATCCTTATCACAGGAAACTTCCATTTTCCAAGTTAATGTGTTTCTTGTTACCCCTGGTTACTCAACCGGTGTTTTCGCTGAATTAGTCGAACCGAACCGTTATTTGTCACAATGCTGTCACTTATGAAATTCAGTGTAATCCTTTCACTCTGCAGGAAATTTTATATTAGAAAGGTAATAGTCCTAAGCACAAATCGCAAGTCAGGGCTTGCGCTGCCAGGAGCTGTTCCATTTGCAAACCAGCGTTTTCTATTAAAGAAAGATTCGACCAGGACAGCACCTGAGGCGAAACGCAGGGTTCACGCTGCGAGCGCAGCCAAGGCGCGCCAGTGCCCGCGGCCGCGCTCCGGTGACAGCCCGTCCCTCCCGATGGCTGACAGCTCCTGCTGGGGCCCTGCCTCGCCTCCCGGCCCGGGGCTGCCTCCACGCAGGGTCACCTCTGCGCCACAGCCCGGGGAGCGCCCTCCCGGAGAGCGGCCCCGGCAGAGCCGGCTCCCTGCGAAGGGCGCGCACACACCTACCGTCACCGTCTCCTTGGCAGCGGCCGCCACGGGGATGGGGAGCAGCGCCCGGGCCCCGCCCGGCTCGGCGGCTGCCGGCTCCCGGGAGGGCTCCCGCCGCCGCTCGGACAGCCGGTACCCCGCGAACCCGGCGAGAGCCGCCCCCGCCGGCGGCGGCGCCAGCGCAGCAGGGAGCGCAGGGCGGCCATAGCCCCGCTCCGCCCCAGCGCCCCGCGCACCGAGCCCCCGGTGCCGGCAGAAGCCTCGCGAGAAGCGGGGAAGGGGGTGGGGAACCGAGCGGGCCCTGCAGTCCCCGCCCCGCCCCGCGCCGCCGCCGGGCTGCCCGCGGGCGCTGCTCCGCGCTCCCGGGACAGGCGGCGGGACGTGGCCAAGTTAGCGGAGATACGAGGTGGCCAGACCGAGCACGGGGATCCGGCACGGAGCTGGACCCGCGCAGCGTGAGCCAAAGTGGCGGGGCAGGGTGCCGCCTGGGAGCTGCCGTGAGCGGGGCGGGCTGTGCGTGCGCCTCGCTGCCTGCTGCGCGCACGGCGGGCACCGCGTGTGCTCCTCAGCGTGCCCCCGAGCCCCGCTCCCGGGGCAGCGTGCCGCACCGTGCCGCCGTGTGTCCTTGCCGTGTCAACAGCCTCTCCTCTGATACCTATTCTTGGCGACAGCTAGCTTCCTTTGCATAATCAAGAACTCGTTAAAGACCCGTTGTGAAAGCTGAGCATGGTCTTTTGTCTCTGCTTGATATTGATGGGCAAAAAATCTTGTCAGTCTTTTCATGTTAGGGCATTCTTCCATGGTACAACCTGCATCACAGCCTACATTACCTTGAAACTTTATGAACTGCACACAAACATTTCAAGACACAGCACACCTTATGGCGCTTTTTTTTTTTTTTTTTTTTGCAATGGTACGGTCTCAGTCTTTTTCTTTTTTACATAAGTACATTTCCCCCAAGTTTCAGCCACTTATCCTTTCCCCCCTTCCCCCTCGCCCAATCTCTAATGACTTTTTATATTATTATGAGCAAGATTTTGGAAAATATACAAATGATATTTTGATACCTTTTTAGACACTCTCATGCATTTTCAGTTACATTCAGTGGTTATGTCAAGGAGTCAGTGTGGCTATGTTTGTCAACTGACAGTCTGTCAGATCACACAACTGTAAGCATGGCCAAGGTTGAATTACCTCAGAGCTATGGCTGGAAAGGCAGGTATCTGGGCTGAGTGATGGATTTCCTGCATTTCTTTCAAAATTTTAGAATACTGTAAGCCAATTCATTAATCAAGTAATTCCCTTGACTTCATTATTCCCAACTGTCAAAAACTATTTTTGGTTGTTTTTTTGGGTGTTTTTTTTTTTGCTTTTTTTGGGTTTTTTTTGGTTTTTTTTTTTTTTTTTTTTTTTTTTTTTTTTTTTTTTTTTTTTTTTTTTTTTTTTAATGATCTACTCCTTTATTTTATAAATACTTTATATGTATGACTGCCAGGCACAATCCTTGTCCGCAAGTCTGAATTACATCTGTACTAAATTACTAAAGACCAATATAGAGACCAGCATTTAGGAGTCAAGGCAATAATAATTTCTGATGCTTAGCATGACTGAAACACGAATACTTGCAAGTAAATGACCAAGCATCCAGTCTGGAAAATTTTGTAGAATGTGGCTCTTGGATCTTATCAGTTCTAGCTGCCTCATTAGGAGACACCATTTACCGATAAAATTACCTTTTTCAAATAGTCTACCTTTTTGGTTTGACTGGAAGAGAAAACACTTTTGGTCAGTTTGGTGTCCCAATGTAAACCTGTCAAGAGCTCATCAGTCACCTGAACTGTAGTCATGAATCATGAGTTATCTCCCTGTTCACACTGTTTCCCTGAATTTAGTTAGCCACATTTTATTGACTTTTCAGTAACACCTTTAAGCTAAAATTTATTTCACTTCAAAAATCCAATTCACATCTGCAACTACTTACCCAGGTAATTTTAGGCAGAACTTCCCTGGTGAAGTGTTTGCTTAGGAACAAGAGCAAAATTTATTTGTGCAGCAAGTCTAAAAACATACACTGTCTGAACATCTTGCATGCCGAGATTCAGAAAGCATGTAATTTAAATAAGATTGTTTTAATCCAATTATTCACTTACAGGACTAATAAAAAAGCTGCCAAATTTGAGGTATTTGAATATTGATACATGGAAACAGTCTATTCTCAGTGGATGTGGCCATGTAAATTTGTGCTCATTGCAATAGCTTCTCTGTTGCATTCTGCATATATAAGGGTTATTCATGTGTGTCCACAAAAACAGAGACAGTAAGATCATGAATCTTAAAAAGCTCTATGAATTTTTGTCTTCAATTAAAGAAATAAAGCATGAAGGTGTAAGAACTTCCTTCCCATAGGAAAAAAAAATTCATTGTTGCTTTTTCCTCATCTGAGTTTTTTAAATAGTTAAATATAAATATACCTGTATGTATACATACCTGCTACTGTATCTGATCAGAAGAGAAAGTTTTCAATGTTTTTAAAATCTGCATGTATCGCATTTTAAAGGTCATCAGATTATGGCCTAATTTGTACATGGAACCTTGGAAATGTTCTGTTCTTTTCTTCCTGTTGAAGTCTGCACAAGTACATACCTTTTTCACTCAGACTTACAGGGCTTAGAAAGGCACTCATTGTAAATTGTGCATGTTCTGCTCACCTTCCTGAAAGCAGAGAACCATATTTTTGTGTCCAAATCTGAGAAGAATCTGAAACTGGCCATGATACGTAGGTATCTCCAGCTGGACATATCTCTTTGTGTGCTTCTCCATGGTTTTTGTTCCACCAAACGTTTGCTTTCTTATGTATTCATGAACCCTCCCTTTCCAATATTTTATTATATCATTAAAAATTTATGGCTGGCACAGGACTGTTGTGAGGGAGTTCTAAAATTAACAAAGGTGCAATAAATTGTAGGACCTAAAGTTTTATAGCTAACAGGAGTTTTATAGATATGTAGATCGATCTGTCTCTCCATATATGTACAGACTATCTATGAAAAATTTCAGCCATTACATTCTCCACTCCTTTGGTAGCCACTAGGTTCTGCTTATGACAACATGCTATTCTTAGGAAATATACAGTAATTGTATTGTCTATAGAAGTCCTAACTACTTGCTATGGAAATAAAAACTTGACCACATATGTATTTGTTCAATGACACTGAGAGTGCCGTCTCTAGGAAGTATACGTAGAGTCGATTAGATTGTACTGTATACTTTAAGTTGAATTATGTACTCTTGTAAAAAAACTCTTCAAAATTATTTAACTTCCCATGGTATAGTTTCAGAAGGTGCAAAAAAAAAATCTTTAGCGTTATCTTTTCCTGTCACATGGCTAGTGCAAACACACACACAAAAAATCTTATCTTTTTGTTTCTTTTCTGGTACTTTATAAAACAGCATAACCGGTTTAGTTCCCAGACATTAAAGACTCCACTCAGAAAAGATCAGTATTATGTATTCCGCTCTACTTTAAATGTTCCCATTATATAACAGGAAAGATTTAGCCATAAGGGTCTTTCAGTATGTGATTGCTGAGGACTTTTTTTTTGTTCAAAATAACCCCAACCCCTCTCTACGGGAGACAGTGAACGTTATCTGAGCTGTAGACCTCTCTACTGTTTGTAGGAGTCAAGGGTACTGCTTGGACCCAGGAACAGTATCTATATGGGAGCATCTTTAGGCTTAGAACAATATACCTCCTACCATCCTGCTGCATGTCCTGCAACTTAACAGCTGTGATGAGCAGTTTGATCTTGACCTGCCAATCATGTCAATAAAAATACTTGATGTTTGTTTCAAACGTTTTTGGTGTATTTGAGTAATCAGTGAACAGGCTATTTGAGAAATAGGTGCCATATAGATTATTCAACTTTGATCTATTTCTTTGATTTAGCACTACAATTAAGTAGATTTGCTTCAAAGAGAAAGCTCATTGGTTGATGTTTTACACTGATGTGATAATGTTTACACAGATGTGCTTTGAAATCTTGATTATGGTGGATTTTTGGGTCCCACCACATGACAGGCTCCTGTTATCTGAAAGGTAAAATAATATAACATCTATCTGTAACTGCCTTCAGAACAGGTCTGCCTGTGCTCTCCTCTGAGGTGATTTATCTGATCATTGTATTTAGCATTAATTTTTTCAGTTTTAAATCCCTCCACAGTAAATCACTTGCTTTAAAGCAGCCTTTTTATAATTCAGGTGCACACAGGGGCAGTACTTAGGACTGCAATGATGAAAAGGTGTCGCATTACCTGCTTTAAAGCACCTGCCAATTAATTAGCCCTATACTCTCCATAGCAAATAAAGGTAAGCAGTCAAATCCATTTGATCTCTCAGATTTAGACTGTGACTGAAAAGACCATGAAGCAAGACGGGAGAACTAATCTCTCATGATTCTCTGCAACTTTTTTGTTTAAATGAAACCTTAAACCACCAAATGATTCTCTTGAACTTTTGAAAGAATTAACTATGAAAGATCTTTACATTTTATACTCTAATACCATGTTTTAAGATTGGCAAAGAACTGCATATCTTAGATGCTGAGATAGGTCATGTCATTTAAGCCCTAAAATTCATTAGACTTTGCAGAAAAGGCAGGAAAGATGGCAAAAGTCAAACTCTTAGATTTAATGTAGCATTGTTTTACCATTGGTGAATATGTTTTCCACCAAAATATATTTTCCTATGTGAACAATTCTACACATGAAAAAAGTGCACGTGTTTCTCTGGAACAAGACAACAAAGTCCCAAACGGATTAAAAATGTTGTAGAACTACAGGAGGGATCTTTCATTAGATAATATTGCTAATTTATTATGCTCACAGACCTTGGCTAAGGGCCCAATGAAAAACCCCAAAGAAGATGGGTTAGGGTCACAATCTTTCTTCTTCTCTGCAAAAGTTTTGAAAATATTTATCCCAAACGATGGGCCTGCCCATTTATGTTTTTAAGACCTCTTGTCAATACCCAAATACTATAGATCAGTTTAGTGTCACATTAATGATAAATGCGAGGGAGAATTTGCAGAGGGAAAGCACCTCCCTGACTATGCCAATTTCTTTAGAAATTCCCCTCCTTGTAGTTGAAGCGATAAAAGGGAAGCGTAATGCATGTACATTTTATTAGCCTTTTAGAAACAGGGAGTAAAACTGTCAGATCTTCGGGTTTTTTCTTTCATGTGTGTCTGGGCAGGTCTAACCCTCAGGTAACGCCCTTTCTCCTTCTTCCCTCCTGCCTCTCCTTGCACCTGTCCACGTAATGCTCCGGCAGCTCCCGCCCGTCCCCCGCTGCCCGCTCCGCGCAGAGGCCGCGCCCGCGCCCCCGCCCCCGCCGCGCGTGTGCGCGCCCGGCAGCGCGCGGGGGCGCGCCCGGAGCCCCCTCCCCGCCGTCACCGCAGATCAGAGGAAGGTGCGAGGGAAGGGGGAGCCGGTTTACAATTTCAAACGCGGCCTCCCCGCAGCGGCTTCATTAGCATATGTCAGGGGACCGCCGTATATATATACACACGCGCGGGGCTGATGAACAGCACCCCGCCGCCCGGCTCGCACCGCCTCGGATCAGCACGGCTCGGCTCCGTTCCGTTCCGCTCCGCTCGGCCCTGCCGGCTCCCCATGCTTGGGGCTCCGCCGCGCACCCCCACATGCCCACCGGGACAGGCCGGCAGCCGCTCTCCGCCGCCGCCGCGCCCTAGCCCGCTCGCCCCGCGCCCGCATGGCTCCGCTGGCCGAGGTGGGCGGCTTCCTGGGCGGCCTGGACGGCCTGGGGCAGCCGGTGGGCGCCCACTTCTTGCTGCCGCCCGCCGGGGAGCGCCCGGCGCTGCTCGGGGACCGCCGCGCCCCGGCGGAGCGGGGGGAGCGCCGCGCCCCGGCTGCGGCAGCGGCGGCGGACCTGGCGCACTTGCAGGGCATCCTGCGGCGGCGGCAGCTGTACTGCCGCACCGGCTTCCACCTGCAGATCCTGCCCGACGGCAGCGTGCGTGGCACCCGCCAGGACCACAGCCTCTTCGGTAGGCGGCTGCGGCGCGGCCCCGCGTGTGCGTGTGTGAGTGTGTGCGTGAGCGCCTCTGTGTGCACCTGGGCGGGAGCAGTCGTGCTCCCGGGAGGGAGATGTGATGCTGGTGATGCCGAGGCAGGTGGATGAGTCCTCAGAACAGAAGGGCTTCACCCTCCGGCGTTTGGCCACGGTGTTTGCGCCAGGGCAGGGTAGTGAGGGAGGGCTGTGCATCCCAGGTGAGTCAGGAGACAGGCACTGCTCAGCCTGTGCTGGGGGTCCATAAGCACAGAGATACGCCAGTAAGTTTAGTGGGAATGGTGGGGAGTCAGACTGATCCTTTTTGTGTTCACTATTGGTATTGGAGATTCTTGGGCCTCTGTAAAACAGTATAGGTCACAGACTTGGGCGTGCTGATCCTTAGCCTGCACTAGACTGCTTTGTTTCACAGAAGGACATAAAGCTGAAGCAGAAGAGCCTAAAATTATTTGATTAAGTGCTTAAAATGCTCCCCAGCCAGCTTTCTGTGTCAATAAACCCAAAGGAGGTGAAGACAACCTGTGATAGGAGAGTAAATCCTAAATGGTTGTTGTAGAGGCTGGACATCTGAACAAACCTGCTGTTGTCAACTACGTGTGAGTCTTGGTGTGTATTAGTTTAGCAGTCGTAAAAAGGTGATTAAAGAGTTTCCTATCATCCTCCCCATAGTCAAAACAATCTGCTGGAATGGCTCTAAATTGCTTTTATAACACATGGATGTTTTAAGAAGTAGAAGAGCACTAGTCAAACAAACAGTTCTTCTCAGAAGGAAGATTTCCTACAGCATGTAAACATGAAAAAAATGTTTGCTTTAAAGGGAAAATCGAGTTAGCCATAGATCTAACATTTACCGGGCCTTTTAGAATTGTACTACCTTTATTCTACCACTACTCTTGGCAGGTTTGTCTGATGTGGTTTCTTTGTGGGTTGTATCACCTGCTTATTATGCTTTCGGAAAAGAGTGGCTTTGAAAATGATATCAGAAAGACAAAATGCCTCCAAACCTTTTTATGGGACTCTGCGCTTTATGAACTGGAAAACTAGGATGATTTATGTGTGACACAGTTTTTAATGCTTACTCTTTGTAAAGGATTTATTTTCTTTGCTGTTTGTTAATACAACTAAGAAAGTTGTCAAAGCTCAATTAAAATTGAAAAAAAATTTAAATTACTGGATAGTCCAGATAGTCCATCTGTCTGAGACTGAAAATTGTCCTGAAATCATAAATAGTAAGCAGACAAAAAGTCATAATCAGCTGCACTATTTAAAACTACTTACCTTAGATTCAGGGATTTTTTAAGTTTTGTGGTTTTGCTGCTGAACAGCAATATCTTAGACATGATTCTGGCACTTCTTTTTGAGGCTTTGTTTATGTTGTTAACAACTTCCAAAAAGCCAGTTCGCACGTTCCTTTTCTTTCATGTTTTGGATGTGCTGTAATCTGTGCATATCAATTGGTTAAGTGTGTTGGCTTACCTTTGCCAAATTCAGGCTTCAAATAGTACCTCATGTCTCAAATACTTTATTAATATATATTACATTTTTGGGCAAATGTAATATAAATAATGTTATAATCCAAACAGTAGCAAAAAAAAAAAAAAAAAGGCAGCATGTTTTATGTACTTTAAAAGCCTGCACTAAAGACAGCAAGTTGTGTCAAGAGGTGTGGGCCCATATGTTAGATAAGATGTCTGGCAAATACTTTTCTTTTTCTGTGGGTAGATTCTGTTATATAAAATTCCCATCTGTACTTTGATTTCCATTCAAATGACCTAATAATGGATGTGTTTTTTTAAGATAACTCTGTAGAAGTAGTAAAGTATATTTTCAGGTAATTCAAACCGATCTTCCAATATTTGAGTAGGCAGTTTAGCAAATAGTGTACAATCCTTAATGACTCCAACAGCATGGTAGTAATGGCTTTAGTCTCAGTGCTGAATAAAATCCTTTCATATTCAATGTTTTGAAAAAGCTTCTTAAATGGTGAAGGATTCATGTTCCTAGCTGAGGCTTCTCAGACTGCTTTCCTGTGAATATTGTGTGCATTTTCACATAGTATTTGAAATTTCAGAGAAACTAGGCCACATTTACTATAATACATGCATTTTCTACTTGTTTTCAATTGAGTTTTTGGATGCTATGTGTTTTATGGTTACAAAATTAATTAAAGCAATTTTTTTTTTCCAGGTATCCTTGAATTCATCAGTGTGGCAGTGGGACTGGTCAGTATTAGAGGCGTGGACAGTGGGCTTTACCTTGGAATGAATGAGAAGGGAGAACTCTATGGCTCTGTAAGTACCATTTTCATATCAGCTCATACATCTTTAGGTTTTTGGTTTGCTTTCTAACATAATGCAGCGCCCTCAATAAGCTAATCTCAGCTTTCAAAATGCTAACATCTTTTCCTGTTGAAATGTGTAATGTATTTTTGAAGTACACAATATAGCCATGGATATTTCAACAAAATAGAATTGATTTTTACAAAGCTATGAGAGTAATACCAGTCCTACTCTTCTTTCATGTTTTCAAAACATCTTCAGATAAAATATTCTGCTTCTCCACTTCCTTTGGTTGTGGTCATTCCAGTTTAAAATGTGAGAAGTGATGCACACCACAAAGAAATATGTGAATACTTCCTGCTCTGTTATGTTGCATTTGAGTCCCTCTACCAAATCTCGTTTCTAGAATAGAAATAGCCCAAGACAGAACTCTACATAATACAATTTATTCCAAGATTAATTTAAAATAAATCATAAATAAGTAAATGTTTTCTAACAGTAAATGTTAAGTAATTAATTTTTTAAATACAAAATTTTAGGAGTACAGGTCCAAGTTTCCAAACTCATTGTCAGGTCCACATACTCTTCTTGGGTTTGGTTTGTTGACAATTAAATGAACAGTAAAGCTACACAAAGCCTAAAGCATTTTATTTATTTTTATAATATCTTTTTTCATGTCTTCTAATATCTAGTGGCAGCTTAACTTATTTTTCTTTTCTCTTTCTTTCTGTAGGAGAAACTAACTTCTGAGTGCATCTTCAGGGAACAATTTGAGGAAAACTGGTACAACACTTACTCATCCAATGTCTACAAACATGGGGATTCAGGGCGGAGGTACTTTGTAGCACTTAATAAAGACGGTACTCCCAGAGATGGGGCAAGGTCCAAAAGACATCAGAAATTCACACATTTCTTGCCCCGGCCTGTGGATCCTGAAAGAGTTCCAGAACTGTACAAAGATGTGTTAGGATACAGCTGAGCAAAGAGGCAGCTTTGGCAAATAAGCAAACTGGAGCTGTTGCCCGTGCTTTCCTGGCCATGCCAGCATGAGGAACCTGCAGCGGTCTAGGATGCTGGATGTGAAGAACCCACTTGGTGAAAGGCAAGCTTCTGTTTTCTCACCACTGGATTTAGGAGACAAAGCCTTGAAGATGAGTGTGGACCAGCCTCCTCAACACTTGCTGAATGGTTTGGTAGCCAGTCACCAGGGGGAAGTGGGACTTCTTAAAACATAACCAACTCCTGGCAATTCTGTCTGGATTACCTGTGGCCTGTAGATTAGCAAGGAACCATCTACATCATATGGATGAGACAATGCTGGAAGAAATAGAAAGAAATGGACTATAAAATAGTAATAAATCCTGAGAACTGTGTGTGAAGTTTTACAGGCTCCACTTTAGTGATGGACATTAGATGTCAATACATAGTAGTCAAAACTGGAACTTTTCTTCAGGGTGGACCTATTTATACATCTCCAGATAGCATATATTTATTTTATATATTTATTTATTAAAGAGTTTATTTTTTACTGGGATATGAAGAGAATACAAGTTCCTAACCCCAATGAGAAATCATTTACAGTGCCAATATTTACTATGAGTAGTGTCATGATACAGAAATGACATTACCTTGCAATGCATCCAAAACCTGAACATTTGTGTTTCATTGTTTATCAGTTACAGATAAGTTTATATTTTATGTGCATACCATTGCCTTGTAACTGTCCTTATTTGGAAAAGAATGTTTAATTTTTTTTTTTTTTTTTTACTTATGAGAGTGCCTTACAGATTGTATTAAATTCAAATGCACATTTAAAAAGGGAATTAAAAGTTACTTCGCTTACTTTGGTTTACTGTTATTTTTAAACTCTTAGCACACTATGTACAACATTTCACACCTGCAACAATTGTTAAGTGTGTATTGCAGTTACCTTGAAAGAAAAACTAATATTAACTCTTGAAATCTTGGTTCAAATCACAACATGCTTGATGGTTTTTGGCCAAAGAATTCCTACTATCTTTACTAATATAGAAGTAGCTATTGTCTGTAAAATTTTTATGCAGTATTCTCATGATTTATTGTTTCTACCAATATGGTTAAGGGGAAACAAGTTCAGTGTGCAAAGTTTCAGATACTGCTGTAGGAAAAGCTTTTGAATGAGAGTTGTATCTCTGCTGAGTACAGAGAAGCCTAAGAAGGCAACTTTCTTACCTTAATTCCTCATCTATGCAATATTTTCAGCATAAGATGTTCTGTGAAAGCTGTCAGAACAAAGATGAGCTGTCTCTGCTAGTTACAGCTATGAAACAGGCAGATCATACTAATTTAATTCAGAACTGTCAGTTGTGAAGCATAAACTCATCTGAATATTAACTGATGGGGAAGTCTGCTCTGCAGGAATAAAAAGGGTAATGACAGATTTGTGATTTAGACCTAAACCTACTGAATATTGCTGTCACATGATTGCCACCTGCATGGACAAGGCTGGCCCAGGAAAACTGTAGGGAAGGCAGTTCAGGAGGGGGCACCAGAGGTGGTCTCATGTTTCAGATGCCAATGCTCCCAGTGGGCTCCTGCTGAAGATAAGTCATTTGCATTCAGTTTTATGCAATCATATATATTCAAGTACTGCACATACATAATTGATATAAAATCAAGGTATCAATGGAAAGCATTTTCCAGTATATAGCACACTTGCTACAACCTTCACTGTGCCAGAGCTGCTTCTGCTCTATAGTGAGAAGTGGATGAGCATAGGCTACTAGTGGATTGTTGACAAAATAATTTTACTTTCTGCCAAATAGAAATAAAATGCAGATACACAAAAGCATGCTTCAGCACTTTGTGGCTAGCAATGTGTAACTTACTGAGATAAAAGGTTTCATTTAAATTTTCTGGAAAATGGGAAGTGGAAGATCTATAGTACACTGAAGACATCTTAGTAAAATAACATTTTAATGCACTCCAGTTTACCATAAAATACTGATTTTGTGGGTGACATTGAGTCCCGTTAGTAATGGATCAATAGCTGAAGACAAAAGTATATGCTTTAAATAGAAAAATTCTTCCTCTGCATCATAAAAAGTAGTTTATTCCATATAAATTATGTCAAAAAGAAATAGCTGCTGCTTAGGATATAATTCCCATGCATTTCTGACACATTCAGTGTTTAAACCACAGCAGGAAGAATTCTCTCTCTTTGGATTACCAGTTTACTGTTCATCTTCAAAAGTACATTGAAGATGTCAAGGGCTGTAATGAACCTTGTTATTATGATTGTGCACCTTTATTTCACAGATATGATACAGCCTGTAACAGTGACTGAGGATACCTCTAAATGCTAAATCATCATACGAAATTTCTGGATCCAAACACATACCCAACATCTAAGTGAAGAAGAAGAGTGATACATGCTTGCCCAATTTCCATTTTTGATATATGCAAATAAACCTTGAACAAAATATAATGGAGCAGGTACAGTGGTGATGAATGACTGTACAAAACCTCCAGAGCACTGAAAAGCTGTCACAGCCTCTTTTTTAGTTCTGATATATTGCCATTGAAGAAATACATCGAGGTTCCTTATTTCATTTTTCTTGCAGCATTTATTTGCTCTCTGTTACATCCTATCCATCGTGATCTTCAGATGCAGTTAATGTTTTTCTAGTTTGAGAATGGTGGATACAAAAGTTACACCTCAAAAGGGCAATTTTTATACGTTATTAAACTAACAGCTTTAATTGTCAGAGGCTGGGTTTTTTTGTGTGTGATTTTAACTCCCACTTCAAAAAGCCCAACAGCACAGAGGGAGGGGTTTGTTCTGTTCAACCAGTAGAATAAATGATCTAGTTTAACTCTCATTATATTTTAATAACTGTATAAATCTGAAAGATGTGGGCTGCTCTGATACTATGAAGAGAGTAATCTGAAGGAGGTGACAATGTTCAAAGTTCAGAGGAAATCTCTGAAGGCAGAAAAAACGCCACATCTTGAAATAAATTCCTGTGTAATTGACTGCCCTATTTTAGCCTTTCCTCATTTATTTTTTTCCCAGGGAAGAAGAATCATTCAAGACAGTTAATTCAGTATGTGCAGCAGATGCAGCTCCACTTTCTGCTTCCCACGGATTCTCCTAAAAGCTGTAAAATTTGGCCCTTTGATCTCAGAGCTGGCTTGAAACTGAGTGCTCCATGCCAGTTCTGTATTTCTTCATATATTTTGGGTTTTGCTACTCTGTTCTTCATGTTGTGTCAGAAATAACATACTGGTCATACAAAGTATTTTCTGAAAGCCAGGAGGAACCTTGACTTCTGAGCACATTTGAAGTGAAATTTTTACTTCTAGTCTATAAGGTACACAGTCCTTTCTGTGCCATTTGTGTTTGCATGGAGCAGTTTGATCCTGTCCATATCTTCAAGTTGCTATTGATAACATCAATAGGCATATTGATGTTATCTTTCATACTCAGGTGTGACAGCCAGCTTCACGGCTTCTATTTGAGAATTGAAATCCCTGGTATGGCCATGCACTCTGGTAGCACTTCAGGGTTGGGCAGAATTTACTTTCTGACATGTGAGAGTCATTTAACAAGTAAGCTTTCATCATAGTTTTCATTTCCAGCTACCTTCATTTCTTGAGGTTCTTTGTTTACTCTTTTTTTCATAAGCGTCTAATCTAGCTTCAGCAACCTTGTGAAGTTTACCTAAACATAGGCCTTTACCAGCAGCTGTAAGAGCAGTGGGTGTAATTTAGTTATTTTCTGCTGCTTATGTAATCTAGCTGTGCTACGGCTCTAGTTACACCATTGCAAATTAGGTTTACCATACTACTTTTTCTATGCAGCAAAGAACTAAACAGAGGTAAGGCAATTTTATACACCATAAATGCATCTTCGTTATTGCCTTAATGTTCTGGACCAAGCCTGTGTCAGATACTGAGAACATGGTGGCAGGATGCTCCAGTTTTGCTCCTATTGCACCATACTGCATGGAGAAGCTTTGTGAGAGAAACTATTGACTTCACCACTGCTCCAGTCTCTGCAAGTACATGGTAGTTTTTTAATAGCAGATCCATCTGAAGACTCAAACACTGTATGAAAATAACAACAGCTGCATGAGATAAGACACTACCACCTTGGGAGAGAGTACTCACTGGAAGGAGTGTAAGACAGACATACATTCTAGAGATTCTCCTCTATCAGTTCTTCTCTGGGCTATTTGCTTTTATGAGAAAGAAAAGAGAAACAAACATTTCATAATGTTGAAAAATATGATGATGGACTTTGCTTTCTGGATGATTGCATAAATGTACACTTTATCAGACATTTCTCTTGAGACAATTTCCTTTGCAGGTGTGTACTCAGCAGCTGTAGTGGAATTGTCACTGTTACTGTACCTGGTGTCAGTGCTTGTCTCAGTACATGGCAATAAATATATTGCTAGAGAGGGAAAGAGAACATTCTGAAGTTGTTATATGCCATTAAATGGTAATCTGGGAAGTTTGGTTTACAGTATTAGTTTTAACTCAGTTTTTGATACAAAGCCTTGCATAAGTTTTGACAATCCTTTATGATTTCTTAACAATCAGAGATTCATGGGCAGAAAACCAGAAAGTTGTAAACGTTCCTCAGGTGGGGCATACTTAACCATGACATCTTTATCAATAAGTTGTGCACAAATAGTAAGGAAAAAAAATCCAAACAGGGAAGAGGTCAAACAGTTACTTCTATTGCCGGTTGGAGAGAGATTAAGTTTCAAACAGAAATTGGTTGGCAGCTTGCCAAAATAGCTGTTTAATCTGCAACATGATCAGTCACTAGAATCATTCTGGAAGTGCACGAAAAAGAGAAAACACTGAATTAAAACACTGGTGACAGTAGCTCTCTGTATTTTGAACATATCCAAAAATGCTGTTCTCTTATAATAGTGAGTCTCTTGTAAAGGCAGTTTATGGGAAAAGGAGCAAAAGCATTAGAAAGGCAGTCTTTTGACAGGGAGCTTAGTAAAACTCTTCCTGTGGTAAGTTCCTGGTTTATATATTTTGATGAATTACAGCAAAATTGAATAATGTTTTATTTCACTTCAAATGTCACAAACCATGTATTACTTTCATGGGTATCTTCAAGTCAGGAGTGGTATCTGATTTACAAATAGAACCCATTTAAATCACATCAGTCACTTTTATCCCAGATGCAAACTTTAAAATATCTATATCTATATTTATATCTATAGTCTATATAGATATATAGATATATCTATAGTCTATATAGATATATATCTCTAGCATATATTTATGAATTTTTCAAATTAATTTCAAGTGTTTCTGTTGTTCCTGACAAAGACAGTCCCAGTAGCTGATAGAGTGGGTGAAATGTTTGTTTCTTTGCTGTTCCTGTAAGATCATCCATCCACCTCTAATTCCAGTGACTATAAAGTACAATAAACATGAACATGGGTCTCAAGACAAGTAGGTTTGCTGTAGGGTGATTTCATCTGTAGGTGGCTGAGATATCAGAAGGTGATGATAGGCAACTATGCTTACACTGAGGAGTTTTTAGCAGTTGACACTGATTGTGCTGAAGTCTCTGGATAAAAACATTAAATGATATTAGATGCAAGTCATCAATGTTCTGCTAATGCTGGTTTTATGTTTTCTAGTCTGCTGAAGGCAGAAAATATGATTCCCTTTTCTAGTAGAGATATGGATGGAAGCTTGGTACAAATATGATGAAGGTGAAATGATAGAAGGAGAATATTTTCAAGACTTTTTTGCAAACTCTGAGATGATCACAATTATTAAGTTTTCCTTACTTCTCTGATCAGGTGGGTTATCAAGTTTTGAACTACAAAAAACTTTTTTCTTTTTAGCTGGACAAAGGCTGGGTCTTCATCTCTTAGATTTAGCACTACTTTGGCCATCTACTCTTTCTGAAAGCTAACATAATCCAATGGCATAATGAAAACTCATAGCTGCCTTCTCCTCTTTGTTCTGCCTTTTCCTTTAGCTATTCAAACTTGGGCATACCTATTTAAGTATTAATATTTTAATTTCACACCTGTCAGGTGACAGGATGTCTAATTAATCATTAAACTAAACAAATGTTGAAAAGTCTTATAAGACAGATAACTGCATACTTTGTCAAGAATTTTAACCTGTTCCAGAATGGGCCTGTTAAAATGAACTGCACCTTTGGTAACTTTCAACACAAAGATGAGTGCATGATTGTAACATAATGTATTCCAGCTTTTATTTAGAGCAGATTTTGATTTTTAAAATGTCAGCTGGTAGCTTTTCCTGGTCAGGAAACTCCTTGTCATGATTGTACAAAGCTATGCTGTCTTTCTGGCCCTCCAGTCAACCTTTCACAACCATAGTTCTTACCTGCTGTGATTTAGTGTAGTGATCTGGATATCTGTTTTTTTTTCCCTATTTTATTCTAATTTTTCTTATTGGTCACTTTACAGTTAATCCAAAGGAATCCCTACTCTTACGAGATTGGTATAACTCTTTGTACAAACAAACAGTAGATTTTTGCTGTGAGAAGTTTGCTCTGTCTAAACTTTCCTCAATGATCTAGAATCCAGTACTTAACAGTCACCAAATGATCAGCAAATGCTCTTAATTCTATGCTGTTATCTTTATGTATAAAGTAGAAGCTGCAAATGCTGAGCTCTGTGTGGCACAGTATCTAGTCACTCGCAATTTTTTTTTTAGGTCACGGTGCTAGGGGTATCTTTTCCAAAATCATAAAGTCTCCTGAGGTGAGTGTTGTGCTTGTAAATGCTGAACATTTTAAGGTGCAGTATGAAGTTGCCTCATGCTCTGAAGTTCTCATCTGAGACATTTCTCATGGCTGTATTCAAGTACCATTGCAAACACCACATTACGTTTGATTTATTATGAAAAATCGTGCTCAAGATACTCACATTTGCATAGTGGTTGTGGTTTTGTGGCTTATAACCTCAGTTAACTTCTCCAGTTGACTGTAATGAGGAGGTAAATTCTTTTATCTAGGAATGTGTCTGCTAATCTTAACTATGTAAAGTGTTCTCTATTCTGTGATGGTGCTGGGCAAACAGCTACAAAAAGACATTAATGTAGTTTTTCTTCATGGCATATACACCTTGAAAAGCTCAAGTTATTTAATTCTAGGTTATTAGCAGTGTTTGCCTTAATCTGTTCTATCTGCTCTCACCTTCTTTAGGTCACTCTTTAGGATGCATTTCCTATCCCTGAACATCCCTGAGAAAGATCTCTTGCAGCTTAGCAATGTTTTTTCAAAGACTGTCTCAAGTGAGCAAAAATAAAGTGCATCTCATATCCAGGTATTTTGTAAGTATTTTTAATATTTTTTCTTGCTGCCTTTGGCTGTTATTACTATTAAACCCCAGACTTTCTTGGCTGTGCAGTGTAGTAGCCCTTGCTACCTTTGCATATTTAGGCAGCCCCTTGACAGTGTTTCAAACGAAAAGTTGACAGATGATGAATGACACACAGCACTCTCATAAGTTTTCATATTAAAAAAAAGATACTATTGTTTCAAAACAGCAAAATGCTTTTATCTCATGAAGAAACTTCAATAACTCTATGAAAGTTTTGGTTTCGTTAAAAGTTGGTGAGTGTGCCCATATGTTTTTCTGTGATTCTTTTATGAAGCTGGCCAGTGATGATGAAATTAGCATGTTTTGATCTATATACAAGCTGTTCATAAAGAACTTGAAAGGAGTAGTTAGGAAAATCCAAGTGCTGAAACATTTAAGATATACTTTCTGGTCTCACTTTTGTGTGATTGTCAGCCAGGGACTATCATGATTAGGGAGCTTGCCAATTGCCTGCCACAGATACAATATTTATTGCTGTAGTGGGGATTTCCTATCAGAGATCTGAAGACAGGCTTTTATACATTGTTTCTTCTAGGTAACTTATTCAAATCAGCTGAAGAAATCTGATAGTCAGATAAAAATAACCAAGAAAAATGTATTTTTGGTCATTGGGCTCATTTGAACTTCATTTTTTTGTTCAGGTTTTCCTTCACATGTCTGGAAAAAGGTGAAGAAAATTGGCTAATGTTCTGCTTTTCTATACAAAATTAATAATTGTTTAATGATGTAAAATTAATGTATTTTGCTACTGACTTACGAGGTATAAGATTTATTTTTTTATGCTATTAGAAAGTAGATTATACAGTTTTGCAGGAAATTAATTTCTTTTGAGGCTGTTGGAAATATATGGGAATACTCATCTAATCAAATATAGTTGGCTAACATTTCTGCTTCTCTTTTCCTAAGACAGAAATAGACAGTATTTTAAAGCACTAAGAATGACAGGATGGGGTTAACATATTGTGAACTATTCCCAGTCCCATGGCCCTGCTATTCACAGAAACTGTGCTCTGCAAGCAAGTGAATCTCTCCAAAGGTTGATCAGTCAGTCATTAATTTTTATTCTGTGTACATAACCTCCTGTTTCCCTCCGCAGGCACATTCACCTCCATGAGCAGATCAGGTCCTCCTAATTATGCATTTTTACATTTTTTTAGAAACTATAGCCTTAATTCCTTGTTCAAATATCTCCTGTTTCATTGGAGAGACCTGGACTCTTCTGATGAAGGTTATGCTCCTGTCGCTTGTATTGTTTAGTATTTACTGTCAGAGGCAGCTCTGGATTCTGGATTTTGAACAGCTGCGCTCCCACTTTTACATCTTTTTACTCCAAGGGAAGGCATCGTCTTGCCTCCCAAGGCATGCCAAATCCCTCACCCTGGGTGGCTACCTTCACCTAGGGTGGCTACCACCCAGGGTGGCTACCTTAACTAACGCTTCTCCGTGCAAAGAGTGCAGCTGAGCAGGTGCAGGAGCAGGGCAGGGACACGGAGTGCCTGAGCACAAGGCCTGCGCCGAGGGGTGAGGGCAGCAGAGCCGTGCGTGTAGGGAGGGAGGCAAAGGCAGCCGGAGACAAAACTGCTGGCCTAGTGTTTAGCCCTTGGTTACAGAGCTGGGAAGCAGGATCAGAAACTGTCTGGTTTTAGAGATCTGACACAGATCTCATTGGCTGTCTATCCTTAAAAGGCAGATGATTTTTTTCCTTTGAAGAGCATTCAGTAGAATCTCACCTTCCATAGTCTCTGAGCTACAGCACCCGAGGCCTGTTTGGGGTGCAGGTTTCCATAGTGCTGTTTTTATTTGCCAGATAAATAGTGAAAGAGGTGATTGGCAAACATAATGGTGTTTTTCTCACACTGTACTCACTATATGGGGAACAAGTTTATTTGACAGGGAATGCTAATCAAACCATACTTTTATAGTAATGGGGTTCTTTTGTCATCAATGTCTTATTATACAAAAACCTAAAGACTTTGGACTATATAGTCACTTCTGGTCTGGCACATTCACTCATAGATAAAACAGACCATCAGAATTATTAACCTCTATACTTTTTCATGTCTACAATTTACATTTAAAATTTCCTAAATCCCTTTGTTGGCTCTCTAGAGCGTTAAAGTTTTTCAAATATTACAACCAAAAGTTTCAATAAGTTATTATTTTATTTTGAAGCATGACTATATTAGTAAACACAAATGTGAGAACATTGTGTTTCAAGTCTGAGTTATTATCTCATTGTGTCCAATGAGAAGAGAAATTTTTCCAGAAGCTATTTTACCAGAAAAGCATGAAAAGACACACTGCAGAGCCATTAGCAAGAGTTTCACTGGGAGCTTCACTGGGAACTTTAGCCACCTCTGATGCATCATTGCAAACTCACAAAACATGATCTGCAATGTCTTTTTCCTTTAATCATCATCATCATCATCCTCCTGGCTTTCAGCTTTTTAAAGACCTCAGTTTAAAAGTTATATTTCTGCTAGCCAGATGAAAGATATCATGGTAGAAGAAGTAAAGTTCTTAGCAATGTAGATCAGAAATAACAGGAAAAGATCGGAAAAACTATTTTTTTTCATCTACTATAATTACTAAGATAACTATTTTCTTCCTTTACCTTCGTGCTTTCTTTCTATTTTAGTGCATTTACATCATCTCATCACATTATGCATAGTCTTAGTGCTCTCAAAGGGCCAATAATAGTGTCAATCTGCTGCTTTCCAATTTCCTGGAGTATCTTGCCAATAAAGTGAAGCAGAAAATCAAATTAAGAGACTCCTATATTTTAATGAAGATTGAAAAGAAAAGTAGTGGGCAAAAAATAATGCCATTTTAGAAAGAGAAAAGACCAAAAGGGCACAAAAGAGATATTTTGTGTCTCACAAAAGAGACACAAACTTGTGGCCAAATCTGTGATATCCTTCTACTGGTGCACAACACCAGTAATTAATGAAAAAAAAAAAAAGGGAAACATGCTAATTTCACACAGGTGGGAAAAACCAATCAGCTCAGATAGGGTACAAAAATAACAAGTAGCCTGAGGTAGGGCTTTGTAGCACATCTGCTGTAATTCTGTACTACTCAGAGCTCCACCTTTCACAGAAATGCTTTCCCAGCCTTCAGGGTAAATGCCAGTAAAGGACATGGCATTTTGATAACATGCCTTTCCAGAGGAATAGATGGAATTCTAAAGAATCAGAGATTCTTACAATGCTTGTCTCATCAGCCATTATTTGAAAAATAGAAATCCCTTAAGGAATACTGTGAGACAAAAGCAGTTCACTTTAGCACACTGCCTGAGTGTTCTGTACGTGGAAGGACAGCACAACATTAAGGAGGGGGCTGTCTCCTGACAGGCATCTGCAGTATTTGCCCTGTAACCTTGAGAAGTACAATCCAAAGGAAGAGAACACCAGTAGCCATGTTGGCATCATGTACACTGCAAAGAGAGAGAGAGAGAGAGAAATAAACCACATTTTTAAACTGACAATTATTTCTTCCTGGTTTAAGTGCTGCTGCTATCAGAACAACTGATGATGAAGAAATGCTGAAGAAGAGCTAGAGTAGTTCTTTGCTATCATTCTCCTCCAACAAGACTGAAAGCCTATTGACAGAAAGTATAAAGTATAGATCTGCATGGATGCAATGACTAAAATGCTGAACAGACTTTGTAGCTGGAAATAGAGTTTGTATGCTTTGGTGGTAGAATTCATTCCCAGACAAAAAAAAACCCCAAAAAACAAACACCCAACAAACCAAACCAAAAGCAAACAAACAAACAAACAAACAACAACAAAAAAACCCACAAAGAAAAGCCCCCAAACCCCCCTCAAAAACAAAAACCCAACAACAACAAAAACAACCAAACCAAAAGAAACAACAACAAAAAAAGACAGCATCTGAGGCATTTGACAGCAATCTGTATCCTGAAGAGAAGCCTACATATAACATGGATAATTTTTTGTCAGTAGTTTTCCTTATGAACAGTACTACCAGGCTGAATGAGAGGGTCTGTCCCTCAATATCAATATCCTACACAGTGTCCAATGCCAAATGTGAAGGACAGAAGATGTGACCAGGACAAGCATATAATTATATTTTTCAGTACAATTCTTTCATCCTCCAAGTTCTTGCTTTACTTCACTATCAGTCATAGCAAATATTTTGTTGTTATCTTAGATATAGTGTTCCTTACCACAAAAGTATTTCTTTTTCTATTTTAATACTCCTTCTTCCTCTTTGATAGATATGTCAAGGGAGAAAAGGAGTATAAGGAAATTAGGAAAGAAGAGAAAATCTTAGATATGCTTTCAGTTCTAGAAAAATAAATTTTCTCAAAAGTAAGATAGCAAGTCTTTGCTCTATGGATTCAGATTTTAGTGTAGCAAAGGGGCAGCATATATATCCATGATACAAGAGAAATAACTTATCACTCTTGGCATTGTAAAAGCTCTTTACAGTAATAAAGCAGTTTCAAACTTTTTTTTGGAGTTGACTTGATTCTTAGCTGTCCTAAGGATCAAGAAAACATAAAGATGATTTAAAATCATAATTTCTCTGATTACACTGATTTCTGGAACACAGATTTCTTGAATAGATCCTAGGAGTTAAAGTTGATGGTAAATAATATTTTATTTATTAAAGGTATAACTTTTTAGTAAGTAGAATAATATATTGATTCAGTTAGCAACGCTTATCATTTAATTTTAAGATACACTTCCAGATGTAAGACTTGAACATTCCAACGTCTATATACACACGTATAGTTTACCATGTAAAGTTAGATCAACTGCTTTTCTTGGTGAATATAAAAAAATATGTATAAAAGAATAAAACACTTGTTTTTGAATGTAACACTGCCATCTAATGAAATAACTGTAAATTACATGAAAGCATTTCATAGTTTTGTTACCTGTTTTTGGAGATATAATACATGATATAACTTGATTATTAATAGCATTTTAATAATCAGAAAATAGTGACTTTATCAATTATTTATTTATTTATCTAGAATAGTTATTCATGTTAATAATGAATAGTATTAATTATTATATTTTAAAATTAAAATGAACTGCTTTCAAGCAGCTGGAAAAAAAACCTCGTCATACAGCTGATATTTAAATAAAACTTTGAACAAAATAAAGACAATGAATAAGGTTTTCTCTGAAGATCGTAAATAAAAACCCCAAATTAAGTGAAACTTCATTTCACATGTCATAATAGATTTATTTTCTGGGTGATACATAATCCTAAGCACAGTATTTACAGTGCCAGAAGTTGTTTTTGCCATAAGGTCCTAAATGAATTTTGGGGATGAATATACAGGGAGTAGAGTCTCCTGACTCTGTTTGCAGATGTGCAGTGTAGTCTTTGAATGCACTTGAACAGTCACTGAGGGAAAATCCTGCCCCACATCTCTCTGCATAAAATTACTCAAGCACAGCAGCACTGCTGTGTGGATGCTGATGCAGGACAAGGGGGTTGAGGGTTCATAGTTCTTAATTTTCTGGGACTGTTGGAGGCCAGCGGGGATCCAGCCCTGTTTGGTGATTCTGGGGGTCTTAGAAAGCTTCTAGGCAGCTCGGTGGCAGCTCTGGGTGCAGGGCTGAGCATCCCAGCATGGAAAGGCTACGTGTGAGTCTGCTCTGCACTGTGCTGGGGACTTAGGGCAAGTGGGCTTTCAGCCTCACTTTAATTTCTAATTATGAACTCAGTTAAAAAGAATCCTTTTCTTGCTCCAACCCCAACTATGGCAATACTAATTGGAAGCAACCTTGTTAGGTGCCATGTGTGTTTAACAAACCCCACTGAAGAACACCTGGAGACATCAAAACACTTAATTATAGACAAATAAATAACATTTCTGAAGTGTCTATTAATTCACTGCGGTGTGTTTTACTGCAGAGTGCAGCCATCAGTATTTAATTTACAGTCTCAGTTGATATTTTGCTAACATGGACAGGTCATCATGTAGTCGTATAGCATGGTATTTTATTTTAACATGACTATGTCATAATAGTAAAGGCATTTGATATTTCAGCAGTGTTTGTGAGGTCATTTTGCAGCTGAAATTTGTCAAAGGGAGAAAGGCACATACACTAGCAGGTAGTATAGTCTCACCAATCACCAAGTCTGTGATCTGGCTTTTCAGTGAATGAGAGCATCTTGTTGATTTTATGGAACATGAGGATCCTCACACAAGGAAGATCAAAAGGCTGCATTACGTTTCAGTACATAAGTTTATGGGACAGATGGAATCCACTCAGAGAGACCCATGACACTCAGGGCCAGATTATCAAAAGTTTCAGACACTAAAACCTATTAGTGTGTTCAAACCTTTATTCCAACAGTGTCAGCACTTTTAAAGTCTACTTAAAGCATCAGTCTACAATTTAACTACTGCCAAAGTTCAAATGGAGGTTAAAAGGATGGGCTAAAGGAGGTGGCAAGTCAAAAGAAGTTCTGGGTTGTCTTTTCTTTGTTTCCACACACATATTGTCAAACTTTTGGATATAATTTTGTATAGCAAGGAAGAATTGAATATTAATGTGAAGCATAACAAAATATGTTTGGTGAGGTAATAAATATTAAAGTGCTGCATGTCCTTGCCTCTGTGATGTTGAAGCATGAAAGACACTTTTGCTATATAAATGTTGAAAACATTTCAGGAGTTTCTATCAAATACGTACAAAATCCACTCAGGAAGAAAGGAGGGGTGAACTCTCCATCTTAATAGCAGTCTGTCAGATTCCTTAAACTCCATATTTGCCCATGTTTTGCTTGATGATGGACTCTAGTGCTCTGGTAAACTCATCTCTTTTGAGGGGGACTCTAGCTAGGATTTCTGCTTGGTGTCTTGAAGTGTCAGAGTCCATGCTCTGGACTTACCTTTCAGTGGGTTTTAACTCTGGACACTTAGTTCCTCAATGCCCAGTATCGTTCCATATGCCCAGTATTGTGCAGACTGTGATTTTATGGAGAAAAGACACAAAGCTGAAGTTGGCTGTTTTACAGTATCTAGCACAGGAATACACAAATCCAGATCATGTAATAACAACTACATGGGTGTTCAGCCTCAGATTCCTCATCACTTTTGAACACTCCTGAAGTCCTGTTTAGAGACTGTTGTCCTCTGCTCTTCATTCAGATGACTTCTCTTATGGAACAGTCAGCCTTTCTTAAATTGCTATTGAGAAACCCTCTGTATTGGGGACTTTTTGTGATTTGCTTCCTGTCTCATATAAAGTGATGAAAATTCATCCTCAGGGTATAAATTTCTTAATTTATTCCCTTCTGGTGTTCTGGCTTGAAAATAATGTTGCCTTCCATGATAGCCAGCTCTTCATTGAATTGAAGTGTCCTTTGAATTAAGAACAACTGAAGACCTCTTGCTGAGTAGTTCTGTAGATTATTTTTTTTCATGGAGGCAAAGATTAAAAAAATAGAAATAAGCTTCACATTCAAACCCAGTAGAGTTCCTGGTATTACATTGGATCACCTATTTTTAAACATGAAGAATTTCTACCAATGCTTCCAACAAAATCACAGGTCCTGCTGCTGCTTCTTTGGTATTGTCATTCTTTAGTACAATTTAGGTGTGGGCAAAATGCATAGTTTGCAGAGATACAGTTGTACTTAGTTGAGTCCACCTGTTCCACCTCAATCCTTCTTACTGCTGTGAGAAGTAGAATTATCTCCCATATGCAATATCACAAGTTATCCCAGTGTACAGTGATAGGTTTTGAATTCATTTGGAACATTCCAAGCAGTAATTGAAGACACTAGAAGATGTTTTTTACAAGGAATAGTGAAGGAAGTAGAAAGTGACATCAACTTAAAATGACATATTAGCTGCACAAGTTTTCAGTTAGGCAAACTGCTTTTATTGACAATGACAATTACCCTGTGTGGATTATCTTAAAGGTGACTGAGGACCTAAAAATACGAACCCCCTCTTTAATATTAATTACAGCAGAGGAAAAACCGTCAAATATTCTTCTTTTTGAAGGACCGGGGAAAATTGAAATGTAAGAATTTCTGCAATATGAGCCCTTGTTCATTCATTTGTGGCATTAATCGTAAGCCCTCTGCACATCAGCATGTGCACTCAGTGCTCATGGACTGCCAAAGCAGACCCAGTAGATACCTGGACTCAGCTTTGGTTGGATGGTCTTTAATTATACCATTGCAGCCTCTTAAAAGCAGGGAGAATTATTAGACTACTCATGGCTTTTTTTAGCATATTCCCGGTCAGATAAAACCATATGATAATACAAACATGCTAGACACAGAAAACAGTTCCACACAGCCTGTATGATTTTTTTCCCATAAATCTCTAGCCATAAATAATCCTTTCCAGTGTTACTAAAGAACCTGTCAGGCTAGATAGCCCTTCAATACAAATAAAATAGTATTTGATACATTTTGACAAGAAGGTAGAATGTAGTTTCTGTTTTAAAACTGTGTTTTAAAATCTCTTTGGTTGCATCATTCTATTACAATCCTCTTCAATTATAAGCAAGGCATTTGAGAATGAAGATGAAAGGGTTAAAAACTATCAAGCAGGTGTGTTGGTTAGCAAAGGCTTTAGCTTACTTCTTGGCCCTCACACAGTGCAGGTGTTAAACATCAGCATTTTCAACCTGTTTGATATCTAGGCTTTTGTGTTTGTCATCTGGGGACTTTTACATAAATCTGTAGGAAAACCCCTATTGCTTTGTTGTTTTGGCTGAATAGGATAAAACAGAATTTATTTCTCACTAGTCTTAAGTTAAAAAAAGACTAGCACAGTTATGTCTGTCAATCTAAGAAGTGGAGGAGTTTATAACTTGATAGTTTATGTTACTGTATCCCCTATACAAGAACAACCACTAAGAGGTAAAGAACAGCAAAATGAAAATTAATGAAATCTGTAATTACTGATAAGGAAGCAGAAAAATGTGTCTAAGAAATGCATTAATTTAATTCTTGCTTTGTATATCTTAGCTTATAAATCTGATAGATGTGCTAGCAAAATAAAAAACATTTTGGCTTTATGATAAAAATTCACTTCTAATTGAATTCTGTGTGTGATGTTAAAGAATAAATAATGAAGGATATAAAAAGCTCATGTAACTTTAAAATCTGTTACATATGCAAACCACTTTTTATATGTCTTCATATGCAGATTTAAGAGCCTTCAATGTCAATAGAATCTGCACAGTAATTTCTTTTCCCATCCAAGTAACTCTTAAGATATACAAAACCTACCACTGTTCTAACGTCTGTAAAGTGATGAAAAAAGGATAATAAGGCCTTCTGAATAATTATAAAACTTAATCAGCAACAAGTTTAGTCCCTTCATCTTAAGAGTATGAAACTAATTTTGAATAGCTGATTTCTCATGCAGTTGTTGTTCATGACTGACTTTGTTCTGCATGGAGACCATTCAGAATAGAAACCTAGAGTAAATTTAAGACATGTTTACTTTCTCTCAGAGATTTCCCTCAAATTGCTTGAACCAGTCTGATAATTAAAATTGTTAGAAAGAAAGTACAACCCTTCCACTTGTTCCCAAACTTAGTTTTACAAAGACTTTCCAATTTGTACTACAGTCACTGGCTTGGTGTGGAAGTGTTTTTCAGCATAGCATCCTTGTATTCCTGGATGATATAGCAGTATGAAAAGTGGGGAACTGGTTCACTTTTTCTCAGACACTAGGAATCTGAGATCTGCTTCTGTAAAAATTATGGATTCCTTTTTCTGAGTAATTTCCAGATAGCTGATTAATTTTGACCTCAGATATCCATTGAAATCTCTCAAAATGTTAAGCAGAAATTACAATAATGTATCTATGTATATATAGATAAAATTGTATTACATAAACACATATATATTTTAGCAGCAAGAAGAAAATAGTGATACTGTGCTGCCATTTATTCTTTTTGTAAACACCCAGATACATTCTCCTTCTTAAATCCCAAATAATGCTTTTAGTAATACAGAACAAAGTTTTGGGAACTAGTTCATACAACTGGCTTTGCCTTTTTTTCCTCATAAAATGATGTTTTAAATGTATGCAAAGATAATGTACTAATGCATTTTACAATAATAGACAAGAAATTAATGGTATCAGTGTGTTTCCACACTGTTAGTGCAATACACAGGAAAATATTTTTATGTGAGGTCACATTCTATAATTTCCTCTCTGTATCACTGAACCAAATTGAAAACTATGTCATGTATCTTACTGGCAATCTATAAAGTAATGCATTTTCTCCTTGAAAATTAATTATGTAGTCTTGACAAATCATCACACCAGAAGTTACTTTGTATGTGGAAGATTTTATCAGCTGTGTCATAAGCTCAAAGCACTTGGGTTAAACTTGACTTTCTGTCATTTTATTGGGATGTTTACTGCATTATCTCATCATGCCAATACTTGGCTTGGAGAGAGGAAATTTTATTTATGATTCAGTTCCCTTAAATCTTTTTAGCAGCTACGGTAATTCTGTGTTTCCATAACACACTTCACAGCTTCAGTGAAGATGCATTTTATCATATCAGTGACACTGAAAGAATCAGTCTTTAAAACAAACTCTCTTGGTACATCAGTGACTGCCGCGTCCAGATGTCAGTGCTACTTCATTATTCATTTTGGTAATGATAACCAGCTGCCAGTTTAATGCCTGATAGAGGAGTCCATTTGGGAATCATCCCTCTCCTCAGATAATCAGGCAAGTTGAGCAATTGTTCTATATTAGCAAACTCGTTTATTGCCCTGTGAAACCTAAACTGAAAGTTGCAAATGTGGTGTTTTGAATCACTTTCATGTCTGAACATGACTGACACAGAATGACTTCATTAACTTTCAGTAGTGCGCTGGAAAAAAATATAAGACAGAGTTCAGGTACCAAAAGGGATGTACTCTTTATTGTTAGAATAGACCCAGTTTTTCTGTTGACAGACATAAATATTTCTATTCTATTAGACTTGTTAATTTGGTAAAAAACTTCTAAAAATATGTTGATTATTTTGATCTTGAACATTTAGGACTACTTTCTGAATTGCTGAAGTTGAGAAACAGCTAAGAAGAAAGAGACAGTGGATTCAAAGTCTGGAGAAAATTCAGTATTTGAAAATAATAGGAAATTCAGGATTGAAAAATAGCAGAAAGCTAAACTTGTGTAGTATTAAAGTGGTCTGATAATTACTAATTCAATCTTTGCTTATCCACTTAGGAAGAAAAATATTAAGGTACAACAATAATAATTTTTAAACACTATTTCTTCAAAAAGTGAATATCAAAGAATGAGAAACTTTTCACTTAGGAAGGCTTTAAGAAATATTCAAATGTATGGTTATCATACACTAATCCTCAGAATCTTCTTCCTTCCCACTTCTCCCAGCAATATCTTAAAATCAGTCATAAACTCTAAAACAACTTTATTCAGAAGTCATATATATTCATATCACAAGTGCTGAAGAAAGAATATTAAAGAGAAGCAGATTAATGCTTTTAGTTACTGTGCCAAAAGAGAAGGGGGCTGCTGCAGTTTATTCTCAGGATGCTTGTAAAATATATATGTTTTCAAAAATCAGGGAATACAATACTGTTTGTACAAGTACACAAGATGACACATAAACCAGCTGTGAATAACTACAAATGAGACCTTCTCACCTTCTACCCTTCCCTCCTCTTCTTTGAAGATATATATTGTGCATCCCCGCATCTTCAGTATGTTGTGTGATCTGGTAGATTGTAATCTAGCTTCAGGTTTTTCATATGCAGTCAAAGGTGGTTAATCAGGTTTTAATGAGCGTTGTATTGAACATAAGCTAATAAAGGGACACTTGACATGGCCAAATGTTTTTCCACATTATAGATTGCCTAGAAGAATGATAATGAAATTGAACCGAAAGCAGTTTCTGTTTAACAGATCTAATAGTGAGAACATACTGTAAAAAAATATTTGCCTTTTTGTGTGTGTATTAGATGGGAAACCTGTTTTCTTACTTTGCAAAAGATGGTCAGTATTCTTTTTTTGGCAGCTGCCATAGTGCTATAAAAATCACTGCGTTTGCATGGCCAAGCTTTGGTTGTGGGGGTGCTACAGGGGTGGCTTCTGTGAGAAGCTGGTGGCAGCTTCCTCCATGTACAGCAGAGCCAACCCCTGGGTGCTGGTCAAGGCTGGGCCAGCTGGAAACAGTGGCAATGCCTCTGTGATAACACATTTAAGAAGAGGAAAACATGGTATTGCACACTTGTAATTGCAGCCAGAGAAGAGCGAGTTGAGAACAAGCAAGAGGAACAGCTCTGCAGACACAGGGGTCAGTGGAGAAGGAGGGGCAGGAGGTGCTCCTGGTGCCAGAGCTGAGATTCCCCTGCAGCCCGGAGCAGACCAAGGTGAGTCAGGCAGCTGTCCCCTGCAGCCCATGGAGATCTGTGGGGATGCAGAAATCCACACTGGAGTGCCTGAGAGGAGGCTGTGCCCCCATGGGAGAGCTGGGGAGAGAGGACCCCACACTGGATCAGCCTGTCCATGAAGGACTGCACTCCATGGAAAGGTGACCCACACTGCAAAAGTTCTGGGAGAACTGCTGCCCATGGGATGGACTCACATTGGAGAAGTTCATGGATGGACCCTATGCTGGAGCAGAGGAAGGACTCCTCTCCCTTAGCAGCAGGAGAAACAATGTGCGAGGAACTGACCATAACCCTCATTCCTCATCTCCCTGCACTGCTAGGGGAGTAGGTGGAGCTGGAAAGGAGGAAGGGGTAGGTGTAAGGTGTTTTGAAGGTTCTATTTTAATTCTCATTATCCTCCTTTGATTTTGTTAGTATTAAATTCAATTAATATCTCTAATTCTAGCAATTTTTGCCCATGGTGGTATTTGGTGAGTGATTTTTCCTGTTCCTTATCTGAACTCATGAAACCTTCATTGTATTTTCTCTCCCCTGTCCAGCTGAGGAAGTGAGTGATTGGCTTTGGTGGATGCCTGGCATCCAGCCAGCATCAACCCACTGCAGGTGAGACATTTATGGCCACCAGTCATACAAGAGGTGTTCATTTATTAAAAGAAAGAAAGAAATTAAGAGGTAGGGAAAGCTACGCAGTAACTAAAGCTTTAATGAAGAGAGAACAGCAAATAGGATTTGTTTTAAAATTCCCCCAAAGAAGTTATTTTGATCCAGCTTGCTAAAGGAAGAATGTACCTAGTTTTCCGAAAGCCAAGGATGAGATGAATTTTCTGCCTTCCTGAGAAGGTACTGGTTTTGTGTTAATTGAAATCAAACCTGTAACCTATTAGATCATCTGTTTAAGCCAAGTTTTACTTGGTTCAGGTGTAGAAAAATTATTCCATTTCGTCAAATTTGCCACAGCATAGGCTTCGTATATTTGACATTGCTGTGGCATAACAAATATCCAACTTGACTTATAGTTAGAAGCACACAGGCACATGGTACCTGGTCCAGAATAACATCTCTTAGGAGAAATACACTCATTCACACTTTCTAAGGAATCAGTCTGAGAGAAGGAACTTAAATGCTTCTACTTTCTGTGTCACAGGCTAGCAAAATTTCTGGTTCAGTGGATGGTATCCCAAACCTGGGCTCACATTTGCACTGCACTCCAACATTAAAAGAGCTGTTGGGTTGTTTGAATCAATAGATGCCTCAGCAAAAAAGGAGGATAACTGTCTTAGGCAAAAATTCTTCACTGTGAGAGTGGCGAGGCACTGGACCAGGTTGCCTGGAGAAGTTGTGAATCCCTGGAAGTGTTCAAGACAGTGTTGAATGGAGCTCTGAACAACCTCATCCAGTGGAAAGTGGCAGTGGATTGGAAATAGATGATCTTCAATGTCCTTCCAACACAGACTATTCTATAATTTGGTGATTTTTTTGAGATGAAGAGTTCCTAAGTAGTAGTGCATCACTCATGTTATTGACCATGAGTAAAGACAGAATATCTATTATCTCATGAGAGCTAGCTTTCTTGTGTCTTTTCTTATTTTCAGCATGAATGAAGCTTAACTTTATATTCAGAGGGAATCCAATTTTGATGAATTTTGAAGAATGTAGGGAAATAGGATTTTGCAGAGCAAGGCGTTTTCTTGACATCATTCAAATAAATGTGCTTGGGTTTTCAGTATGTGATTTACATTGTATTTATCTTGGTCCAAGAGCTACTTCGATGCCAGTAATCAAAGAGCACAGATGGATTGGAAGTTTTCTGCAGATTTTCCTGTGTGTACTCTGATACTCATTATAAAAATGACAGTGGCAAAGTATTTGAAAGCCAAGAAAATTCTCAGAAAGTTTATCTGGATTCCATTGGACTGAGAAGATCAAAGAGCAAATGGTAAGAAAACACAGAGGGTAAAGAGGATTTGATAGAATTTCAGCTATCTAAGAATGCTGGTGAGCAGCAGGTTTCTCAGTGGCTTATGGTCTGATGTATTTGCAATTCTTTCATAAAATATAATGGAGAAGAGAAACACATGCAACATGTAATTTCAATATGACATTGAAGCAGTAACAGGCAACTTCAGCTATACATGACTCTTCTGGACCAGGTTTTTTTTGTAGAATAATATTATTTTGTCTTTTAAAATGCATAACTAAACAGTTCTTGCTTACAATGCTAATATTAATTTCAATACTTAGAAAAAATTCCCTTTGCTAGCCCTATAAAAATTTGCAAACACTTCTTTATTCTAACATGGCATTTGAAATAATAGATCTAAAATTTTAAAAGTCAGGAAAGAAGGATAGACAGGAATGAACATTTCTCGCTCAACCTTATTATTTAATCCCCTTGTGCATATGTGTCATGATATAATCTTTAATTACACAGTTGCACACAGCTTTTCTCCTAGGAGACCTCTGTCTTACAAAGTGAGTAATAGCTATCCAACATTTCTTTTTATCTTGTTCACTATGTGGTTTAGCCTCAGGCCTTATTTATGCTACATCATCCAAAATCTTGACTGCAGAATTATTAATTTCTTTTCCTGGGAATTTCTTTGGTTCTCTTATCACATCAGCTAATTGCTTCATGGCTGCTCCTAAACCTATCTTTATTTTCCCTTTGAAAATATATTATCAGTGTCCCATTTTTGCAGCTATGGAACTGAAGCACAAAGAGATTAAAGCCAAAATTACCGTGTCCAGTTTTGTGTGCCAAAAATGAGAAATTAAGAATGATTCTTCTAAGAATATCTGAGTTTTTGAAAGCGATATGTACATAATTGCAGTGCTCACTAACTTTATTTGCAACCTATCACAAATACTAGATGACTCATTGGGATTTTTCATTGGGTATCTAACTGCTTCATCTAAAACCTGAGTGGATTCAACTTAATTAGTGCTCTTCATTTTTCTGAAATCTCTCCTCTTTTAATTCATACTTTCTGATGAAAGAAATTAGGTTTTCCTCATGTTCCTCCTCTGTATGTGTCTTTCCCAGCATCCTGGCTTTTTGGCATCTTTCTGAACTCCAGATATTTGTGTTTTCTGGAGCCTCATTTATGGCTCCCATATTTCCCTAACTCTGCATCTCCTTCCCCACTTTTCTGCTGACTTGCAAGCTGCATCTTCACGCCTGCCACTCTTCTGCTTTCAAGACAGGCAGTGTGCTCTTCTCTTGCATTGTGTGCCAGCTGAAAGGTACTTGAGGATGGGAGAAATGCACATTTTGCTTTCAGCTCCAGGGTCGTGTGTCACAGAATTTTGCTATTAGTTGGAGCAATCATAAAGAGGTCCTGTTGCAGCCTTGCATCTCCTGGCACCAGTGTGATCAGGGCAGGAGGAATCATGGAAAGCTTGACTGCCCAGGTGTAATTAGGGGTCTTTGAAAGGCTTATAATGCAACCTCAATAAAGAGAATTTTTCAGAGACAGAAAATGGTGCGTGTCATATCATGGACACTACCAAGACAACTTCTGGATTTCTACTCTTGATGATAAAAGCATGGAGATTTTCAGAGGAAGATTTTTTTAACACCCAGGTATCATTCTCAGAAAAGGCTGTGCTGTTGCAGCTGAAAGCTTCCCCTAACAGTTCATCCTAAGAAAGACAAATGAAAGTCTGACAAGAGATGTAAAGTAGCTTCAAATCCAAACCTAAGAGTGAACAATGACAGCTTTATGAGACTAGTAGACTATAAAAATAACCTTTTTTTCCCATTATATATGCTTAGTCTATAGCAGCCAGTACATTTTAATGAGTTATGGAACTCCACAGTTAAAGAATTTAAGAAACATTTTTTAGAATAAAGTAAAAAAAAAAATGTTTCTAGGGCTACAGTACACTGACATAATGTCCTGGATCCATAATGCTGTTAATGTCAAACAAACAGTAATCTCATTATTATTATCATCACCATGAACTTTTTTTCTCATCCTATTGTTCTGATCATTATAGGTTTTTCTCTTCTGTCAGGATTTCATGTTCAAGATCCAAGCATCTCCATCTCCTTGCTGTTGCTATTGACTCTGGTGTTCTTGTGTTTTTCTTTCCTTCCCCTTCTGAGTCTTTCTAGAACCTGGAAAGATATCTAGGTTTTGGCCACTTTGGACCCCTCAGTATACAGTAGGGTTATTATAGGCTTACCATGTGGTTATTAGAAATTGCTAAATAATCGTTTGCAAGTGAGGCTTTCTGTTCATGTATTTATTCACATTGATTTACAGGTGCTAATGCATTATGTTCTGGAGTGATTGGTGCACATTTACAAGGCATAAGTCTGCCTGGTTTAAATGTGCAGAAGGAGTTCACATTCAAAATAAATACAAATTAACATTTTTGTTGAAAAAGTTGGAAAGTTGAAAACAAACTTCCATAAAGAAATAAACTATCTGAAAATGCAGAAAAAATATAAATATTTATAAAGAAATTGAGAAGAACATGATAACAAATGTATTGTTTTGAGATAGCTGATTAGCTTTTTTCTATATTACGGGTTAATGATAAGACCAAATTGGATGCAAAAGATAAACAATGCTCATTAGAAGGCAAGGTTTAAACCATTTTGATATCATCAGTTGATTTTTTATATAGGTAGGGAAGCATGCCAAGATGAGGGTGCAAGTAACACTTCCAAACAAGTAGAGGCACAAAGGAATTTGAGATGATATCCCTAATGAAACCCAGAGCTGCAGCACTGTGAGAAAATTAAAGCTTGGGCCAAGAATCAAAGAGAAACTCAAAATGCTTCAGAGGGTTTTTATAGTCTAGGATCAAGGAGGTTTCAGCTTTTAGTGTGGAAAGGGCTAATAATGATCTGCTAATCTATGTGCAGCATTTATATTGTTTTCCTTGTAATTTCTAACAGTCTATCAAAGCCTAGCAAAGTCTAGCAAAGTAAGGGTTTGCATGTTGGGAATCAGATGTCGCTGTAGGTCCAGTGCACGTAACATCACATTGGCTTATGTGATGTGCAGGAGGATGTGGAATGCTTTTAGGACTGTCTAAAGGTTAAAGACTTTAAATGCTGCTACTCACTTCAGTCACATTCTGGGAGCAGAGAGGAGACAGAGAGCAGAACAGAAGCACCTGGAGTGTATTTGCCCTAAAATAAGACTCCAGCAAGGAGCTAAATAGACACCAGGTCTATAGAATTTGTATTTCACTTTGTCCTAAACTTTTAAATAAACTTCCAAAACAGCCAAGATGATAGAATTCAGAAACTTTGACATATTTTTTAAATTTGTGCTTATCAGAATGAGAAAAGTTTGTGGTTCTTACACCTTTTAAACTTTTTGTTGTATTTCAGTCCACTCAAATAGGTACTCTTTATATCCTTAAATATGCAAATTCTTCTAAAGTAGGTAAAGTTTTGACCCAAATGAAACTAATATTTTTCTGTTTATTTCTGTGCTGCAGGCCTCTGCCTCTGTTTTTAAGTTATAGTAGTAACCCTCATAGTTTTTAATTTTTTGAAGAATCTCTGTTGGTAGATTGTAAACACTCAAACATCTGAAGGAAAATATAGAGGAAAAATCTATGAGAAGTGGGAAATGAACACTTATTTGGGTATCTCATGAATCAGTGAGATATATAGGACCCAATACAGTAAGTATTCATTGTTAGTTTTTCAGTCCACACAGAGTAAGCATCCATATTTTTATAATGTAAATTCTGAAAGTAGAGGCCTAATATATTTAACTTTATGTTGTTTCTGACTAGTGGTTTTCATGGTTGATCACTTCAAATTATTCTTGGCAGTCATTTTGTAATACATGCTGAAAAACCTTGCTATTTCTTTGTGGCACTCCAATGAGATTCACATATCCACAGAAAATGATAACATTAAAAAAATCCTCAAATATGTTTGATAGCCTTCATTGCTAAACAGATGATTACAAACTTAATAGAGGTATGCATTTGTGAGTAAATACCATTGAGTGTACTGAAAGACCCTAATATTTCAAACAATTTTGAATCTGGGTTAGAGGTGTAAAAGATCTATGAATTTTCATGAACGCAGACAGAAGATGGAGAGGTTATAATAATTCACCTCCTACAGAAAAAGAAAATGTAATCTATAATGTTCCTAGTCATTAAAAAAGTCACATTGGAAGGGGAAATGAGGGACAGAGTTGTGGAGGGAGGCAGAAGATTAGGAAGAGAATGAAAAATAAGAGAGGCTCTGAACACCTTGTTTTCTTGAGAATTAACTTATTAGACACCAAAAAATCCAGTATTTTGACTGAGGACTGGATTCTCCACTGTTTAAAAAGGCATGAATATACTTTTTTCAGACCATGTGAAGTAGGACATGCTCTCTCCATGTAGCTTGTCTGCTTTCTCCTAATGGTTGAGCTCACATTTATTTTAATTCATTTTAAATGTCTATCAATCATGAAACACAAATACACGGGAAACATTGAGACAGATATACGAATTTCTAATGCTTTTCACACTTGCCAAGTCATTCCATCTTAACCTGGCTTGTCAATTATTTACTTTCAGATTTTACAGCCATATTTAGAGACAGATTGTAGAACTCATCAAGTGAAATGTGGTCTGCTCAGGCCTATTGGAGATTACTGCTGACTTCAAAGCTGGAATTTGCCCATATTGTTCCCATTCACATTCTGGAATGTCATGTTTACTGGATGAAATACCTTGTGCACTGGCTTTGATTTTCTATTCAAATCACAAATGGTAGGACATGTTTTGCTAGAAAAAGAATTCTTATCTAAGTAAGGTCAATTAATCTGCTATGGCTGTTGAATTGTTAGAAGAGAGATTAAATACAAAACTTTTATGTCAGAAAAAATTAAGCCACATAAACAATGGTATTTTTTAAATCAAAGCAATAATTTGTTTTACTAGACAAGCTACTTTCTAAATTTTTTTTTTTCGTAGAACGCAGAGGAAAGAAGACACCTGAATAATTTCATGTTTTGTGATATATCACTTGCCATGGTGAAAATCCTCTTCTTTAATGAAGTAATCAAACACTACCTATGAATTTTATGAATATTGATGGGATTTGAAGTGGGATACAGGGGTTCTCTAGTGTCTTAATAACCTGGAACTAATTTCTTGTTGGCTTGATAGACCAATGTGACAGTGGTAAAAAAACACCTCCTACAAAACAGAACCTAAGCTTAGGTCTACACTCATGTCCCAGCTGAGAAGAGGACCAGAAGCACAGATATCAAAGGAAAAGAATTTCCAAGAAAACTCACTGGAGACAGAAGGAAACCATGCTGTCACTCCTGAATTGAGAACAAATTAACATTAAATGATACTCCTTAAAGACTATCTGAAATTTCCTGTAGTCTCCCATTTCCTAGGTTCTGCAGAAATTTGAGGAAGAAAAGACAGGTTTAAGGATTTGAACATCCTAAAATGTGTTTTATATTAAATTCTTTCCAAAATAGTTTATTACACATATTGTTTGGGGCACTAAAAATAAAATGGATGCCACAAAGTGGGAACTATGGGGAATTTCATCACATAATAATGAGTCAAGGTAAGGGCAAGAAAGACATGAGTCACAGTCACTTTAGTGATGCTCTACTCCATTTGAAGCAATAAAAAAACACCCTAAATACCTTTGATACTAGAAAAGGAGAAAAAGTGAATCTCAGACTTATTTATAACTAAAAGTTATACCTGCTGTACTCATGTATAAAAGACCTTCTGCATTTGGATAATTAAGTATTATGGAGAAATCTAAAGAAAAAAGTGGTATCATGTCAGCTTCTATTAATAAAAGCAAGAATATGTGCTCAGTTTGCTATACAAAAAACAAGCCATCCATCTGGCATTAGGCTAGTTCTTTATTTCTGTGGTAAGGAAGAGGCCAACTAATTGTCCTTTTTGTTACTAGCATGTTTTCAGTGTGAAAGGCATTATCTTAGAAATAAAGGAATTATTGTCAAAAGTACATGTTAGGTAACAGTCTGGCTCACAGGAATACTTAGTAGAAGCAGGCGTTTAATGGAATGAGCAGCCTTTGTCAGATTTTTAAAGTGTTTGCTGCACAAGTAGGAAATGCCACTGTGCTTAAGAGTAAATGAAGTATTTTGGAGTATGAACAGGCAGGGCCTTGAAGCAAAGAAGAATAAGCAGTTTGGGCTTGGTGCTGAAACTCATCAGAGTCCAAGGGTACTGTAAAATGCAGCTGTTGTGGCACAGGCACAGAACTGGTGCAAGAAAGTGGCAGATTTAGAGCCCCAGCCTCACCTTCCCTCCCGTGCAGCACCCTTATTTCTGCCTCCTGGTACCTCCTCCAAGTATACTAAAGAGAGCACACACAGCCAAGTGCCTGAGGTTTTGGTTTTATCAGTTATAATACCAGAATAATTCCATGAACATCAGAGATAATCTCTGGTATTGCTCTCACTGTGAATAGGTAGACAGTCAGAGCTGCTAAATAATAGGATACATAAACACTATATGCTGGTGATTAAATGTAAAACTGCCTTAACCTTGATATAGAGGATATGCCACACAGCATAAAAGAAATATTATAAAAGACTATAAAACACATTATTGCATGTATTTACTTAATGTTTAGGGAAAAAGAGAAAACAACAGGAAAAATTGCACTCTACTCTGACTTGGATAAGCACTAATAGTTTTCCCAATGTTTTTCCTTATACCTGTGCAATAAATTCCAATTTGTATTTGTCACCTTCTTCCCATCCCTCAACACAGCAAACTTATTGACAAAATTCATCTAGAAGACAGAAGTTCTAATCTGAAATGAATAATTTTTGTTTGATTCTCTATGTACCCTGTTCTATGTCTCATTCTTTAAACATATTCACTAGTAAAGAAATGGAAATTGTATAGAAGCTCCTTCTGTATGGTATATGAGAGGCAGTGTCATCATTCTGAAATAGATACATAAATGTACTTAGGAATTTAACTGCCTTTGGAAACAGTAGGGGTAAATGATGTAATAAATTTAGGTACTTTTACCTCTTAAGGCATATTTATATGTTATATTTGCTGTAATAACATTGTTGATCTTAGTTGACTGTCAGTTTGTTTTGATTGAAAAGACACTGCAGCAAATGGGAATGTTCTTGAAACAGTAAGAAGACTTTTGTAAGAAGATATTTACATGGTCTTTAATATATAAGACAATCAATGCTGCAAACAGCAGTGCAAATGGTAGGATAGAGGATTTCCTGAGCTGGTCAACTAGTAGGGCTCTGTGGGTAAGTATGGCAAACATTGCAGTTGTTTTCCCTTCTACTTCTAACAATTGAAAAAATTTTCCAGTTTGAGATCTTGAATTGTTACCTTATTTTTGCAGATTTTTTTTTTTCCTGAGGGAAGGATAATCAACCTTGTTTGTAGTGTCATAATGAAAACTTCAGAGAAAATAACCACGTAAAAAAGCCAGGAAAGCCTCAGAAATGTTTCTTACCTAAAACTTTTCCACTGAAACAGAAGAATCAGTAAGCCCCATAAATGAAATAACTTCTTGCCCTTTAGAGAGGGTGATTCCTAGAGGTCAAAACAGGGGTTACTGGTAGGTCAGCTGAGACAGCCATTACTGCAGCTATCTGCACAGTGTTTGGGCTTTAAGTAAACCAGAGATGTTATAATGTGGAACTGCTGGTTCTTGGTTGGCTTTCCTAAGGTCAACTTATTAAGAAAAAGACAGCTTATTAAGCCTGAAACCATTAAGGAAAAATATTAAACCCTGTCTCTAAACAGAAGTTATATAAGGTTAAGTAAACCTGGTTTTGGTGCTCTAGTTAGAGTATGACAAATCTGTTCAGACACTATTATCATTCAGAACCATCATTTAACTACTTTCTTGACCTAGTAATTGTTATTATTTATTTCTATCATATTCCACTTGCTATTTTCATTATCATAGTATATTCAAGCCAGTGCTGTTTTCAGGTATGAAATTAATTCATTGAAAGCACAAATATTTGTGTTATGAAAATAAATGGCGGCTAAAATTAAAGTGAGATTGGTTCACTAGAATGTCTATATATGTTGTACAATCTAGTGTGAATGCTTCTAAAATAACATACCACTTTACTTTTTTTGTATAAAAAATTAAAATATATTAATTCAATTAATATTTTTGGTACACCCTCCTTCAGTTAAACTATATACATATTGTGCTATAAAGGGAATTGAAAACTGGAGAAAATAATGGATTTTTTTTGTTTTGTTTTCAGGCTCAATTCCGAGAAACAGGCAATGAAAGGATTTATTATATGTGACAGCTTCAGGTGTGAAGTGTCTTCTACAAAAAATCTGTTGTAAATTTTGAGAACTTCGTGAACTATATTTTATTTTTTATGTGAAAGGTATTCACAGCTTAACTTCAGATGAGACACACCACACTACCTTCTGAACTTCATGAATGAAACCACAATTATGCTCCTAAACAGGAGCTGCAGAATACTCTAAACTATGCTTGACCTGGACATTTGGAGGAACATAGCTCCAGGAGAAATGAAAACATGCCCCAGCATGTAAGTAATATTCAGCCTGGAAGAAGAATGTGGATCTGTGGGCTTGTTCTGATATTTAGCTTACCTCAGTGCTCAATAGATTCCCAACCCAGACAGGTCTTTGCTCCAGTTATCATGTGTTTTGGCTTTTTATTTTGATGAGTTACCAGAATTCTATTTTATATAGCAACTCTCAGCTTCAGTTCTCTTGAGCTGATTGCTTGTTTATTATAGATCACAGAAACTGCTACAAAGAAAATATGAAATAACAACCACCAAAAATCAATAATACTATCAGGACCCTGGAAACACCCCTTTGGCTCTCTGCTATTTTATGGTTAAGCTGCAGAACTGCCTATGTCTTGTTAGGGAACTTGGTGTTCTTTGATGGGGAACCTTTCTAACTCTTAACTTGCCCTCTCTTTTCTTAATCAGATAAAATTTTCTAAAATCTACTCCTTTTCTCTTCACAGATGTCTCTACTTTCTGCTCTCAAGAGTTCTTCACAGCACAGGGCCATTTTTAAAGTTAAAAGAATAGAAACTTTGGCTGACTTGTTTTCTTTGTCAACTATTCACAGAACAGACCCAAAGGGAAAGGAGGTAAAATGTCTACAGAATTAATGTAAAAATAACAGCAAAAAGTCCTAATTTGAGACTGTGGATAAAAAGATGAAAGGTCCCTTAGTTAATTTCTGTTATTTCCACTTCTATCTCAGAAGTCACAGGAAATTATTCAGGGAAAACACAATTTTTTGTTTAGGGAAAGCTACAGTCACTTGCTCATTTAAAGGTATGTCTCTTTCCTCTTCTCTTCCAATTCTTGTCAATTACATCCTTGATATTGAGGAAAACTTTCCTCACTCAGAAGAACTAACATTTCTGCTGAAGTACATAAAAACAAACCTCTGAATCACAAGTTCAATAAAAATGTGAATTCTCAAGAAATTATTGGGATGATCTCTTGAGTGCTGACATTACTGTCAGTAATGAAACTGTCACAAATCAGAATATGATAGAAATTCTATTCTAGAGAAATACCTCACTTCTGGCTGTGTGGGTTGAATAATAGTATTACAGTTTGAAATTGTGCTTGCAATTCCCCCTCATTAATACCATCATGACCTCACTGATACACATATAACAATTTCTATTTCATGAGGTCATTTTTCCAGATACTGCCTCTTGTAGTCAAACCAGTATTTTCTGTATATAGAAGACAGTAAGACTGCAAATGAGATATAATGAGGAGTTAATATACTAGGTAGTACAAATTTAGAACTCTGTTTTTAAAGAAGGTCTCCAAAGTTGTAAAAATGCCTATGATGAAGTAACTTAGTTAAGATTCTTTGATTTCAGGCAATTTAACAAAAAAAAAAAAAAAAAAGCAAACATTCTGTACATTATGTTTATTCAGAGTAATTCACAAATTCTAACTGGACTTCCCCAGAAGAGTGTCTGGGTTTGTGCTACCCTATTACAACTGTAACACAATTACAATATTACAATTAAAAAGTCATAAAATTGCTAATTATAATTTTCAAGCCTATCTATCTTTCTTGTGGATTAGATTATGATTTTCTTTGGTGTGATCTGTCAAAGAGGTGTAGAAGGTGAACAGCTATGCCCACACACCACTGTCTAGAGCCACATGGGGAAATCCATAGGCAAGCTCTGGTTTGTCTCTGTTGTATATATCTGAATGTAATTTAAAAAGAATTTCAGTGAGGATATTTCATCTGTTCAGGTAGGATCCAGCTTTTTTCCATCTGTATCATGATCATATTAGGATTAGCACTACTTTGTTATATTCATGAACAAATAAAAGAATTAGACATGAATTTTCATGGGATCAAAGACTCTGCCAACAATGAATTTTGATTAATTGTTTGATTTGATGAAGGATCCAACTCAACAGGCAGACTGAGAACTCTGTATGCTAGTATATGGGCAAGAAGTCACCTCACCTGTGAAACTGCATTTCAGCATAAAACGTCACAGAAGTATTCTCTCCCTTGAGACATGATTTGTTGTATGCATGGGCTAAGACTAATGTATTCCTAAGTTTGTTTGGGTTTTTTTTTGCAGCATATTAAGGAATTTTAAAACATCTTATTAACTTCACTGATCAAAAATCAAACCAAATAACAACCCCATTGTTCTTAATGTTGCCATCACTAATAACAGGAAAAAAATCCTTAAAGCTGTCATTAGTCATCAGAAAGGTATACATACTGCTTGAATTTTTGTTACTGCACAGTTTTTAAACTGTTGTATCTGAACCATGAGTATTCATTAAATTAATTAGGAAAAATAAGCTTACATTTGTCAGTTTATATTTTTCCTCTAGGGTTTCAATAGAAAAGAAAAAATGTTGCACTTCCTGCTTCCTGTTTGCTGCTCTCACAAAGTGGAAACAATGCCTACTAAAATATGTGTTAGGACTACTAGGTCTGATGTAGCAAAGTACCTTGTGTATATGTGTCAAATTACTGGAGCAGAAGGGTATGCAGCAGTCCCATTGGGGTATCCAAACACCCAGTCACATGGAATTAGAGGATACCTGAAGTATCTATATTTAGATTTTCCTTAACCTACCTGATTAATTTCCTCTCCCTTTTAAACAAGGTTATTTCATTCCTCAAACTCACAAGATATTTTATGATGAAAATTGGAAACATCAGGAAAAATTTTGAGGATCTCAGACAAGCTATGCTACACATTTGCAAGCTGGCTTGAAATAAATTGTTAGTAAAGGTACTGTAGTATCACTTTCAAAAATTAAGAACCAGCAACATATTCACAAGAGAAGTATAAATTCCATGAATGTGCTTTGATAGATAATTTTTCTGAAGTTATGAAAAGACCGTGGACAGGATTTAGTTAAACTCATCTCTAGTAAAATGCCTGAAATGAGTAGTTTTTTATAAATACAAGGCCAGATTCCATCTCAATACAAACCCTATACAAATATTTTGAAGTAATTGAGACTGTTTGGATGAAAGTTAAAACTATATGTTGTTATAACAACATAGTTAAAATGATACTATTTTTTTGCATAGAGTTATCAGTGGTAAGAGCTAGATACTGTTCATGAACTGTGGACATGCTATACCTGGAGGACATACAGAAAATTGCAATGCTTTTTAATGAAGTAACAGCCACCTTGTGGAAAATATCTCAGTAAATTCTAGAATTTCTTTTGAATAGTGATGTCTTTGTATTGACTAAACTCTATATTTCTATATGTATATTTACTTTTTATTTAATAAAAAATATTAACTGCAGCCACAAAACTCTTCTCCAAAAGAAAAAGAGCTTTTGAGGATTCTGCTCAGCCTCTGGTGAAAGGAAACTGGGTGAAACTTATGTTATGAGATAGACACAGTACAAATGATGCTTGATTGAAGAGAAAAAAATATATAGGTCTATTATATTGTTCTGGTAAAGCCAATATTTTCTAAGTTTAAACATTTTCCATTTTTAAAACTGAATGATATGTCCCTGATTTGATGCTACTTGCTGACCTTCAGCAACTATTAAATAAAATGATATATCTGAAATGCTACATCTCTTCAATGTAAGTATTCACAACTAAGCAACAGGGATGGAAAAATGTGATGAGATCATATCACAGTTCAAAATTCGAAAAAAATAATAATGATTAACAGAGTAATAAATCCATGTTAAATGAAAAGTGTAAAAACTGACTTCACTAGGAAGCTGAATGACATACAGGTGCAATATCGACTCCCCCATGCTTTGGCTGCAGAGGCAATCCCCACACTGAGGACCTAGAAGTAATGTGTGTGTATCCATGGCCTAGGCTATCCTGCTTCTCTTCTGGGGATTTCAGCCTGTGATTTGCAGAAATTTCTTCTGGCACTTAGACGTGGTATTCACATGCCCTCTGAACAGACAGAAGCTGTGAGACAAGCAGAGAAGAAGGAAAACATAATTCTTATCTCGCTTGCTGTTCTAAGGTGGAATGCAAAATGGAGATTGTTTACCCAAAGTGAGGATGTTTTGTTCCTTTGGCCTATCAGGGCCAAGAGTTGTGTGTGTTAGACTGTCACTAGACAGGCACAAGAGAACCAGAGATGAGTGCAGTTCTGTGCAGTTGTGAGTGCAAGGCAGATTCAGTTTAGATGCAATATACATATAGTATAGAATAATAAAGTAATTCTCTAGCCTTCTGATAAGACGGAGTCCTCCTCGTCATTCTCTCCCTTTCGTCGGGGGTTGCCCGTGCAGCAATACTTAGATATTCAGTGAAGAAACTCATCAACCTGCCGGGTGCTTTGCCAGCAGCCTGTCCCCAGCACCCACAGCCCGGGTACTTTGCCAGCAGCCTGTCCCCAGCACCCACAGCCCGGGTGCTTTGCCAGCAGCCTGTCCCCAGCACCCACAGCCCTGCCCAGCCGAGGCTCCCGATGGGTGGATCCTTCCTGCGGTCCGACATCCCAGCAGGCCCGGTCGGGGCAGGCCTGGCTGGCCGCTGGAGGTGACCAGTGCCCGCGGCTGGATATTCCAGCTGCCCTGCTCCTTTCGGGGCGTCTGCCCAGGCGCTGCTCAGCCTGCCAGGTGCCATGGTGGGCCCCGGCTCCCTGTCCTGGAGGCAGCAGCCGCTGGCACTGTGCCCTGGAGCCGGCCCCAGCTCCTCTGGAGCCCCGGGAAGGGGAGCGGCAGGGATGGAGCTCGCTCGCCTTCCTCCCGGTTTCCTGGCACCGGTGTTGGCCTCACGCTCCCTGACCGGCCTCCTCTGCAGCTGGGCAAGAGCAGGGAGCTCCTTTCATTAGTTTGCAGAACAGCTTCTAATCTGCAGTGATCAGAGAGATGATGGTCATTTAAGGGTGTGAAAACGGTACGTGAATACCAGTAGAAGAATAGAGTAGCATGAATCTTTTTACTAACAAAGAAAATGAATGTAAACCTTTTGACTTGGTTCATGGTGTAGAAATGACATTCCTTTTGAAACGGAGTAACAGTTCTTACCTGGCTTTTGTTGCATAAGCCCTAGTCATTTCCTGGTGAAATGAAAGAGCTGCCCAGGAAATGGAATCATGCCAATTAGCCTTCACTTTCTTTTTCTGCAAAAGCTCCCATGGATTGTAGTAAGAGAAATAGAGAGGCAGGGTTTTAAAAAATTACATGTACAAATTAGCAAGCCAAAGGAAATGAAAGGGAAGTTAAATAATACGCATACAAACTAGCGTTTTGAACGGAACTAGGCAGAGAACATTAGTAAAAATTACCATAACGTTTAGGAACAGGGGAAATGCAGACTAAATTTGTTTGAAAGAGATTTAGATTTCATCTATGATTGCAGACAATTAACTTTGGAGCTTGTGGTATGTTTATGTTCATGAATGTTTCTCTGGGATAGGAAAACAAAGTTGTAGTGTAAAATCCATAGAAATACCATTAGCTGCTAAAAGAAAAGGCAGCTTTTCTTTTTATTGCAGCATAAATGTTTCAATTTTTAGCACTTTTGACTGTACACCAATATTCTTTGCCAGTGCATTAAAGCTCAGGCTCACGAGGTCAGCAGCATTCCCTTCCAGCACCTTTTCTACAGTGTCTAAATCAGAAATCAGAATCAGTTATTTGGACTCTGCTCAATGAACACTGTGTGGGTAGAAGTATATTTGTAACTGCTCCCATGATGATGTCTTCATTGTAAATTCTGTTTCATAAACCTCAGCCTGTAAACTATGACTGATAGAGATCAGAATGATTAGAGCATATCCTGTGCAGTAGGAAATAATCAGTACAAACACAGCACCATATGGACTACTGTGAAGAAAATTAACTTCATCCTAGCCAGAACCAGTACACTCCTCAGCCAAGTCTCATGGAAAATTCAACCACAGAACAGCTCAATTTTTCTACATAAATATTATCTTCCCTAATTAAAGAGCTGCTAAAAAACCAGTAAATTCTTATAGGTGTGTTCCTTTGAAAGAGAGGAAAAATACTTGGATTGTTCATTTATCTCTGGAGAATTATTTCAAATCCATGGCTACTTTGTATTTTTGGAGTAGAAATTGAGAACAAAAGGTAGAATTTCAAGTAACAGGTGGTTTTGGCTTAATTAAAAACTCTTGTATCTTGACAGATCACAAATTATGTGTGAGTAATTTTATTATATATTTGATTTTAGCAACAGAATCATTGTTTTGAATGAAGGCAAATCTCTGAGTTGCTGGAAAAATATTTGTTTGTTACTGTAAATCTAAAGTATTCTGTAATTTGTTATCCAGCAACTTCTCCAGCTGGGTTTTAATACGTATTTGTGAACATGGTTCAGAGATTTTCTCTGCATAAGTTAGTCTATAAGTACCCACAGATTTATATTCTTGTTAAGCAGCTGTTAATGGTCAGTTTTAGAGAGGAAAGCAAATTAGTTAGTTCCTCTGGTTTGATTACTGTGGCCAAATCTTTTAAAGGCAGAAATGTGGAAAAGCATCAACACATGAATTGGAGATAACCCTACTATCCCTTTTCTGTCCTGTATGAATCTGTTACTCTTTATTGTTGTGCAATGAATTGTGACAGCTTGGAGAAGGATAATGGAAAAGTGAGAAAACATAAGAGCACATTGATACTACAAAATGAAAGCAGATAAGCAGAAATATACTGCTGAAACCTGGCTAAAAGTATTTATCCGTGTGTGTGTGTGTAAGACCTACCTCCAGAAAACAGAGAATGAGAAAATCTACAACTTGAGGGAAAAACTAGTTTCCAATGGCAATAATACAGTAGAAATACAGTAGATTGTAAACTGTAATCCTAGAATTAGTACATAAAATCTTTATTGCTGTCTTGCATTTCCAAAATTATTGCACAAAATAGAGTAAGAGATCCTAACCCCAAAAGTCTCCAAATCAGCATAGTTGCTTTCTTTGGTAGTCTATCTAAGGAGCTTAGAAAAATAAATACAGCTAGACTTCTTTCTTTGTGTTATTGCTACAATAATAAAAGTGATGCTATTTGCTTGAGTGTTTGTCAAGGCAATTTTTATATTTTTGCAAGAAGGATTAATATTTTTTATGGCAAGTGTTATATTACATAGAGGTAAGCTAGAGGTTTTTCCACTTTTAACTTTAACTCTGCAAGTATTTCTGTGAAGAAAGGGGATGCATGTGTACACTTACTGGTGAAGTTTCTGTAAAGTCAAACAGAGCCCAAATATGCTTGAGGATTCAAGAAAACTTCCACCTGACAGGGCCTCACAGAGATCAAAGAAGGATGGTTAACCATTTAGACAGTACAGGAGCTTAAGCTAAAACCCTGGAAATGCAAAACTATTGAGATGCACAAAATTTACCTGCCAGCATTTGAAATGGAGGCGAATTGCAAGTTGATAGGGTTACAAAAAAACTTATTAACCTCAAAACTGTTTCACTGACAACTCTAAGTCTTCAGTAGATTTACATATATTTCTCTTCAAATATGAAGAGAAAGGGGTGCAAAACATTAGAGCTAAGCCAAATTATTAGCATTGCGGTAGTATTTCCTTTCTTGTAAGCTGCTTCTCATAGAAACCTGATTGGTCATAAAAGCTGAAGAAGCAAATAAGGTGAATATTTAGTCCAGAAGATTGTATGCAAATTAAAAGCCCAGTTTGATAGTGAAATTAATGAAAGAAACAAAGTGGTCAGCATATGTTGTTTCTTCTCTGTATTGACCACATGAATGTAGCTTTTCTTAAAAAGACTTTCTCCTACAGGACGGGGTACAGAGATTGATGCACACCCTTCTAGATAGTTTTGAGCTTTTAGCCTAGAAGAACAAAGTATATGACCTGAAGGTTGCAAAATGCAGAATGATGTTCATGTGGTGGTGCAAGAGATAAAAGAAATATGCTTTTTGCCCATGGGTCTAATCAGAAATATTTTTAAATCACATATTTAGAGACAAAGCCAGAAAATGTGGCCAGGGTACAATTAAAGAAGCCAACTTTTCTCTCCTTTTTCCTTCTTTCTTGGGCTGAAATGTAACTTTTTTTTTTCCTGTAAAATGAATTAATACTATTTCCTTACTATAACTGAAAGCTTCTCAGGGTATAAGAATAGTCTAATTGAAGTGGCATTTCTGTATTCCAGTATCCCTATTTTCCCTGGCTTTAATTTTGTAGTCAAAATCACAAATATTGAAGGCTAAACTTGTCACTGTCTTTTCAGGGGAGTTATAAATAGGATTATATTCCCATGAGGGCAGATGTCCTATAAATTATTATTTATGGTTTTTAATAAATAAAAAGAAGTGTTTAAAAATAGTTTTTCTCAGTAGAAAGAAACAATAGCTGAAAAAAAAATCTATGGTTTGATTTGGAAAATATGCATACTTTCTAGTGGAAATTAACAATCTGAAGTACTTAGTCTTGACCTTTATATATTCGATTACCATCTTGTCAAATGTTTTCAATGCCATGTTAGGCTATAAGGATGAATCATGACAGACTGTTACTAGGTGATGTGCTTTTAAAGCACAGAAGGTGTGAGTTAAAAATTATGGTAAATAGAGGTAACAGTAATGCTATTAAAATTTTGTCTGTCTAAATCCTATGTTGAAAAGTCTGATAATATAAACACACTTTCAGAGTACTTAAAATCTCCATCACATCAAATTGAGTTTCAGTGTGGTGAAACAATAATCACAGGCAATAATGGAAATATGTTTAGGTGGTATGTGTAGTGGAGCAAATTTTATGGCTGACTTGCTTCCTGATTCATGGCATGTTGTCTGTTGTAAAGAGAATCCATTCAATCTATTTGCATTTCTTGCTATTTGCTTTTTAAAAGAAATACAAATCTGTGCCATGCAGATGCATAGATTATCACACAAGTAACTGTTTCAGTGTATTTAACTAGTGCAGAGAAGAAGCCAAAAAGCTGAATGTTTGCAGAGACATCACTGTCCTTTAATTGCCAGAATGGATGGATAAATGCCAGAATTGGGATGACTTGCAGCAGCTAGTGGAAAAATAAATTTATGTGGGAGATCAATAAGCTTAAAAAATATGTTGCTAAAATGAGAAAATCAGTGTAGTGCATACCCCAGTTCTGGTCCTTTTGCCAAAGAATGCTCTTGAAGAGTAATATTTGTCCTTGGAAGACTGTGTTTCATCAATGTTTTAGTGTCAAGTATGGGCAGGTGCTTGCAAAAGAACTAATTCAGCTGTAGATTTGGTCTGTTATGTATTTCTCATCTCATTCATGTTGTATTGATTTTCTATTGAAAGCTGATATTTGTGTCTATTTGGAAAAGTTAGCCACTTCTTGATAATTCAAGGCTTTGAAGAACAAGTGCCAAACTATTTTGCTGCTGTTCATGCAAACAGTATTTTCTCTGATTACAAACTAAATTTAAAGCAATGTCCCAATCCTCTCTCCAAAATATTAAAGAAATAACTAATAAGTAATATACAGTGCACAAAAATAATGTCAAGAAATCAAGAGATAAAAAGTAAGCTGATAATTTGTTTGGAAATGCGTTTTACAAAGTGTTGTATCTCTTTTGGAAAATTCAGATGTTGAAAGATGAGATGCAAAATACTAATGAAAAATAAAGAGATACCCATCATCAGTCTGTAAAAATAAACTGTGGTAGTTTCCTGAGCTTTATAGCAGCTAGTTTTCTGTGTATATTTAGCACTTATTAAGTTTCTTAGAATATTTAATATTTAGATGAACTGAGCTTTCTTTGAAACATCAACAGGGCCATACTTATTCAAAGATGCTACAAGCACCCTAGAACATTAAAAGAGTAAGACTTGTAGCCATCACCAGTTTAAGTACAAACAATTTTAAAAACATTTTTTCATATTACCTTGCAATTTTTTCTGACATTCATTATCTAGGCAAAAATAGATAATAAATGTTTTATTTGCATTTTCTTGCAAACTGGGAATGTAAGTTCATTGTACTGGTAACTTGCTAAAATCACCCTGAAGTGTCTTCAAATGTCAATTAATTATCTGCTGTTCTTCCAACCAGGTGTCTCTTTCTTATTGCTAGCTACATGTTGACACCTCACACCCTACAGCAGTTTCAGAAGGGCACATCTTTGATATTTGCTGTCTGTATCAATATGAATCAATTAATTGGAGACATGTTCATAGGATGAATTAGTTAACTTGCTGACAGAAAGCTAATTTTTTCCAGTGGTTTGTTCCAGTTGTTGATTTATCAGTTTATGAAATTTATCAGTTGATTTCTATCAAATCAATCAGTTGAGCTGAAGCATCCCTAAGCCACACAGCCAGTAATGCAAAGAAATGGGCTGGAGCACACTAGTGGAGACAGAAATGAGGAGCAGAAAGCCCCTTTTGGTGGCCATGAGATTGAATTTCATCCAGTTTGAATCTGCCCTCTCTGACAGCCAAAACTGCAAGAAGATTGCTTCTCTCATACCACACATCACAGAACTTGCTGCTCCTAATCAGCAGAAGACAAATTCATTTCTCTACATTTCATTCACTAGATCTGGAGTGAAAATAGTGTGTGCCAGAGGTGACAGTCTAACTAATCTGCTTTTTGCCTTGTAGATATGTAACAGTCAAATGCCAAGAGGAAAAGCTCCATTAGGAGCTGGTCCATCCATTCAGATGGTGTATTACAAAAGAGACATTATCAGGCAGGATTACTAAAAGCGTGTATTAACTGGAATTTTTCTCCTAAATTCTATTAGCAGATGATTATCTTTTTTGTACAGCTGAAGGAGAATTTTTCTCCCACCTACCATTCCCATGTATGGTTGTGGCGGATATTGACAGTTTTATGTTTCCAATATTTTAATGAACTTTACAAAATTCATGATCTGAAATATGTAATGTGGCAATTAATAAGAAGTGTTCGTTAGTGTTAGCATTAAATGAGTTAAAAGATAAATCCACTAATTGCTATAGAAAACCTCCTGAGTACCTGTAGGCCAGGCATCAAAAGTAAGCAAATCTAGCAATAAGCAGTTTGCAAGCTGGGAGAAAACAACAGCAGCCAGGGAGGAAAAATACATAGTAGTTTGCACGGGTAATCAGTTTTTTTTGAAAACAACAGGAGGAGGATGGGAAATAAATACCTTGCAAGAAAAACCATTGTACTTCTAACTACATGATCACTGTAGGATAACACAGGAAGGTTCTTCACTGAGTCTGTTTGTTACTGAAATGTTTCACAGAGGACTCCATAGAGGGCTTAAGTAACTGCAGCTATCTAAGGACTTTAATTAATGTAACAGATGCAGAAGCCATTTATCGCTTCACAGAACTGTGAAAGTTTTATAAATTATATCTATATTTGCTGGTAAATAAATTATCATGCTAATTATCATAAGTTCAGAAAGCATCTTTCAAAAGTGCTTTCATGATAACCACATTTTACAGCCTCTCTAGCTTGTCAGGATAAACATAATCAAATACTAAATATTGCTAGCAGTAAGTGCTAGCCTTAACTACCTAATGACCTGTGTCTACCTTCTGTTTCTCACGTGGCTGAGGTCAAGATGAGTACACTGCTGTTCTGAGCTGATAGCATTACAGGCCATGCATTGTACCATCCTCTGCACAAAATAGGCAAAGCAGTGATGAGCAGGAACTTGTGCTTAGCCTGCAGCTAAGAAATGCATGTAATAATCTTTAAGAACACCTCACCACATTCTCCTGACACAGAGGTTAATATTATGTTCAAAATATATTGCATTAAACATGATTTATTTAATTATATTTAGGAACCCAGTTGATAGTTTGTATTTAACCACTTATTTAACAACTTACATCTCAAGTGCTTTTGCATGCTCTACCCTTTAATTCAGAGCATACACACCTGGATGGGTGGAGCTCAGAAGAGTGTAAATTAGATAAAGTGCTTAATACTGTGTGTATCACTCATATGCTTTGTGTTCCTTTTTGTTTCTTTCTGCAGTGTGGGAGGTGTTCCTAGACTTTTGAGTGCTGTTTTGAAGTTGATACAGTAATCCCATGGCAGTGCTTGTCTAAGGAGTCCTGTGGTCAGGTAAGACTTTGAGATGGGTGTACAAAAATATTTCCTTTATAGTAAGTTCCTGATTTTAAAAGCCTCTAAGTGTTTTCACAAGGGTCAGTTTTAATTAAAATGACGAGAATAACTGAATCTTTCAGTAGAAAGGGACACCCAGACAGACTAGAAATAAAAGTGGCTTATCCTTAACTTTCTTCCTGATAACTGTATTTTTGATAGGTAATATGTTTCTGCTTCAGTAGTTGTGAGGCATTTACAGTTTCATCAAATGATATGCAACACTTTTTGCTGCAAATGCACTTGGTCTAGTAAGGCCTATTGCCTGCTTCTCTTACACTGTGTCTGGAGTAATAAGTAGCAAACCAGAAACAGTTCTAGAAAGAAAACCAATTGTTTCTGAGCACCCACAGCCCATGTTGTGCATGTATTGGATGTTTTGTTTCAGGCTAGGTCTAGTCTGGTCCCCATGTCTCTGTGCCAATTAGTGGTTGGAGCACTCTGACCCAAGTTTATGTTGGCATTATCAAGGTGCACATATCCTAGTTCACATAAAAGGACCGATTTTATGCAGTCTGAGACAACTGTGGTGCAAATAAAAGCATGTTAACTGAGGAAAATAAAGATATTTACATGGAAAGGGTATTTGTAATGAAAGCCAATATGCAAATATGCCAATGCGGACTCACTGTGAGTTACAGACTCATCTCCTTGAGCTCTCATTTATTCATTTATTATATCTGTGGCTGGATGTTTTCTTTTCCTTGAGAATGAAGACAGTTGTTCTTCAGAGTAGAGAAATGTTTGTCTCTTTATAGAGGGTTCTTTCTGTCTTGTAGAGAAATTAATAATAGAATGTGTTTCACAGGGAATATCTTCCACAGCCCACATGAGTTAGAGGTGATGAGGCAGCCTCATCTTGTAAGGAGATCAAAAGAGTATATGAAATGGGCAAAAGTAATTATGAAAGCCTGTCCTGCAGCAGTTAGAGGGGATCAAGCCAAGGGAAATGGGCAGTGCTGGGGTTTCTCGTTAGGTGGTGCTAGAATAAAGAAAAACAGATTAATAGTGTTTTGGAAATGTATGGAAATTATGGATATTTTTGTGGAAATGCATAAAACAAAATAAAACAACTCAATCTGCTGTTATGTTTGTAAAGGGATGAGGTATGACCTGCACACTTAATGCTATTTAAAAATGTTTTGAAATCTATATTGTTTATTTCAAGACCTTAAATATGAAGTTGCAATTTTTCTTCACCTGAGCGAGAAAAGTTTCATTTGGTGAAAAATCTTCCACAAGGGAAAAGAAAAAACCCAACCTCAGGCCAGTCTGGAGAGAAGCTTGTTGTATTGCCTTATACATTTTATTCTGGGCACCTGAGCAGGGAACAATGCACCACTTTTCAGTAGAACAAAAGATTCCTTCATTGCCCAAATGCTGGGAAAGATGACAGCTGCAAAATCAGAGCCTCAGAGGACAGGTAGCTTGCATGAGTCCTAATAGGAAACGAACTATTCATGCAGACTTTAATGTCTAACCCTATCTACTTCAAACTGAAGTAAGATTAGCCTCCTTTAAAAACATGTACATGTTTAATGGTAATCCTAGATGATTTTGGTTGTGAGAAATCTGATACAAACACAGAGAAAACAATGTGTCATACATTGGTATATATGAGAAATTTTTAAGTTCTAATATCTTAAAAATATATATTATAATTCTCTTTATATGTGAATTTGTGCTTTTTCAACTCAGACTATCTCAAGTAAATTCTATGAAACAAAGGATGTTAACAATATGTCAGTACAACTTAACTCTGTAGTTGTAGACCTTATATAATTTAAAAATAACACTCGGGATAAATGTTACTTATTTACTCTCATATTAAATAGAAGCTAGTATTATTTTTTTTTAAATCAGAAATATGTAATTAAACTGTAGCTCTATTTCAGGCCTCCTCACTGTTGTAGTGGAACAAGTGGACATAAAGGGATAGTGAATGAGAATTAGACACTAAATTGCAAATACTGGGAGTATCAAAGGGGAGGGTCTGGCATTTGCAATTGCCATTGACCAAGGGTATAGTCAGGTTTGCTATTGTTTTACTCTCCCCATGTCCATGAGACATGCAGACATGGTAACACCAATGGTTGTGAGAAAAATAGCAAGGGCTATTCCTGCTCAGTTTTATAAATTTTTTCCCCAGTAGTTTACTTTTTGTAATTTGAAGCTGAAGTTTCAATGTGTTGGAATGCTTCCAGGAAAATGCATAACAACAGATTATGCCAGATTCTGTAAATTCGGAACAATTTCAGGTAAGGTAATGGTTTTATGTTAGATTTAAAGAAATTTAACTACAAATAGGTTGTGCTTCTTCATGAAAACCTCTTTACTGGTAATCTCTTTGCTAAATAGATTTATAAATTGGGTCCACAAATTTCCATTCTTCTTTTTCATGTTTTGTAAGGTGTACTTGCAGAGATTTTTGTGATAGGTGACTAGAGTGTTCACAATATTGCTGCCAAACAATTCAAAAAAAGGGGAGAGGAACTGTTTTAGTCACCACCTTAGCTTCTGCCTGTTGGTGTGGGCACATTTTTATTTACACTATTTCACTTTAGACTGCAATTGCTGCAAAGGGAGTTGTATTCATGTGTATTAAACAGGGGGAAAATGCAAGCTATTAGTTTTGGAGCTGAGCTTCCTGTATGTGAGCAGTGTCCCAACACCTTATGGAAGGGTTTTAAACCACAGGTGAAAGCAGGAATCGACAGAGAAGAAATATTTAAAGAGTCCAAAGGATAGGCAAAATTAAATCTGTACAATATATATGAATTGCAGCAGTGTTTACCAAATGCAAAACATCTAAACACACTCTGTCTCCACTCCCTCTCACTGTCCTATAATTTCTGATGGAACAAAGATGTAGACTGATCTAGAAAGAGTAATAATGGGTGAACAGATGGACAAGTATGATGCTAGGAAACATCAGCCTGAAGGATTTTTTGTGGGGAGTTAGAGTTGTAATGAAATGAAATGAATGTGTGGTGGAGGTAAACAGAGCAGGGCAAGCAAGGATGAAAAAGTGTGAAGTTGAAATAAAGGGGGAAAGGCCAAACGCTTCGGTTCAAAATGCAGATACTGCTCTGTCATGTATTCTCAGCTGAGCTGTTCCCGTTCATGCTGTTACTCTATTAAACAGACTGAGTCTCAATGGTCTGATATGATTTTTGTTTTACTGTATGCTATTTTCTCAGTTAAAAGTGACAGAGGAGTTTTATCTGCAGACACTTCAGCCTAAAAGGGGCAAGGTGTCGACAGGCAGCTCTTTGTGTGCGGTCCCTTTGCTCTGGCTTTCAGTCGGCTATTTGATCTGACAAGGGATGATACAAGAATTGTCTGTTTTCTGGGTTGTGAAGGTGTTGGTAGACCTATACCCTAAAGGACATTACTATTAAAGTCAGTATTCTGTTAGTAGAAGTGTAGGAATTTCGTAATAATGGCCAGATGGCTTTGCATGGTCACTGAATTACAGATTTTTACAATGTTCTTGAAAGTTGTGTCTGTGGCTGATATAAAAATAGGGGGAAGCAGTGAAAACTGACAGACTTTCTTCACAAATTCTAATGTGGTTTTTACCAAAAATCCATCAGTTATTTCTCTTACAAGCTTCTTAACAAACTAATTATTTACAGTAGCCCTTTCAAAAAAGGGATGAACAGTCTACTAAGAAAACAAGACTGTGGGACCCTTTCCACAGGAAGAATAAGCATTCTTCTTTCAGTCATAGATTCTTCTGTATTTTTATAACGTGTACTTATTTTTTTTAAGAAATGTGAGGAACACTGGTCCTGCATGATGTTCAATTTCCCATTAAGTATGTGATCATCATCGCATAGAGCTTTTCTCTTGAGGCTTATATAATCAGGAATGTAAGGATTACACGGAGTGTATCGTGTACATTGTACAACTTCCTGACAGTCTAAAATATCACAGAGCACAATAGTAGTGCCTCTCTTAGAATGACTGTTGACTTTCTTTTGTCAGACCCATGAAGATAAATCACATAAGCTTCTTAAAGTCGGAATAATAATCTTTGGTGATTAAAACAGCTGATGAAAGCTTTAGAAGTTGGCTTGTTGCCACATGCTGATTTCCTGTCATGCCAGGTAATGTTTTTTGACCAGTTACTAGCAAAGTTTCCTTCTTAGGACCTTGCTTTTTTGTTTTTCTTTGATATAACAAACCTCAAAGCTCCAAATTTAATGAACCTATTAGCTATATTCAATCCCTTCTTAGCTGTTAATGCTTCTCTGCAATGGTAAATTTAATTTTAAATTGAACAAAATCCCGATTTGTTGTAATGTTCTTAAAGACAAAGTAATTGTCTCAAAGATTTAGAGCCAGAGTTTACAGTAAATCTGCATTTTTGTAATATTCTTCATTGTCTGTGATGAAGCAGTACACAGTTATCAGTATCTTATTTTTACAGCATTATTATACCCTGTAAGCCAAAGAATAGAAATTATTGTTGATGTCAATGCTGTATGGTTAATGTTGGTGAGTGGTGAAAGGCATGCGTGTTTTCTGTGTTTGGATTCAGTGTTGTAATTAAGATCATGGATTTAACTATAAATGTTATAAAAAATCTGGAGACTTGACATCCATTTTGGGAAAAATAGAGGAAAACAGAGGTTTTGAAATGAAACATGGAATAAAACATTTTTGGAGTAGCCCTTAGATTACTTAGTTTGATGGCTATTTTACCTTATAAGCCTCATTTCTTCAAGATCTTTCAAGTATTAAAATAGTTTTATTTGACAAAAAAAAGTCAAGGCTTTGAAAACATCGGGGTGGGGCAAAATATTCACCCATGGACAATCCAGGATGCACTCTGCACCCTCTGGTCACAGATGGAGACAAGGCTACCAAAGCTGAATGGGAAGTAGCAGCAAAAGTATTTGCATGATTTGCTTGATAACTGCACTGAGCTATTCAAAGCAAATTCTTATTCAGTAAACATCAGGTTTCAAAAACAGGATATCCATGAAAACAAGGGTGATTTCCAAGCCTGTGTTTTAAGCACATAGTCAGTTTAACAGGAACTTAGAGCTGGAGCTCTTTAAGTTCAGGGTAGAGCTTGAAGGATAAATGCTTATCAAATTAGAGATACTAACTGAGCAAATCCTTGAATGTTTAAGTTTGCATTTGGAGCTTTGGCCATAAATGCAGTTTTACTTTCAAGGGCATGAAAATATAACAGCAGATCTGGCATTTAGCTACAAATGCTAATGGCAATGCTAGCAATACTAATTTCAGTCTGAAAAGGTTTAATAGGGCCCTGGTTAGTTGAATTGACTGTTTTGAGTTGCCACTGTTTGAGTGATTTACCATATGCTTCACTGTCACTAATTCTAACTGTGCCAGTCAGACCCATCTGTTTTATGACACATGCTATAAAAAATATAATTTACCAAGTGTAAATCTGTTTTATAAACATCATCTTTCAAATAATTGAGAAAAAGACTGCAGACAGCAATTCAGCTGTATCATACTACCAACTTCAACATTTTGGCTTTAACAGTCTGGCAGACTAGACAAACAAAAGTGGTTATGGCATGACCATAAAAAAGAGAATGCATAGAGAATTTGCAAGAAGACCCTGAACTCTTTCCTTTGGTTGCAACGAATTATCTGCTTAATTTTTTGTCTGTGCTAGCAGTTATGATCACTCATTTTGGCTATCTTTAGCATTTGATGAATACTTGAGAGTATGTTGGAATATATGAAAGAGATGAACCTTAACTGATAAAATGAAAATCTGATTTATATAGTACAACTTCTATAAGAAATGCTAAGTCCTACTTAAATACAGGTAGATCTTCATTCTCTCTTTCTATATTTCTCTCTGGCAAGCCATCAGTAAACATATTGATAATATGAAAAATTAAAAGGTCAGTAACACCAGGTCAGGACTACAGAATTTCTCAGTCTGTTTTAGCTAAATATTTTGTTACTAGATGTATCACAATAAGCAACATTGAATGTTAGGAATAACCTGCTATGGCAAAAAATAAATTTAGAAAGTGAAATCAAGTTATCAAAAGCAGGCAGCTAAGATAACTTAATGCTGGAGGGCATGAGGACTTGTGCACAAAAATAAAGCAAGGAAAAAGAAGCAAAGAGGTTTAGTTTATTTCCAGAAAAGTTTGAACAGAAAGGGAAAGAAACTGCAGGGTTGTCAGTGATTATTGTCTGCTGAAAGAAAAGTGGATGTTAAAATCAGAAGAAATATAAATTAGCTCAAGATGGCTCTTAACAGCTATTTTTGGTGATCATGTGGCATTAAAAATGGATAGAAAAATGTCTGGATTTAATATTATAGAGCTGTCTATTGTTAAAACCTTTAAGAATAGGTCATCTCTAAGTGAAATATTTTGTTTCACACGAAATGTCTCTGGACTAAGAGCAGTTAGAGCTGTCTAGAATAGATCCACAATTCTTAAGATCACTTATAGCATTCTTCATTAATTTTTATATTCCAGTTATGATCTCTTCAAAAATGCATATGAACCTAAAATATGCTGGTTTTAAAATAACAGATTTAAGACCATCCAATATGGAGAAGTGTTTTGGAGCTGGCTTTGCTCTGTTTTTGTATAAGCTGAAGGATAAGCTTGTACTTTTATTCATGGTGCTAAGTACATTAAATAAGTGGCTTGCCCGGAATTGGTGAACCTATTGTTCTGCCAATTCAGTAAATCAAAATTCAGCTAGAATTCATGGCATAAATTAACTGCTTTGTTTCATTGATGAAAAGGAGCTGCTTTGACAATGTTTAGCTTCCCTTTTAGGTTTCTTATAAAAGTCTAGGTCTATGCCCTAAGTGGCATGTAGATATTTTTTCTTCTCTTTCTGCCTTTGTATCAGTTACATTTACCATGTAACTTTCTTCTGGGTCTAGCCATTGTCACAGAGGAGATATGGCAAAGACGTGAGGAATGACTTGCTCCTGGTGGTTTCTGCCTCTGGCAGATGTGTTTGGATTGAAGGAAGACACAGAACCATTGGAGGAGATAAAGAGCAAATTCTGTGTTTATGGCCTTTTAGGTGGTTTCTTTTCTCTCCATCCTGAGCAGTAGCAAATATCCCTAATTTGGGAATTACTATCCATTCTTTTCTGCTCTTTGAAATACCCTTTTGGGTAATTTGGGTCACCTCTCCTAGCTATGCTACTTCATGGCTTCTTGGGTACCTCCTCAGAGCATGAGACACTTAAAAGTCCGTGACTTGTATAAATGCTACTTGGCAACAACTGAAACATAAATGTGTTATCAATATTTTTTTCATCCTAAACCCAAAACACAGGCTTTTGCCAGATACTAGAAAGAAAATTAACCCAGTCCTGGCCAAAACCAGGACATGATGAAGTAATGTTCTTGAGTTAAAAAAGCAGACTTAGCCAAATCTTCATCTGAATGTCTGGCCACCTGCCTTTCTGAAATCCACAAAGTATTTGTTTCCCACAGCATGTTATCAGTAAGTCTCCATCCTTTAATTTCCTTCCTTTTCTTTTTTCTCTGTCCTGTATGGCTTCTCATCAGGAAAAAATCTACTTACTGGTTTTGAGGGGTAACTTATTTTTGAAAACTGGACCCAGTTGCTGAGATTCCTACATCTCTAGAAAGGGCTTAGGTGTGATTATTTTTCCATGCAATATTTGAAAGTCCATTTTGCTCCAGGGAATTTTGCTCCCTTTCTCTCATGATTGGACTTCAATATAATTAGGAGTTGCAACGTCTGGTAAATTAAGACATCCACAATTCTCTAGAAGATATGACACAATTTGCTGAAGGAAATATGAAAAATTATAACCTAAAAGCTTTTTCTTGGCACGTTAGTAACTAAATTGGGTTATCTAGCCATGGCTCTTCATGAGTAGAATGGAGAAAAGAGTATCTAATATTGTCAGCTGGACAAGGATCTCAGTCCAAATTCCAAATAGATGCTACATTATTTTTCTTATTAATTTTTCCAAATCCTGCTTGTTCAGAATTGCCTGCTTTTGGACTTGGGTTCTAATTTCCATTGTATCGCACTCAGAAAATGAGTGTTGTGAGGAGCTCTGTGGAGAAGTGCTTGGGGTGCTGGTGGATGAAAAACAGGACGTGAGCTAGTTGTGTGTACTCACAACCTAGGGAGCCTGCCTTACCCTGGGCTGCATCAAAAGCATGGCCAGCAGGTTGCCAGAGGATTCTGCCTCTCTGCTCTGGAGTCCTGTTTGTGTGGGTCTGGAAGAGCCCCTTGAAGGTGATCAAAGGGTGGGAGCACCTCTGGAGAAGAGAAGGCTTTGGGGAACTTGATTATGACCTTTTAGTGTTTAGAGAAACTATTAAGTACTTACAAGCACTTATAAAAATTATTTAATACTTATAAGAAACAATTTTAGCATGGCCTGTTGCAATAGGACAAGGGATGATGATTTTAAACTAGAAGAGGCATGATAAGACTAGATATAAGGAAGAAGATTTGTATAATGAGGGTGGTGAAGCCGTGGAAGAGGTTACCCAGAAGTGTTGCATTCTTGGAAAGATTCAAGGTCAGCTTGGATGAGGTTTGGAACAACCTGATCTACTTGAAGATGTCCCTGGTCATGGCAGGGGTGGGGGGGTTGGACTAAATGACCTTTCAGTGTACCCTCCGACCCACACCATCCTATGACTCTATGATTTAATATATGTATGCTTCAGATATTACAGGTAAGCTAAACTTAATTTGGTAAAGCTCTCTGACATATGGAGGGGTTTACATTTATAGCTTATGAAGCTATAAATGCAAATGTTATAAAAATTAATAAAGCAGCCTGCTTTAATATTTTGCAGTGACAAACCCTGTTAGAAGCAACAGAGTACAAAGAGGTTATCATGTATCACTTCAATTTTATTTTACTATTGTTACTCATAATAACACTAGTAAAACGACCAACCCTAGTAAAACAAAATTCAAGTCGGATATCACAGGGAATCGGGCTCAATCAGTACACAACCTCTTTTGCCTTTATGTCACTTATTCTGCTTCTTCAAGTGGTAGAGTTCCTTCATTTCCTGGGGCAATGTAGTCCTCTAATCTGGTATTTTATCCATTTGCTGGCCCTACATTTGTATAGAGACTATACTTTCCTTGGAGCAGGGCTTTCTTCTATTTTTTTTAATTAATGTAGCCTTGTTGTGTATTACTAGTATACAGGTCTAAGAACTCAGAGTTGATGATATTTCAAAAGGAATAAGAACACTATGTATATAGATTCTTCGCACAGGAAGTTAGTTGTTTTGTCAATAGAATGTCAGTATTAAATAGTCAATATAGACTTTCAAAAAAACCAAAAAGCCACACCTTTTCTGAAGTAAGATTAATGTGCTGCAAGAATAAAAGAATTGATCACAATCTCTGAAAGCCTACCATGTCAGGTGTTGGCATCACAGTGAAATGGAGGAATTTGGATTGCATTCTTTATCAAAGTTTGAATCTGGCTCTTAGGTGCCAGCTGTGCAAGAGGCCTCTGTGTGTAGTCATGATTTTTATCCTGTTTCCTTTTAAGTTTCTGTCTATCACTGCTGTCTTATATAATATCTGTTCTTATGCTCTAGATGTTGTTTGCTAGCAAACTGAGGCTGAATATAATGCACCTGCCTTTTTGGTTTCAGAAGCCACATTAAAAATGGAAAGCAGGAGAGAAAGGTGTCACAATAATTTACTAAAATTACTATCTGAACAGTTGCTGGGTTTTTTTGTTGAGAATTTTTATTATCTGGTATTACTTGAATAAGAAAAGGAGATGATTTTGCTGGTATTTTTGTTTTTTAAACAATACTTAACATCTGTCTTATTTTCACCTGTGAAATATTTTGGCCTTTTATGGTTAAGTATTAGTGCAAACTAATGATTAGTTTGATTGATAATTGATAATCATTGATGTTTTAGGGAGACAGACCTAAAAACTGCACTGCCCAGCCCCTACCAGTACCCCTGGACTATTTTGGGCTTGGGCTTCAGCCCTTACCTGAGCCAAGGGCAGATCTGTGTCTTCTCTTCTCTTGTCCCTGCTCATGCTGAATGGTTTTTCTGGTCTGATCTCAGACCTTGCCTGTATCTAATAGTCACAACCCATGCCCTACTCAGGTCCTGGGACTGTGTCCTGACAGTGAGGGCACTGTCCTGCATTCTTCAGTGGCCTTTTCTTGTGGAACAGCTCCATTCTTGCTACATCTAGCATGGCATACAATAATGTATCTAATAATTGTATCTTATTATTCTAGAGTGTTGAAATAACACTCCCCTATCCATCAAGTGTTGCATATTTGCTCACATTTTATAGGTGATATTAACAGCCCTAAACTGTGGTGGTTTAAATATGAGTCAAAATTTTATAAAAAATTGGATAAATTTTCAGTGTATTTCCCTATTTTACCTGTGCCAGCAGGAGTGTGGATCAGCACTTTTTCTTGCTTCAACCTGTAAGTGATGCAATGGGGAAATATAAATTGGTTTCTTAGACCAGTTACCTTACTCTACATATATTAAAGGTGCTGAGGCAGAAAATATGAGAGTCCAGTCTTGGTTCCATCCTTTTGTATTGTGATGGAGTCCTTATTCTTATGCCATAGGACATATGGTTGGTGGTAATTGAAGCAAAATGCAGACTGGTAAAGTAATAGAGAAACAGAATTAATTTAAATCTGTTTTCTAGAGGATGATACTTGGAATAAGTAATTGCTTTGACTTGTAAATCAGGTTTCATTGCAAATTTCATTATCCTAGACTTTGTGCATAATTTTTAAAATATAACCATCTTCCCATGTTTTGTGAATGGGTCAAAGTAGAGATTGCTTAGCAACTTTTTACTGGGACTTATGGCAGTAAGGGGATTTGAGAATTTTTCATGTTGGCACAGCAAATTCAGCACATTACTTGCAATTGGGTTTGAAATTACAGCCTTTTCACTTAGAGGAAATCTTTTAGCATACACAACCTGCTGAAGTATTGGATGTGAAATGAATCCTTCCTGTTGCACAATTCCTTCAGAAAGAAATAGTTAAAAGTTTCTGCTGTGCAGGCTCTGAGGCTCCTGAAAGAGGGCATCTCACAGTATTTCCATCTGTATCCAACATAGGGAATAGAGGCCAGCTGTCCAATCTTTCCATCATCACTGCCATCACTCACATTCTGAGATGAAACAAAACTAGAACAACGAAGAACAAGTATAAAAGGCTTGAACTGCATTTGAGACTTATGTCAAAAATATTTCAGTCCTCAGGTAATTTGCTCAGTTCTGGCTCTTTTCGTATTTACTTCAAAGCTTCAGTGAAAATGAAAGGACAGAAAATGGCATTTAGGTTTGCAGATAGCTGTAGTGACATTCCTGTGACTCGATCTGGCCTTGTTGAAGGGTGCCTTCCCTTTAAAAGTCCGGAGCTGTCTACACATCTTGAGGAAATGTCTTCCATCAGGGCAAGTCAAGGATACAACAGACCTACTATGTCATGGGCTTATATCTGTTTTCCTATGCTCCACCTTACTGCAGATTAATGTAAATCATTGTAAATTGGTAAAAGATAGCATGCGGTCTTATCAGAAAATATTTTAACTGATAAAATAAAAACTCATACACAAACTTAAAATCAGCAAAAAAAAAAAAAAAATCGTAGAACTTGCAGGATGCATTAAATAAAGTTTCCTGTTTTCTATGTTGTGTCAGTAATGTTAGTTTGTACATGCAGTTTTTTTTCTAACATAGTGCAGCCCTGTCTAAGCATGTAATTGGTTTTTCAGAGTGTTTGAATTGCAATATTCTGACATGAGATCGCAAATGTGAAATGCAGAACAAGACAACCCAAAATCTACATTTCCTACTGGCAACATGGGGTAACTTGTATCAGGACTTTTACCTTTAGTTCAGTACAGAGTAGAAATCTGTTTCATTTCCTTGGTCTCATTTTTCATTTGTCTCTATTTCATAGTCAGCAAGAACGGGATACTAACTTGATTCAATGCTACTTTGTTGTATATAAGCTGGCTTGTTTAGCTCTCTTGCTTATCTTTCAGGTACTGCCTGTAGCAGCTAAATGCTACCAAGTGTGTGTTGTGGATGAGCCAAAAGATTTCTCTGGTCTTTTAAGTGGGAAAAATGTAGGGGAATTTTCATTGAGATGACTAGAGAGATTTGTGCGGCATAAGGGGCACTTCCATGCAAGTTGCAGTGTTTGTGATAAAGTTCATAGATGACAGAGTATCTGAAAAAGATCTCATCTGTGTGAGAAACAGTTTTTAGTATGAGAAAAATACAAAATTGACCTTAAATATATGTGTGTGTGTGTGGAGAGGGGAAGAGAAAAGCATTATGTTATCATGATTGGTTGGCTTTAACTGATACGGTTGAGATTTTACAACAACCTGGGCAGGGGGCATTTTCTCAATTTTTAGCAAAGTAAATTCTCAATTTTTAGCAAAGTAAAATGGCTAATTTATTTAATCTTTATTACATGTCACTGTTTGCCATGAATTGCCTGGGGAATGTCCAAAGTATCAAATGGTGGCCAAACATTGAGTTGCATAAGAAAATGCTTTTTATTTTTTAAATCCCATTTTGGTTTAAAAGTTTATGGCTGCCCACACTCTAGAAGTTAGGTTAAAAGGGGCATTGATAAAAATTAAAGTATTGTACTGAAGTATTGTACTGTATCAATTTTTCTCTTACAGAATGTAACTGTTCTTGCTAACTCTGCCACAATAACATTTTATTTATAAACAACCTAAATGCCTATTCTTATCAAGCTAAATATTAAATAATTGAGTGATGTGAGCCATAGGGGCTGCTTGTCACGGGAATCACTTGGGTAAATTTGTACGACAACCTGCATCCTTTGTATCCATCACTTTGAACTGAAGGCAAAATGAAACTGTCTCACTCTTGGACTGAGGTAGACAGTTTTTTCTTTTTTTACCATCCCTAAGACAAATTAGGAATGTAGAAAAGCTTTCACTCAGAACAAAACGATGATTATAGCAGGTAACAGGACCTCACATTAATCAGTGTTTTCAAAGAAAAGGCCTCGACCTGTGCCCTTTGTCTAGCCTAGTGGTAGGTATGGTTTTTTCCCCCGGTTCCTTTCAGTGTCAGGGCATTCTCTTTCTGTGTAATACATCCTCTTGGAGAGTGTTTCTCTTTTCAGGCAGTCCTTCTGCATTGATCAAAACCCATCCAGAAAGCCACTGTAGAAATGTGAACTTATAAAGACGTTCTTTTATATTTTCTTACAATGAACAATGGCTCTCTCAATACTAATGGCAACAGTACATAGATGGAGGCAACAGTGCAAAGAGTTGGGGGTAAATAGCCATTATTTGCAAGACTTGCTGTTTCATGTCCTGGAAAAAAAAAAAAAAAAGAAATCCTGTCTTCTGCAGCCAAATCTTTACTACCTCTTGTTGAAAACATTCAAGGCCTTTGCAAACCAATGCTGAGATGAGGAAAGATAAGCATGGATTAACATTTTTCTTCTTTTTGGAAGAAAACATTAGTGACAATTAGATGGCAAAGGATCTTAGTTCTCCATCCCTCCTGAATAAGAAGAAAGAGCAAACATTCTGCTGGATAATCTTTTCTTGGTTTGCTGGCCTTGACCTTTAAATCAATTATCCCCAAATACCAGGCTCCAGAGTAAATTACCTGAATGTGGCTCCATTGAATAAAAGACTCCCTCTGCTGCCTGAAATACACATCACCAGATGAAACAGAATGCTTGTTTCCAAAAGGGGCACAAGCATAAAGCAAATATAATCTGTTGGTGGTGTTTTTTTTTTTTTTTTGGGGGGGGGGGTTTGTTGTTGGGTTGTTGGTTTTCTGGTGGGTGTGTGGTTTTTTTTTTTTTTTTGGTTTTTTTTTTTTTTTTGTGTGTCTCAGACTTCCTTCCTCCTGCATGGAGCAGCTTCTTCTAAGAGCATGTCTCCATGTGCATCCCTCAAAATGTCTTCCACCTGTTTATCTTGTTTATCTTCCTCTGTTTTCACCCTTGCAGTTCTCCAAGGCCTTTGCCTCATTTATCTTCTTAAACGTGTCCTCACCTTCTACTCTTACCCATCTCCTGCCCCTGTGGATGTCACTTTTATTCATGTGTTTGAGCAAAGGCACCATGTGCCCCTCAGCTGGTGTAAGTTTTGGTGAACAGTGAGTGGTTTCCACCTGCTTCAGAACTCAGTGGAGAAGGTGAGACCAGCGCTGGTCCTGTCATGTCCTTCTCCCATACAGGGCATCCTGCTGTCTAAACACTCCTAGAGACACCCAGCAGTCTCTTTGTTCAGGATTTCTCATACAGACATTTTATTTTCAGAGTGGAAAAGAAGGAATAAGGTTTTATGTACCACTAATAAACCATACCATCACAGTATTTTTTGTGTTTTTATATAGAAGTAACTTCTCAGATCAGGTATTTTGTTGTGCTGTCTGATATATGAAAACATCTTGAGAAACTGCCTTGCATAAAAATTCAGTTATTATTAAATATATTAATTATGTGAAGCAAGCTAATTTTGATTATTTTTATCTTGCATGATTTGCACCCTTGCATTCCATTTTCCTACAAGCAAAAGAAATACAGACTTACTAGAAAGCTAAGATTCAGCTGTGATTCTGGAAATATTGTAAAATAACTCTAATTATGAAACAGTGTTATGGTGATAGCCAAAATAATTTGAAACAGTTCTTCTCACTGACTCATTTTCAGACAAAAGAGTTCTGTATTAATCTGAATTTGACTCTTCCCCTTCCATCCTTTCTTCATCCCCACAATGAACTATGGAAGATGACTTTGTGGTTATTTGTGGATCAAACCTCAAACGGACATGCTGTCCTCAATTTTCCTCAGACATACTCCTAAGTGGCCTCTTAGGAACCTTTTCTGCACACTCTCCCTTCTCTGAGAAATCAAAATCCTTTCTCATCCCATTCTCTTCTCCTTCTCTGTTGCTTTTGTTGCTGTTGTTCTTTCTGCACATCTTCCTGTCCCTGCCCCTGCTCTTTCTGCTTGCTTTCCCTTTCTTTTGTGTTTGTATTCAGGAGAATTAAAATGACTGCATTTACGTGCAGTATGCGGTCTTGTATATAATCATGGGTGTGGAAGTTATAAACGTTTCAGTCCACCAGAAATTTGATTGCCATCAGCAGTTTGTTTTGGCTTCTATGTTTGTATTTTTACAAAATATTTTTGGGTAAAAACCCTTCAAAATAAGAAGATACTTCAAATTTGCACTATGTTTGGGTAGCTGCCTATTCAGGTTTTATATATCTGCAAAGCTCTGCATTTGTAAGGGAAAAGATCTGAAAGCAGGAAGAGGTTATGGACCAAGGGAAAAGGGAAGGGGACTTGAGCTGAGATGAATTGCCAACCTTGCACAGATATATTTAGCATTTCCAGTGGCAAGATGGATACTAGCTGGATTGCTAAATCAGCTGTTTGATTACTGCCTTATGGTTGTATGGATTTAGCATAAGCATATTTAGCAAATTGCTTATTTAACATTTAGCAGGCCATAAGGTAAATAATGTGACAACCATTGCAGTTAAGACAGCTGCAGAGCAAGCACAAAGTGAACAGTTATCCCTGGGTCAGCTTTGGAACTGACTGACCAGGAACAATGAACAGTCAGCCTGGACAGAGTGCGAAAGTACAAAAAGATCATGGTGATCTGAAAGGATTAAAAGGCACCTCAAAGATTAAGAGGTGAGATCAACAGAAGAGGACCAACACTGGAGACCTCATTGATAACTGAATTTGAGCATCAACTGCTATTGGGACACACATCATTTCCCTGGCTGTCCTGCCACACAAGGTGGGATGTTTCTGCACTTTTGCGCTGTGAACATAAACTCCAAAAGCCAAAGGAGGGATCTCATCTCTTTTGTTTTGCCTCAAATTAAATGATTCAATTTCAGGCAAATTAGTTCCCCAGAACAAAGTTATGCAGGATGTAGTAATGAAAACCAATATTCCCTTAAGCCTTGAAACTATCCAATTGAATAATAATCCATAGCATCATGCTGTATGATGAATTCATGTCTACAGAGAAAGCTGACTTTCCAATATTCTAATCGTTCAACCTTTTTTTTAATCTGCAAAATAACAAAGCTTAATGAGGATGCAAATGTGAATACTATGATCTTCTCCTCTACATTTATTAAGCATTTTGTTTTTGATGTCAGGGCAAAACAACATAGCATAATAATTACTTCGATTTTCCTCTGATTTTTCCTGTATGTCATTAATGGTGGTTTTTTAAAATTTTCATAGACATTTACTATAATTTCTCCTTTATGCCTTCAAAAAGTTAGGTTTTTTTTTTTTTTTTAAATTTTAACTGTGAATCAATTCAAGAATCATAAGCTAGCAAAGATAAAATTATCTTCCTCCACCTGTCCTGCTATTGACAAATTTCATGGACTACAGGAATTTTTTTCTGATCATGTTGTAGATTTCTCAACACACAGCTTTGCAAATTCTTACTTTCTGCAGTGAGAGAAAAGATCAGAGGATGAGGTTCCTTCCATTAAAAAAAAAAGTGATGAAAATAGGATCATAACTGGGCTCAAGCCATGAATCAGAATCCAAATATAAATATTTTTACATTATACGTGTGTTTGACATGATTTTAGACTGATTTTGAAATCAGTCTATCACATATTAACTTCTTTTCCCTGGAGCTGTATTTATAAACTTTCACGTACTTGCCTGCAAGTACTGTTTGAGTCTCACATGTAAAATATAAATCTGTGGAATCCATCAGATTATCCTGTTAGCTGTGATTTTTTTGGAGTGCAGGATGTGTTGTGCTTTGCAGCTCACATCAATCCCTGTAACTGATCTGGGAAGAAGCAAACTCAAAATATGAGTTTATTCAGAAGCACTTAATAAAGAACTCTTAGGGGATCCAGTAGATGCTGTTGCCAGCCAGGTTTGATATCAAGGACAAGTTCTTGGGGAATAAAGCCTCCAAAGACAGCATCTCTGACTAAACAGGTCCTTCCATGGTTATGCAGACTGAAGAATTCCCCTGGTTTACATGCACTCCTTGGAAATGTCTTTAGCATTCTGGGAAAGACACAGCCTGAGTAGCTTTTTCCTGCAAAGTATGTGATAACCTTGGAAAATTTTGCTTACATTTATTTTATATTTTAAAATAGAAATAATGGCCAGGGAGAAAATGGCACATCCATAAGTCATAATCTTTTCAGGAGTAAGCCTGTTATTTGCAGTGTTACTGGATATTAAAGCTATAGATTTTAAGTTTAGATTACTAAAGCTTAGCTTTTTAAACTGCTTTTGCGTGCTTTGGAAGAATATGAGAGTCCAACAGGGTGTCATGTGACCATAATATCAACCAGCTTCTCATTGCCCTTATGCTTTTATTCAAAGGAATCACATTTCTCATTCACAGGAAGAGAAAAATAATCCCTCAGGTAGTTGCTTTTCATTAAAACATCCTTATTTTCTATACAGACAAAAATGGCAAAAAAAAGTAGCTATGTTTAATAATTACCATTTCTAAAAAAACCCAAAGAATGCCTTATTGAATAAAGTAATAAGGTTATTTTCATCTCTGGATGAGCTATCTTTTTCTTCATAAAAATATTTTTGTTATCTTGTACTGTGATTGTATTAGGTGAAAGAACAAGAAGAACAGTGTCAAAAATTTACAGTTTCATTTATGGAAGTAAGTCTGGAAAACTTTTGTTCTGGTTGTAGCTTTAAAATCCTAACAGATGCTTTAAAACCCTAACTTTTATTCTGGTTATAGCTTTAAAACCCTAACAGTTCATCTAAGGTCTGGCTTTAGCTTACACAGGGTTACGTGATAACCTGATACTACTAAGGAGAATTATTCTGTAGGTGTAGCTGCTTTCAAGAAAGTCTGCATAGTGAAAAGCTTGTTCATAAAATCTACAAAATATTTTATATAATTACCTGTAGCACATAGCTTTCCAAAATGAAGTGTAATTTTTTTTTTTTTTACCCCAAAGCAATCAGTGTTTCAGCTTTGAATTTTCAATAATATTAATAAGAAGAGAGTTTAAAAATCCAGCCACAAGTAAATAGACTATGAAAATAAAGTACAAAAATAAGTAGTTTCATATTTGGTAATATATGCAGTTTAAAATCTGGATAATTTATCTGGATTCTAGTTTGTTACTTGGAACCATCTTACGGGATAATTGAATGATTGTAGCAAATGGACCAACCTGCATGGCAGACCATGCTGTGGGTATGAGATATCACCTTAAGTGCAGCATTATGAAATCAAAATTATGTCCAGTGGATCTTTTAAGAAGTTCTATGATGATTGTAGTTATAATTAATATGAGGCCAGGAGAGCAGGTATAATGCTTTGCTATGCCCAGTTCTTAATTTAGTAATATTTTTATTTTAGTAATATCTGACTTTATGACAAATAAAACATTCTACTTTTTCCCCCAGACCTTAATTTTTTCTGCAGTTACTTCTCTTCAAGCTTAGTAATGGCTATTTTCAGCAGCCCTTAATGATGTTAGTAAGACTGCAACTACTCCTCATACATTAAAAATATCACTAACATTCCCTGATGATTTAAAGCCAAAATGTGGAGTCTGTGGAAAGTCTACATTTTCTCCATTAGGGGGAATCCTTGCTCTATATTCTGAAGGTTTCGTTTTTTCCCAAAGTACCTTAAAGTTATTTTTTACATTAGGAATTGCTGAACTCTGTAGTTCTGATTCTGAAATCTCTGTTTAAAGTAGCGGTCAGATCACTTAGACTTTAACATTTACTGTGTGCGAGAGGAGGACTGACTTCTGTTGATCTGTGCAAAACATAGAATTCTTTTTGTACTCTTCTATACATTATTGGCTGTTGCATGAAAAGCATAGTCCTTGCAAAGAAAAGTCAAACGGTTCAAAGACTGATCAGGAGACTCCTTTCAGAATACGTCACTTTTTGAAAGAGTCAGCATAGTGAAGAGTTCAGTGGCAACTACTGTAAAACTTCTTTCTTCTGCCAGCTTTATTTTTTAGCCACCTCTGTCTCCATCACTTGAGCAATTCAAAATATTAAACAGAAAAGCAACATCCATATGGAGCCGATTTGCCTAGCCAGTTGGAAAAACAATTATCATTTAAAAAAAGTACTTTTTAAATTACTGTGATGGTGATGAATTTTAAGAGCAGTGATAAAGTTCAGCCTTGATTGAAGATTTTCACCTTTTAAAAAACAGAAGTTGTGGAAAACAACTGGGGCAAAATCAGTACTTTTGCATAACTTCAACTTTTTCCTTTTGTTCAAAATAGTAAAAGATCGTTCACTGTTTTGTGAACTGGAAAACCATTACAGAACTAGAAAACCATTCTGCAGTGTACATTGTGTTGGGTTTTTTTCCTGAATCTTGGAAGATATTTGAGAGTTAAATATGTCTTAGGGGAACAAACTTTGATTTTATTAATTAGGGCTGAGTGAGTAATAAAAGTAGGAGATAATCACACAGTTGAAAGGGAGGTACTGTCTTTTTGGGGAGAGTATTTTTTTTTTTTTTCTTAGAAACAAGATAAGGAGGCAAAAGCAAATGAGAATAAAAATGCAATATAATTATTTCTCAGGTGAAAGGAAATTAAGTTACAGTTTTTGTACTGGCAGAACAGGTGATTAGAACAAATTGATGCTGAGCATACAGCAAAATAACAATAATTACTCTTCATAATTGTTATAGTCAGCATCTCCACATAGTTGCAGTCCTTGTACTAGAGGCTGAAAGGCCCAGAGGAGGCTTAGGTTTGACCTAAGCTATGCAGTTTCCACTTTGGGAGTATCCATCACAGGCTCATTCAAGGACAAAATGTTAGCATTTTTAGTATTTTAATTCAGCTGAAGCTAAAATAGCTGTAGGAGGGAGGTACTGAGGAAATCCCTTCTTGGAACCTGAGAGGCTATAGTGACAGATATCCAGTGATGCCAATGAAGATTTCAGAACATTTCTAGTAGACAAAAAAGGTGTTCCAAAGCTTCAGTGAAGTGACATAAAAAGGAATCTTCGGATAAGTTCTGAATTTTAAAAAAGTGCTTTAAGACCAGGGTTGCAAATGTTCAAATGGAGCAGAAGAATTCCACATGAGCAGCACCAAGCCTTAAGAATGGGCAGTTCTATCAAGCTCTCTAAATACAGCAACAGTAGCACTCAGGGCCCCATAGCCTTCAGGCAGCATCAGTTTTCAAAACAAAAAATTACATAAAAAATCAAAGTCTTTTGTTCTGTCTGCCCCCTGAGTGCAAGTAATTTCAGACAAAATAGGAACTGACCCTGCCTATGCTTTTACGGAAGTCAAATTATCCCCGAAGGACAACAGATAATATCAATACAGCAGTAGTGTACCGGGCCATGATTTAATTAGCTGCCTCTGTCTTATGGGAAAACTGGGATATGTGTGGCTGAGACAACAAATGGCCCAAAGTTTGAAGTAAATTCTTTAGTGATTTCGCTTTTATACCTCTTTAGCAACTGTGTGTTCATGTAGCTCACATGACTTCTCTACTGTAAGTGCAAAGAATATCTGTGTTTTGGGTTGTTATTTTATTTTCATGTTCTGATAACTGCATTGGTTTTTGTTTATATATCATAACAGTGGTGGCTTAATACAGCAGAATAAAAACAACATATTGAAAAACTAATGATAGCAGTGGCTTTTTTTCAGAGTATAAAGTGAAAAGAATAGATATTCCCTTTATGTGAAAGATGCATGGTATAATTTCCAACCATAATTTTTTTGTAATTATATGAAAATTTACATGAAAAATGTATTATACTCAAACCAACATAGCGTCTGTGATTATAGAAAAAAGGATAGTTGTATAATGTACTTAAGTGAATTGAACTGTGCATGGAAATCAACAGGAGATGTTATTCAAAATTCCCACTGAATTCATGAAGGGTACAGAGAGTGTCTGTGTTTAGATCAGATTTTACCTTTACAAGAAATCATAGAAATTTATGAACATCTTCTACTCTACAGCTTGTTAATGAGCTTACTACTTGTTTCTTTTGTCTTGGAAAGACTTTTAAAAAGTAGTGCAGAGTACACAATTATAACTAAGGAAGAGTGGAAAAGAACTGACTTATTCCAAAAATGGACTTGACTGCTAACTCTGATGTTACTGTTTCCAATGCAATGTGTTTTGCTGTAAGAGGTAGAGGGTATAGATTGAGAAGCCAGAAATGTAATTCATAGAAATGTTTCACAGATAAATCCGCAACAACATTTTATTGGTATTCTGTTGTTTGTTGAGTTGATAAGGACTGAAGATTTCTGCCTCCTAAGGGAGGGCCCAGTTGGGATGTTGGAAAAACAATTCCTGCTGACCTTGCTTCCAGCTATCAGGTGCTTTTTCATCTTTGTTTTCAGCACTACTTCTGCCATTGTTTGTGTGATACTTTTTTTAATAACAAAACAACAAAAGGGGCCAGAGGAGGCTGATCTTTGCAGAAGTTGTGACCAGAGGCAGGAAGGAAACATGCAGGCAGCAGGTAAGCAGCAATCATAATGAATGGAGTTCAGCGCTTGGGTGAACAGACAGGAGTTTATTGGAAATCTGGAAGTATCTAACAGAGGCGATGGCAGTAAAGGTGAGGGAAAAGTGAAGGCCAAGTACTCTGCACAGAAAAAAAGACAGAGTTTCTTTCTTCTTTTTTTTTTTTTTTTTTTTTTTTTTTTTTTTTTTTTTTTTTTCCATAGGCATTTTTTATTTCAAAACAGAAGCAGGAAGTTACATATAAAGAAAGTAGTGCTACTGTGAATTCTAAGAGCAACAACAATTGCTGCAGTTGGAGGATTTGTGACATTTATGTCTTCAAGAAGACATCCAGGCTACTGAGAAAACAGCAATACCATTCCAGATAGGGCAGTGATAAAATTATTTGAACACTGCTATGATTTAAAAAAAAAAAACCAACCAACCAAACTTATAACTACATGGTGGCATAGTGATGCTTGAAGAACTATAAGCTAAATCTTGGCTGCATTATAAGCTATGTGACCTCAGCATTTTCATGCTTGTGTAGAGGAGTCCATATTAATTTTGTAATTATATTTTCAGAGGACTGAATGATCAACTGCATTAACAGCTTATATGTTCTCTTTTTACTGACAGTTCTCTCTATCACTCATTAGTCTTTTTAAAACAGATCTTTGGTGATTTGGTGGATGGAAATGTGCCCTCTGTGTCAATATTGAATCAGCCTCTCCATGGGATGACATGGTATCTGAGTCTGGTTAATGACATGGCACACAAGTCAGTACTTAATTAATAAAATATAATGGTGTGCAGAGACAATGTGCAGATGCAGAGGTGCTGTGTGTAGCTCAGATGAGATGTATGAAATTGACATCTTGCATTCTGTTAGACAAATCCTTGAGTTTGCAAACTGAAATATAGGCAGTAACTTATTCTCCCCCAGATTTTAGGGACACTTGTCATTTTTCTCTGCTGTTAGAGGTACCAAAAGTTCAAAAGCTGGACCTAAATGTCTTTGAACTATTTAATCCCCTTTTCATTTTCTACTTCTCTGAATACTTTTAAAATGGAGATGAAGAATGTGTAGCCAATGCTAAGATTATATTTCAAAATTTTCTCACAATGTGTTTAATGGAGTCTTAAAAAGACATATATTGAAGTAATTACTGAAGCGTTAGAGGAATTTATAGTAGCTTTAATAGACTTTAGTTTCAGCTGCAATCCCTAATTTCTTTTCCAGTTTCTGAATATTGTTTTAGAAAGTGGAGTGTACCCTTATGTTTCCTGTTGTGCTGTAATACTTTCTATGTATGTGTTTTGACTTTCTACACTCAGAAAGCATCTCTGGGTGTTTTTTTATCCATGCATTTGATTTACCATTCTGAACCCCCTTCTCGTTGGTGTCAGTCTTCTGGAGAGAAGAACACTCATTAGCTCTGCTGTGAGTATCAAGGCTCTGCAAAAAGGGCAATGTTGCCTAGAGAAGAACTATTTAACTATTTGTTTAATACTTTTAGAACTATTTAAGCTGGAAAGCAGCAACAAATTTTCCTTATTTTAGATCCAGTGACAAACTAGGTATTGGTTTTGGCATTATGAAAACAATCAGCTGCTGGGCAGGATACTCCATATTGCCTTGACTGTTGACTGGCAATTCCACTGAGTAACATTTGAAGTATAGGGGCTTATTCAGGGCTAATCCCAAGGTAGGTTTCTGGAGTTAAAAATAGCTGACCTTTAGTATAGGCCATCTCCTTAGCAGTCAAACAAAATAACCTCAGTGACAATAGAGTGACTTAAAATTTAAAGCTCATATAAAAAGATGGATTTGAATTGGAAGTATATTCATGAAGAGAAGGAGCTGACACATCCTTTGATGTTTGACAGTGCTTATTTTAATGGCCTTCGTGTGAAAACCAGAGAAGAACTTGCTTGAGTTTCTAAAGGTCAATTTACTTTTAACACGGGCTGAAATTTAGTCTGCTTCTTTCATTTAAATAGGAGGCCTTTCATTGTCTTGCTGGGGGTAATTGATTGGTAATATTGAGATGGAAAACTCCCAAACAGCTACTACAATACAAAGAGTACTACAGCAAATAGCTCAATTTGTGTGCCTGTGTGACTGTCCACATACACACAGTAGATGTTTTCATGAATTTTGTAGATGTATAACCAATGTAGGCTTTCAGAATTTGATGATGTTGCTTTTTGAAGCATGTATGTGCTGCTGTTATAAAATGCAAGCCCTAATGAATGGGAAGGTTAATGATCAGAAAAACGATATTTTCAGATTACTGATTTCCTGCCTTACTTTCTAGATTATTTTTTCTTCCTCTATTCTGCAGCTTTTGCAGAAGTGTATAGTAGCTTAGATATGAGTGGCTAATAGTGAAGTATGGTACTATTAATCAGAGGCACAAATTCCTCTGGACTGGTGACATATTTCCTCTTGACTTGTGTAGAGTTGTATTCCCAATGTTTTTATGCAAAGAGTCATTACATCCCCTTTTAAAAGTGCTGTATCTGATACTAAATACATATATATTTGAATGTAAAGTGTCTGTGAAGCATACATATCTTGAATAAACATTTACATTCCATTCTTTAGTCTCCATTTTCAGCTGTTATTATGACATTAAAGTCAGCCTGAATGGGTAATTGTTTATCACATTATTATTTACCGAGCTGACTAAATGAACTTATGCTTAGGCAATAGATATGCAACTGAAATCTCTCTTAGAACCAAATTTTCTGGGTAATACTTTATATAAGTAAAAGTTACCAACTAGTATCAATATTCATGTAAGTAGTGACAGATGTGAACATTCATCCTAAATTTTATTCTCTTTCCCCAGACATGATTTTGCATCTAATGCAAAATTTAGAATGACTCACATTTTTTATTTACCAAATATTTTTAAATATTAAGTAAATACATGTATCTCAGATGGTGTGAGCAAACTAGTATTCAAGATTTTTTAACTGAGAAAAAGAAATAATGGAGTTTATTTTTTGCTTTTTAAGTTTAAACTCTACTGATTAAACAGCTAGAAGGCCTTTATTATAATATCAAATATCAAACATGCTTCCAAATCTGGTTTCAGTAGGTCATGTCTTCATTCTACACTTTCATCTATTAAGGTGTTGTAATAACATACCAAAGTAATTACTGATACTGAAAAGCATTTTGTCACCAGAAAAGTCTGCTTATATAGCCATGCAGGTGAGAAAGTAGTACCTGCACAATAATGAAGTGATAATTGTGAAGAGACATTTTTACTTTTAAGACAATTCATAACTTTCATGTTGCTTTTAGTAATTCCTAACTTTTTGTTACTTGTTGGCGTGGTGAGTATGTACATACAGAAAGGACATGGCTGCAAAAGATGCAGACCCATGCTTTTAAGACATCGTGAGCATTGGTGGCTTCTGCCAGTGGGGTCATGTGTGTTGTCTTCCTGACAATATATATTTTTTCATTTTGCCCTGGCTTTGTTTTGCCAGATTGAGTTACTCTGAAGAAATGAGTCTCTTTTATGAGCACAGTTTGTAAGTGCTGTATTGAATTGCTCTGAACGTCTCTGCTGCTAAAGAACCAATCTAATTCACACAGGAGTTTATAATATTTGGATTAATAATAGAAGGTATATGGGAGGATATTAATTTCTACTTTTCAGCCCTTGATGAACAAATAAAAAATTACAAATGCAAAATTTTGAGTGAGCTGATCTTAATGAATCTAATTATATACCAGATACATCTTATGCATGTGTTAATAGCATTTTAATATCTGGCAGTAGTTAAGATTTCATTCAATGAGGCATAAATGTGACTTTGATTCAAAGAGCTGTCCTATCATGCTAATGAGTAAAATTGTGGGCTGTGTAAATATAGTCTCTGTGCAATATAGTCTTAACAGAGATGCTTTGGTTGAAATTTATCTGATACTTGAACCAGGAGCTGCATTCAGATGTAGAACAAAACCCCACCTGAGTGCATTCATGGTGCACAATTCCCCATTGTTTTGCTACAGAAAAAAAAAAAAAAATCTGTTACTTGGGGTTCAAACTGCTTTCCCATGATGGTTTATTTTGTGCTTTATTTAATTTTGCTCCATGACTGTGGGGTTGTTTTGCTGATTTTTTTTTTTCCCCTCATATATTTCTTCTGTTCCTCTATGACTTGAACTTCTTTGTATTTCTGAATCTGTCTAACCACTATCCTGTTGCTGGAATCAGTGATACTTTCATAGGGTGGGGAAACAGTGATGCATTTTTACATGTTCTCTTTAGCCCCAAATACCATAATATTTTTTGATCAGTTTTATAGTGAGTTGATTACCAAGGAGAAATTTTTATTTCAAGATTTTTGAGTTTATTTGGGATCTGGGAGAGGAACACTATTTTAATCTTACATATAAAAATAGGAACTGTTCTCACTAGCTTATAACTTTTCTCTGTCTTTGCCTCAGACCACAGATGCTGTACTGTGCTACTATTTATTCTAAATTACTTCAATTACTTTCTGGCTTTTGCAAACCATGATCTTGATGCTGTTTCTCATCAAACAGGATAATTTGAAGATCTGTTATATGAGAATTTTAATTTTTGTTGTCTTGACTGTTCTGGCAAGGTAATCAATAACTATACTCTCCATCCAGACAGTGACAAAATGTAGTATATACTCAGATAAATTAAGATCTTGCACATCATGAAAAATAGTTCAGTCTAAGCTCCAAGTTAGAACAGTCACAGATTTGCTTTCTAACTTGAGAATCTAGTTCCTTAATTTTAACTTAGTTTGTTCCTTTTGAAATATCTGGGTTTGAAAGATTTAAATTCAAAGCTTGCTGAAATCAATGGAAGTTTGTCTCAATTTTTTTAGTGTTTCCTTTCAATTTCATTTACTCTGAATTAAAGTTTTGCAGGATTGCTTCATATGGTTTTGATTTTACTTGAATAAAATTTCTTTTGTTGTGCATCTTTGATTCCTTTGAAGCTGGGATGCTTTTTAAAAACTGTTGAGTTGGACTCCAGTTCTAAATTGTACTGAAGGAGAAAGAGAGAATTAATGGAATTTTGTTCTTTTGTGTACAGATCTTCACCTGAAACATGCTTGCTACTGACAAGGTTAAAAACTGCTGAAACATAACTGTGATCTATTCCTCTTTCCCTCCCCCCCTGTACCCCTCCCATCCTGTCTCATAAAGCAATCAAATCCTGTTTTTGGAATCTACCTTGACATGCCAAGTGTGACACCACCTCTTTGCTATATCTTCTACCTTACTCTGTGACATAATCTTCACGTTCAAACACTTTAAAGACTGAGAGAAACTGAAAAACTTTGTTCTACTCTGCCTAAAAACTGATAAAAATGCACTTTATGGGGTTTTCTTCCTTCTGTGATTGAGTGGTGGTTGGTGTTTCCCCCAAAGAGGATGATGAATATGAACTCTAGTTCTCTGTTAAATGTGATGGTTTTGTTAATGGTTTTGGCTCTGCTAGCCACAGTTTCCAGTTTGTAAGATAGAAATATATTGACTTAGTTAGCTCTCATTGGTAATTTAATATATAAGATTTTTTAGAAGATCAAGTGCAAATAATGGTGATCATTTTGGAAAAAATAAAAAGAGAAGAAAAATGAGTTACTGTAATTTCAGAGCAGGGAATGTGTGGAACAATATGTTGAACCCACAGGCACGAAGTGCAGTAACTTGCTGCTGATTTCATTTGCATTCAGTGAGGTGGGACAATATGTAGTCTTGCAAGTGATGCACCTCAGGTGTATTGGTGTATTCCACTTTTTCAGCAAAATGTCTCCTTAGTGCCTTGGTTCTACTAAATTACCACTGAACTACTGTTACACTAGGATAGAGCCTCAGAACTATTTTGTCAGTTGCTACAAAAATTCATGCTGGATAGGCTAAGTTATATATCTGCAGAGAAAGAGTGAAGTTCAGGTATTTGGAATTCTCTCCAAGCTTAGGAATGGAGCTTTTGAACTTTGGAGAGAATGGACTTTCATTAGTTTCCTTCCAGGAGGGCTGGATTTTTACAAATTCCTGTCTTTCAGTCTAAAATATTGCTCTAAAATATTGCATTAGGTTTCCCAAGCACAAGATTGCTTACCAACTTTTAGCTAGAGCTAGTCCTGCCTTTCCCACATGCTTAATTTCATCTCTTCTGCCAGAAGGCACACAGTCTTGATTTTCTTTTTTTTTTTTTTTTTTTTTTTTTTTTTTTTTCCCATCATCTGCTTATCTGCTTTAACTCCAGTTATCCCTGTAGGGGATCTTTAGCCCTTTTCCCTGCTTTCTCTAGATTTGTCTTTATCTCAGCCTTACTTCTCAGTTGCACTTACCCCATTACTAAAGCTGTGCCAGGGATGATCTTTGCTCTTAGCCCCTTTATTTGTAGGCAATAAAAAACCTTCCAAAGCTCCTTCTGTTTCTTTGCAGTACTAAAATGTAGGGAAGATTAACACCAAGTCAAATGCCACAGACCTGTTCACACATATTAGATCACTATGACTGCAGAGAATCATGAGTGAGAAAGCACTGATGCACTGGGAGGGCTGAATTGATTACTTGACTGTCTTATTCTGTTTATTTTTAAAAGCTTAAAGTGCAAAAGTTGATATTAGCAGTGATTTACTCAATCACATTTCTTTGTTGGATGTATTTATTACTTTCCCTGCTTCCTTATAAGATCAAAGCCAGTTTGTCTTATGTTTTAAGATACATTGGTGTGTTCATGAGCAGTGCTTTCCACAGTGTCTAGTGTATTCCTCAAGGTTTGCTTCCCCATTGATACAGTCCAAGCCTATGTGAATTCTTTGAAATATATGACACTCTATAGGCCACTTTTGAAAAAATTTTATTGCACATTTTCTTGCATTTGCAAGGGTCATATGCTCGTGTTATCTTAAAATTTTATTTAAAAAAAAATTATCATCATAGCATAGTTGAACCTTTTAATCTCTTCTATTATGGTCAACATTGATAGACGTAAAAAATGTGGTTTCTTCAGACGCAGAGACTGTTGGGTTCTTAGCCAATGTTCAATTTTCCATATTTTAAAAAGTTAGTAAATAACTTCCTGGAATTCTGATGACAAATCGAATGGAACATAAATCTATTTTCTAATGTTCAGACTTCACATAACATTAAGGAGCTCCCCAAAGAACACTAAAGGTTTACTGATAAAACAAGATTAATTTCCACTCTATTCTTATTGACTTTAGGTTTTTTTGTGGTGTTTTTTTTTTTTTTTTTTTTTTTTTTTTTTTTTTTTTTTTTTTTTTTTTAAGAGCCAGTGCAGAATTCAATATCATAGACTACAAATTTTCACACAATTGATTCATGAGCTGGAGATGCATCTCTTGTACTTAAATGGCTGAGCTTTGATGAAATAACTAACTTTCTTTAAATCATTTTTTTTTTTCCCCAATATAATCCATGTATATTTTTGCTGATGAGATCACTGCTATGGGTTGATCAAGTTTTTCAGGAAGATAAAGACTTTTACATCATGGTAAATAGCACTGATACTGTATGTCCTATCATTAATATGCCTTCTAAATATCAATCAATAAGTACACTAATAATGCATATCTTTATATTTTAATAGCTGCTAACTTTTTGGACTTCATTTTGGAGCATGGGTCAAAAAACAAAAAGAGATTCAGATGCTGTTCATTTGCAATTCTTTCTGTTCATTTGCAATTCTTTTCTCCAATACATTTCTCATATCTGTCGGTATGTTCCACCTCACTTTCCAAAACAATCAGATATTGTAATTGTAAGTGTTCAAATATGGCTTCTTTCTTCCAGGCCCCACCCCCATCTTTGAGAAGAGCTTACTCACTTGATTTTGCTTTTTCTTTTTCTTTTTATTAAGCAAAGGGTAGATAAAATGCTCACATTTTATTGTTAACTGTAACCAGAGATGGTCTACAATGATTAACAGCTTAAGGAAAGTCATAATTACTATAAATCTGTGAATGGATAATCTGCCATGAAAATAAGTGATTTTGAAATTTATAAAGTAAATGGTTCTACTCCATTAAGATTAACTTTTAAGAGATATCATTGCAGTAAACACAATGCAAAATTTTAAAGTTTTAACTTACTGCTCACTTAAAATAGACTGTTTTTTTTTAAAAAATACTTCAAAAAAAAACTCAAGACCTGCCTAAAACTGTTTATTTTGGTATCCTGAGTATGGTTGGACTGTTTGAGATATCAGGTGTTATAACAAAACATCTACTAAATGCCATTGCACTTTCTAATGATCCATGAAGACCATGAAGAGACTGCTATAAATCATATAGGAAGGAAAAACAATGTTGTTCATATGGATGGAGAAAACAAAGGTTTAAATCCAACTATGTGATGCCCTCAGATAGCTCTTCATCTTCTCAAGAAGATATGCTATGTTTTCTGATTCCTTCTGGTAAAACATGCTGTTTTGAAAACTTCACCTTGACTGAAATCTTAAAAAATAAATAAATGGAGTTATGATTTGCTGTCTTTTGCCCAGGAGGCTTGTTAAAATACTTGAGGTATAAACATGTCCTTGCAGGAGGAAAGGAAAATGCACTGTTCTTATGAGAACTCCCTGAGGACTTTGTGTTAGCCTTTGCATTCACACTGAGCATTGAACCAAGCCCCAGCAATGGGCTAAGTTTAGAATGGCTGCAGCTGTTGGCAGACTCCAGCCAGGGAGTAATTTGCTCACAATCTTTTACATTCAGTGTGCCTTCTCTCTGTCTGTATTCCAGTAAGCCTGTTTCCTGGAGATTTACAGCTCCTGTGCTATTTGAGCTTAGTGTGAGCTACCCGGAGTAACAGCTGCATCTGCTTCTCTTAATGGTTTAGATTCTAATATGTGAGTAAAGAGGAAAAATATTACCCAGCCATTTTCCTGGAATTACTAGGTCCTTGTATTTATTGTGTATGAGCTACAAATGACTGAATAATGGATTTTAGCTGATAAAAAGTTAAAAATCTTGTAAAATGGTTTTAATAATATTTATTCTCACTGTGTTTTGGACATAGGACCAAGCCCTGATATACATGTATTTCCATGTGAAGTTTGCTTACTTAATTTCACTGGGAGACCCCCTTATAACAACACAAGTCAGCCTACTCAAGGTGCAGAAAGTAGTTTATGGTTCTTTGCCCTTCTAATGCATGCTGGAACACTCAATGTTTTCTGTAGTAAGTGCAAAAGACAAATAGCTAGGTATTGACAAGCAGTGTTTTTAGATACCTCTGGGGGCAGGTTTAAGGCTTTTTAAGACCTTTCCAGCTTTAGATTCTGGAACAGGATTTTGGATTCTGTGCTGAAGTTTTATAAGCTATTTATAATTTTATAACTTACTGTTTTTTAGCATGGTCCAATGGAAAGTAATACACTTAAATTAATCATATATTTGGTTTCCTTCTGTTGTCTCCACCAAAAATTGCTGAAAAACTTGTTCACAATATTTAAAGACAGTTCAGTTACATAGGTATTTAAATATAACAAGCCCCTTTAAAAGTACTCTGAAACTGTTGAGAAGTTGTGTTATTTGCAGTTCTGTGATTTGATTCAAATGTCTGTATCTGGAGAAGCAACTTGGAATAATGATCTGGAGAATACTACATATAAGAATTGTAAGTCAGCCCTTGTGCTGGTCCATGCAGCAGAAGGTTGGGGAAGGTGGGACTCTGAGATCAGAGGGTCTGATGTTTGTAAGCAGTTTAATGTGTATCCATGAGAAACAATGCCAGCAGCTATTTTCTGAGTGATTTTTACACAAGTGAAAAGTGAACAGCACTTGGTGGTTTTTACTTCTGCCATCTGAAGTGTTAAGGTTTGTTCTTAGGAGTTGACCTGGCGTGTCTAGAAAGTAAGAAATGTTGGTCTGAGGTTTTGAATGAGCCAGAGTACATTTTGTGTGGACATAGCATAATTTAAAGCATTTTTTTAAATTGGAAAGTTAGTTACACTATCACAGAGAAATAGCCTTGTTTACTCAGTGGGAGAAAATGGTTATCATAGATTATATGACTTAAGCAGCATATATCCATTTTGTAACAATCATAATGTCATTCATAGAGCAGATGAAATACTGACCTATGATGCTATTGATAAAACTTTTCTAACTCAAAGTATCATTATCATGGACTGTTCCCTGAAAGGAAAGATAGTTAAGAGGACATGAAGATGCATGTATTGTGCTCAACCCATGCTAACAGATATAAAATATTAATTAGTGCTCTAACATGCCGGTGCAGTGAATTGAATAACATGCAGCTAATTTCTCCAGCTGGAGAGCTGATTTGTGCTGGAAGCCAGTGCTGATCTGCAACATTCCTGAAGCACTGGGATTTGTGCTACTAGCTGCCTTATAGAGGCGATAATAAATTACTAGGGAAGAGAGAACAATGGCTAACTATAAGAGTCTCTGGCACTTACCCACACTCTTGTCATTTCTGTTTTCTCTGCCTCCTGTAAGCAGAGAGATTTCAAGACATTTTGTAAAAAAAGCAACTTACTACACTGCTGCTCTACCCAGGTGAGTAAATATTGTAAATAAGATTAAATTGTTGAAAGTGAATAAAAATATATCCATGATAATTTGTTGGGTAAGCCACAGACCAGAGCTAAAACGAGAACAGATCTTAGTGATAAGATGGATGAAAAGACAGAACCTAGGTGGAAAGACAAAGTCCAAAACATGCAGGTGGAAGGCAGGAGGCACTGGTGTCTGAATCGCAGATGACTGGGCAAAAATAGAGGTCTCTGATGTGAAGGAACCAGGATGAAACCAAGGCTTTTTCATTAAAAGTTTTGCTTGAAGGTGGCTGCTTTTAACTTGCTGATCTCACACTGCAAATGAGCAAACCTGTCTAATGACACCACACAATATGGGATTATTCAGCTATATCATAATAACTTCCTTGCTTCATCTGCTACTCAAGGTTGTCCATTTATTTTAAAGTCTTAATGTCCTAGGAAGGGATATTACAAACTTTCAAGCTTATCTGAGAGCCTAATATGCCCTGAAACAGCTATGTGAGACTGAAAGAACTCAGCATGAAACAAATTGTATTTCATATGAACACCCAATAGTAGCGAATAAGCTTGGTTCCTACCTATTCCATTTTAGCAAGACATCCTGAACCTACCTGTATTTTTGTAGAGATGCTAAGCTAACTTAATTTTTCTGTGCTTTTCTTTTTAATTTAAAGTTTATTTGCCTTTAAAATTCAATGTGTGTGTTCACTTTGGGGGTCAATGGGTTTGCAGATGTATTCCTTCTAAATGTGCATTTTGAAATAGAAACAATGAGTTTTTCATTAGATTGAAAAAAATTACATTCCATTTAATTTTAAAGGGAGTTCTAGACATACTGTTATGATCGTTATGGTAATTTTCATAACTGAAACTGTTGTCCAGCAAGATTTTGATTCTGTAAAGATAATTCATATTGTAAATACAAAGTGAAAGATTTGTGCTAACTTGGGGGAAATGAATAGGTGATCGGGTGAAGGATGGCTGCATGAATATAGTTTGAAAGGATCCTTTTCTGTGAGAGAAGTTCTGGACATCAATTGATGTTTTCAGTGCTTTCATGATAGCAAACTTAGAAGTTCATTACACCCTCCCCTTCCCCCCAGTTAGATTTACAGGAGGTAATCCCAAGTGCATTTTTACCCTCGAGACAGACCTGGTGGACCTTTAAGTATATTTGATTAATGTGATTCTTTGCCTTTATAAATGCTGAGTGGACTAAATGAGAATTAAACTGATGATACATTAGTGTTCTTCATTTTCCAGGACTGAGCATGTACAAATACCATTCTAATAGCTCATTGCACTGTAATTTAATATATTTTAATGAGCCTTTGATCTTTGATATTTGGGGTCTCCATGTAGTGGAAATAGCTTATAAGTACTTTATTTCTTAGGGGAATGAAAGCCAAACATTTCTGTACTCTACTTTCAAGGCCAGAAATGGTGATGTGCTGGTCACTTCTGCATCAGCATCTGCAAGTTGCATTTAGCAGAAAACTGATGAACACACAAGTCATATTGAAACAAACAGAAGAACTCAGGTTTGGAAAAGAACTTATAAGTTAGTTGCAGTCTATTTTTCTGTGTAGATCTACATCATTACTGTGCTGAACATGGCATAAATAACAGTTCCTTTCATGGAGTTGAAAAAATGGCAGGTGTCTTAGACCACCTAGGATTTGCCTGAGCTAGTTTCTTTTATTATTAATGAGGAATACTTAATATATTTGAGTCTTAAAAATGTACAGAGAACAACCTGTAGAGTCTTTTTTTTTTAGAGTTCTATCTTTTTCAGCCTTGTTGAATATGAAATTCTTTCTTTATTCCTTGTCTCTAGTCACCAGAAAATTTCTGGCCAATCCCCCTTTCCCGTTGCAGGTGTACTTTGCATTGGTTTATTATTAATAGGAACAACTTTTAGATATTTTTGAATATTGAACCTTAGTTCTTTGCCCTTGATTGACTGTACATAAACCTTGATGGCATGAGCTGGAACTTGCAAGAGACTTTGAGCATATGGTATTCTCTGTAGATACCAGAATTATGTGTGTTTCCTGATATACATCCCTCATGACTCCTCTTCTATTAAACTCATCCTTAACAGATCCAAAATTCATCTCAATACTTAGAGTATGTGTTTTCAGTAGGTATTTGGGCATTGTATTTGGCTAAAATAGCACACTTTTAATGACCTTGTGTAACTGCAGGCTTTTTCGTCGGCATTAATTGGAGCTGCAAACTGTTCCTAGGGAAAAGTATCGGGTAGTCTTACATATTGACCCACAGAGGTTTTCTCCCATGTCATATACTATAGTAACCATGAACCTTCCCAGCTATCTTAAATGAGTGACGTATTCATATGCTAATTAATACCCTAGTCCTATTTTTTTATACTTTATTTCTACTTTATTTCCATTTGCTTCAGGTTTGCAATCACCCTTTTTCATCATTCTCCTACAGTAACTAAATCACATGTGAATTGTGACTATGCTAATTTTAATTTGATTATAATGTAATGCAATGATAATGCTTCCTTTGTATTTTCATAGCTTGTTTAAACCATAAAAGCTATAATTGTATGCTGACATGAAATGGGCCAGGACTTTCACTCCATAAATCTAATTAACTTATGAGAGTGCCATACTATTAATGTAAACCAAGGATGCTGTATTATGTTACAGCCGTGCAAAGGATAGCTCTTGATGAACTATTCCATGCTTTCTCAAAAGCTATACAGTCTGTGTCCATGTCATAGTTATATTCTGATGATGTTCTTCAGTAGGCTGCTGAGTCTCACATTTCATTGAGCTCTAGTATTCATGGAATGTGTGTGCTTTGGTTTCCTATTTCACTTCATCTTCCTAGTCTGGAAGACATTACAGATAGCTAAGTTAGCATATTTCTTAGAATGAAGAAAGCCCATTACCCTTCTTTCACATCGAAAGCAAAATGTTTTCTTGCACTCTGAAAATTTCTCGGTCCTGATCCTCACTAAAAAAAGATGCAGTTTATAAACATACCTGTCTACCTTTTGTTTAGTGACATGTGAAATTCCGTTTGATGGATATGAATAAAAGTAGTCATGTTCTTAATGACTGTTCTACTCTACACATATTGGAAGGAACAAATGTTGTAGAAAAAGGGTGCCAGTAATAGTTTTTCAGGAGTGTCTTTCACTTCAGTAGGTCACAAAAACCTTTGATTCAGCTGGTGAATAGAAGTAATTTCCCAAGGCATGGGAGCTATTACTTATTTCTCTTTTTTTTTTTTTTTTAAGCTTTGTTCCTGTATTTATTTTATTTGACAATCTCATCTTCCAGGTTTGTTGCCAAAGGCTAGAAGTGTCCTACCCTCTTCAGTGACAATTGCCATCACTCAGTCCTGAAGGTCCTTGTGAGAAAGAATACCAAAAAGATCTCATGGCTTGTAGCAAACAATGAAGGTACATCTCTAGTGGATTAAGTAGATGCAGGTGGGGATGTCTCTGATAGCTGTTTAGAGGTGAAATGAGTCATATAAAAATATCAGGCAATTGAGCCAAAGATGTCTGCTGTATTTTAAAAGATATGTACAGGTACACTGACTTTTAATTTAATCAAGTCAGAATGCTTTTACACTTCTCCATAAAATGAGCAGCTTTTAAAAGTGATGCATCATGTTAAGTGAATGTTGTGAATTAATAACCCTTTGACTACAATAAACATTTAACCTGTTGGTATGAGAACTACGAGTGACTGCCCATGTGTGTCAGTTCTTTCTCTAATTCAGATTTGAGTATTTCTCATATGACACATAAGCTATTCTACTGCATAGTAAATAATTCTGTATTTCACAGAAAATGTCATAATAATTATGCTTATCTTTATGGGTTGCATTTAAAATCTTTTGATTTCACCAAGGTCTATGCTTTGCAGTATTCCATACTCCGAACTCCATACTCCAAGCAGCTTACTTTTCTCTCTGCCCCTTCATATTGTATATTTGGTTGTAAGCTCCTCTCACACCATTGTTATACTTAGAAAAATATCTTCTCCTCCGGAGTCACCACTTTTGAACAGATTTTTAAATACAATAATCTCCACAGGCTACTAGTTATACTTGAAGGTGAATCTTAACAAAAAAGGTATAAATCAATTAAAATATGACCTAGTAAAATGAAGGTCTTTGTTTGTTTGTTTTAAAAATTATTTTGTTTTCCATTTAATTTTCAAGCCTCCTGACTAAAAAAAAAAATCTCATTTTGACCTATGTGTCAAACACAGTGTGCTTCTAGGTCTCTGTTTGCCTGATCAAGGAAGTTCCATCTATTTGATTTAAGAAAGATATTTCAAAAGGTCACATTAGCAGCTGAAAGTTCTTTCATAGGAATCAGATTTCTAATATTAGACATCTATATATCAGATGAAACCTAACACTGTCTAAAGGGTTTTAATGAAACACATGCAAATTCAGGTTAATGTACCTTTTTTTCTAGGAAAAATGACAAAGTGTTGTAGTAATTTGTAGAAGGTGTGGTGGATTCTTTATCTATTTGGACATCTTTCTAAAATATTTCTTGAGCTATTTTTAAGTAGTAGTTAATTGCTTGAAGAATGATGGTCTGGATCAACCACTAGGTGAATTTTTATATTTATTAATCTGCTGAAGAGTCCTGAAAAAGAAGCAGACGACAACGCTAGAAAGTCGCATAAAATACTTAATCTTGAAGTGGATTTTGATCTATGTGATCTATAGTTGGGAGGCTAGGTATAAAGCATCAATTTTCTCTCCAGTTACCAATCCTTAGTTCCCAGCATAGCTGTGCTTGTTTTTGCATGCATTTCACTCGTGACCATCTCCTTTATACAGTTTTTGCAGAGCACTGATTTGAGCCACTGACAGATACACTGTCACCACAGGGGCACACAGAATGTCTCCCCTCTTGCCCCGGCACTGCTAATTGCTCTTTCCTCACCCAAGAAGTGCCACTTGGTTTGACTTTGAAGCAAATAATTCAGAGAGCAGTAACTAGAAGTGACAGTTACAGCTTTTCTACCCCAATAATATTTATTGTACAACATTCAGAGCTCTTGGCATATCATGTACAAACATAGCTGAAGTCAGAGTCCATATTAAAAAGCTTTATTCATAAGTTTAATTTATGTCTGTGTAGGAAGTAAAATAAATTATTCTGAGTTGTAGTGACAGTTTTAGAAGACTACAAATTAGAAAATTTTTCTTAGTGCAAAAATTCATTTAGTAACTCAATTTTCCTCACATTTTAATTTAAACTTTAAAATAACCCTTTGGGCTGAGACTATGTTTGAGAAGTTTCAGCCCAATAGGGACTTTTTCAAAGTTAAGGGTAGTGAAAATATTGCTAAGGGTGGAATTACTTCTGTGGAATATTAACTGTGACTCTGTACTATAATTACCTTTCTTAAAAGAGACTGCAGCATTTCTGTTTTGAAAATGTCTTTACACTTTGGAGTTATCTCTCAATTAAGTTGAATTCTCTGCTGTTTCATGTTTGTCTCTGACTGAACAGCAAATAGGGGATGAGTGTATTGTTTTCTTGTTGACTGAAAGCTGTCCAAATCTACGAGGTAAGTTTTATTTTTGAAGGAGAATCTTTATGATCTTAGAAATAAGTGTATACTTTTAATTCCAACTAGTATTTGGTTCTGCTAATTTTACATTTTTTACTGCATTCTGCTAACCAAGTAATTCAGATGGCTCAGTAAAAATTTAATGTTGTTCTTTTTAATGCTTTTAATTTTTATCAATCTCATAATAAATATAAGGAAAAACTAAGAAACTTTTGAAGTATGAATATAAAAGTGCATATTGCAACGTGTTTTAATGAAAATATTAGTCATATATATTAGCTAATTTCCAAAAAGAAATATGGAGTAATTAATGTAATAACACTTTAATTTTAATATATTGTTGTACTCAAAATAAGGGGAGTAAAATTAAGCAGAATCATCATGAATACTTGAATATTTTCTAACAGGGCAAATAAATAATACTGTCCTACAGGATAATAATGAGAACAGAATAAACACTGAAGTTTTAATATAAGAATAATGCATGTTGACTTTATTAGATGTTTTGCTAAAGTATTTAATCAGATTCACATTAAAAAAAATAATTAGTAACATCTGTTATTATCATGCCAAAACCATAAAGCAGGATCAATTGCACCTTAAACATTTATGTGAAGTTTCTTGAAGAATCAAGAACTCCATTACTACATGGAATAAAGCTTTAAATCACTATTCATGTTTCAAAGAGAAAGAGGACAACAGAAAATGAATAATTTTGTTGGAAATGTTTTCTTCAGGCCTTCTGTTGTTACTTGCTATGCTCCCTGCAAGAGAGGTTCAGTCTTTATTTCTGTGCTTTATTTGATTGTACAGTTTGTACAATCTTTACACCTGATGGCACTCGGAACAAGCATATACAAATTCTATAAACAATTTTGTTTCTGGTCTCAAAGAAATTTATGTCAGATGATAGGACAACTCTTTGAGCATAGAAGTCTCATCTAAGGTAACCTGCATTTTATAACAATGAATCACAGGTAGATTTTCTATGAGTTTCCAATCACTGTCTTTAATAGAATCTGCAACATCAGAAATAGGTCTTTGCTTTCTCTGTCAAAGAATTCATATACAGCTTTAAAAGAACCTCCAATTGTATACAGGAGAAATAATTTTCAATTTTTTTTTGTTTGAGACTTGCCCTGAACACTGATATTGGGGAAGGTATTTGGGGAATATTTGCACATATTTGTTAAGCTTTCTGTAGGCTATAATTGTCTCTGTAGGTGGAAAAGGAGGCTGTATTTGTTCATACTCAGTGCACTCTTACACTAGGTGTGTTTTACTAATTTAACATTCTAAGTATTTAATTGTCTTTATAATGGTTCAATCAGCCATATGCCTCAGAGGTTATACTGAGAACTTGTTTGATCCCCAGCCAATGTTTACTTTCAGCTTATAATGAGCAGTTAGTAAGTACTCACCATCTGTTCCTGAGAAAATGGAAATCTTCTCTCTCTTAGTGGACAAGTGGGAAAATAATCCAGAAAGCTGATTATTAGTTCATGTAAGTAGATAATGGGCCAAATTTTGTGAAGAAAAAACAGAGGAAGCAAAATTCTTACTGCTAGTACAGACCAGCCCTGTGCACCAATACACAGAGAACTAACTACAAAATAGGTGCAGGGGCTTCTACTGGATAGCAAGTCTGAACAACTTTTGGGTAACAAATTCAGATTAGATATTTGGATTTTTTTTTTATCATAAGGATGGTCAAACACTGAAATATGTAGCCCAGAGAGGCTTGACTATCCAACCTTGATAGTCAAAGCTTGATTTGACATGGTCATGAACAACCTGATTTAACTTGGCCCTGGTCCAAGTAGAAGTATGATCAGCAGACAACCAAAGGTTCTGTTCAACTTAAATTGTTCTTTGATTTTATGGTTTAGCTACATGATATCACTCCTCCAAATTATGTCAATTTGGTATAAATCTGAACCACTGGAATGGCTATTTTATTCTGAGGTGAAGTGCGCCCAATACATTACTCAGTTATTTCTTCTCTGATCTTCATTATTCCTTGATTCTGAAATGTATTGAAAAGAAGTAATGTGAGATTATGTGGTAAAAACTACATTCTTGTTTCATTTTAGTAGTAAGAGAATGGGATATTTGTCTTACCTGATGCTAAGTTTGAAAGTTGAGAGTTTAAATTAGAAGTCCAGTCTTCAGAAGGCTCTTGTATTGTCAACAAAATAAAAACTCTGAAACCTGTCAAATTTCATTTTGACTATATATACTGAGCGTTGTGGGAAATAGTCACACAAAGACTGTATCTTGTATGGAAAAAGGAGTCTTTATTTGTGGAGTATTTGTAAGAATAGAAAAACTACTGGTCTTTATAAAGTGAATGTTTATTTTAAAAAAGTGTAGTATTACCAATTTAAATTTCAGATTTGTATTGATGGCAAGCCTGTGAAGGACAAAAACGAATCTAATAAACTCTCTTTTATGTACCTGATAGCTGATATATTTAAGGTGGCTCAGCTAAGGCAGGGCAGACCCCTATATTTTAATATAAGATCACTTTATAACCAATTTTCCCTACAACTAGCAATTTCTTCCAGCAAGTAGCAAAAACATTATCTTTCACTTTTTATGAAAAGAGGATGTCATAAGCAAACTGCAAGTCCCACAGTGCCAGGACCATTTAGGTCAAGTCACTAAATCAGGAAGAAGTACCTGGGCACAAGTACTGGGCACAAGTTTAGGCTTTTATTTTCTGCTGTTTGCTGCTTATCACCTTGTCTTTAATAGTTTGACTTCAGGATATTCATCACTCTGGCACTTATTGTCATTCTTCAGTGATTCCTTGGATCTTTCTAAGATCCTACTCTGTGTCAGTATCTTTACTTTTCTACTAAATTTAAAAAAACATGGTCTAGATTAATGAATTACAGTTGATATTTAAGCTGTTTTTATCTTTTTGATTTATAACACAGGAAATGTACTGTGAACTATATGTTTGTCTGTTATAAATCTTGAAATATTGTTTAGTTTGCAAAACTGTGAACTTAAAATGCAGTAATGGTTAAATAGTTTATACTTTAAGTGACAGCACAATACAATACAACACATCTAATATTTCCTCTTTAAATAAATAATGTTCCAGCTTTATGCTTCTCTGAAGAAAATGGTCCAGCTTAAACCAATTAAGGTTTGTCTGTTTTTTATACTAGTAAAATCCAATTTTATGCAGCCATTGAAACAAAAGCCAATTTAGGGTATTGGTTGGCTTGAGAACTCCCAGCAAGAGAATGTGAAATGGTTAAGAAAATAGACTTTCTAATTTTCATACTGATTCTTAGCTGTTGAAAATCTAATTTGAAAACTCAGTGTCATTGTACATCACACAGCACTTGTAGTGGAAAATACAGACTGACAATTAACTTTGAGGGAATGTGGAGATATACAAGACATTTTCCTAATAAGATGATAATTTATGTTCACATTTTGTAAAATGAGGAAAAAAAAACCCCAAAATACTTCTTACCAGAATTACCATAAAAATATTGCAGTTTTCAAAATGTAGTTCAAGAATTATTGTTTTGGGTATAATCTCTCTACACACCTCATGCACAGCATTCTGAATTGCAATTGATTTTTTGTCAAGAAGTTTACTTGCTTCTAGCACAGAAAATTGTTGTTCATTGGGATATTCTTTATTTAACCACAGACTACTCACCTCAGACCTATTTTGTGTGTCTGTGAAGATGATGTGTATGAAACTTAGAGTGATACATTGCTGCCAGCTGAAAGGATAAACAAAAAAGCCTTAGGAAAATTTGCAGACAGAAAATAGCACATGTTTCCTGAAGGAAAGATTCTGTCACTGGGGAAGTGGAAGCTCTGGCAACCCTGGTGGAGAGGAGCATCCTCTGTGACCTCTTGGAGATGTTCACACTGTGAGCATGTGGCAGTGCTGGGTCTCCAGTGGAGGGATGGGTCCTGCTGCCAGGCGCAGGTCAGGCACCTCCCTGGCTCTGCAGGAGTCTAGCAGTAGGCAGCAGGAAAGCATTGGTGAGACTTCCCACAGGGAAGGGAAGGGAGGACAGAAGTCCTCACAATTCCCTGTGATAAATCTAAGCAAAGTAAAGTAACTGTCTTTACTTCTCTGAAGTTCTCTCATAAAAATCACAATTCTCTGCATTCTTATTACCCTGTGAGACTACTCTTCTGATTTTAATGCACCAAACTAACTTCAAACTAACTGTTTGGGATAGCTGAGTATCAATGTGCCTGCAGTCACTGTTCTCCTCTGCTGAGTTTTTTTCATCCCCTTCCCTGTAGTGATCTAAATGGTAGAAAGGGAGAATATTTTTGATGTTATTTTTCATGTGTCATCAACACATGAGGAGGCTGCATATTCCATTTCCTTGACTGCAAGATATCTCAGCTGCTACCAGCTTGGAGTTGCTGAGTATGTGCATGTGCTGGAAGCTGTGACTTATACACACAGTTAATACTCTAATCAATATACCTTTGATGTACTAGAAAGTAGCAATGTGTGTGATTTCACATTTTCACATGAAATTTTACATTATTGATGCAGATTAAATTTATTCTTACTTTTCTAAGACTTTTAAAGGGCATATTTCAGGATTTGTTTTGAAAATAGTTCTCACATCTGTAGGTGTAGCCTGCCATTACAATTACTGCTGACAAATGATCAAACTTCTGCAATGGAGAAATAGAAGGAAGATGCAGAGTTCTTTAAAAAAAATAAAAATAGGTTTATTTCATGCCTATAATAATTAACTTGGTTTGCTTTAAAAAATTTTAAACCTCAAAAAAGATGAATTATTTCCTGGAAGATTTGATAATTATTTGATATCATATTTCTATTAAAAGTAAACATGAGACAACTTATTTTACATAGATTAGATGGTCAATATTGGGACAAATATACTTAAGACATGTTTTTATGTTTTCTAAAAAAGATGCCAGCATTATCTTATGGAAGAATCAGTGTGGTATTCATTACTTAAAATTGCCATAATTTTTAATTGGGGAGAGAACTATACTTCCTCTGGCAAAGTATTATTTTCCTCTGGAAAGTTTATTAAAATGTTTTCTTCACAGAACATAACCATCTCTCAGCTGTATGGTACTGTAAACATTTTAAACAAACTCAGTGAATTCTAGAATTATATTTCTTTCTACAGAAGAAAAAAAGGCATTTTTAAAAATACTTTGTTTTGTGTGGAGCCCCTGGTGCAGATACTAGGAATCTGGGGTCATGTTAACTCTGTTGAAAAATTTTAGTATGACTTTTTGCTTGTTTCCACTCTATAAAATCATGGTAATTATTTTCTGTCACCTGTGATCTAGTAATCTCTGTCATTTGAGATTTCTGAGGCTATCCATTAGATCAGGTTTGGAACCTCTGCTTCAGCTCCTCTTTTCTCTGTTACTCCTTCCTGTATCCATTCTCTAATGTTCCTATATGTGTTTTCTTCTCTCAACAAAATTCTGATCAAAAGGATAAAGAAAAATGAGTATGAGAAACTGAGTAACAAATTCCATAAAGATGAATCCTGAGAATGATTTGCTCTATTTTATGTTCACAGTCTGAACAGGAATATGCTTAAACAAACTGTGTTTAATAAAATATTTGTAAAGATCTGGATGGTGAGGCATTTGCTGGGGTGTTTTTTGTTGTTTGGGGTTTTTTGTTTGTTTTTTAATTTTCTTTCCCTAAAGTAGCTGTATACTTGCAATAGATCATGTTTTATGTTCCTCTGACATATTTTAATTCAAGTGTATTCTCACTATACAATGCCATGCCTGTTGGCATCAGCCCAATAACAGGTAATAGAAATATTAATTCTTTTTTGCAGGGAAAGTTCCAGTTGTAAAGGAGCAGTATATTCACTCCACGTGGTAGATGATGACCTGGTTTGATACAGAAGGAGGCATTGCTGGATACAGCAATAAAAATGGATACAGTAGTTAATGTATGAGAGACTTGTTAGCAAGTGGATACAACAGTTTGCTTTTTCTGGTATAAAGCTCCATTACTCCATGATCATGATTTTTGGGCATGAGAAAACACTTTTATTTTGTTCTTTTTCCTGCTTTACATAATTAGTGAATATGAAGGTAAAAGGTCAGGGTGGGAAGCATAAAGCGTCGCTTTTGTGACCTGGGTATCCTGTATTTCCCTGTTGTGGGAGAGCTGCTTCTAAGGCTGCCCATGCAAGGAAGGAATTAGAACTGTGCTCATCTGCATGCTCAGGAAAGGACAGGGCATTCTGAAACTTTCCCATGTGGATGTAGGATAATTGAAAACCCTTTCATAAAAATTTTAAAGAAATTATTTTGAACAGACAAAAATGTACCATTAATTTTACAGGGTATAATAATCTGCTATTACAAACGATATCTAAATATTTTATATTAAAAATATCATGAAAGCAAGTATTGTAGTGGATTTTAATTTTGTCATATTATTTTTTTTTTCATGTAGGATTTTCTATCCACCTGACAATGAAAGAAATTTTTTTTTTTTTACTTTCTGAAGCCAATTCTTAGTTATTAGAATTACTTGAGTATCTACTTGAGTGTTCACTTATTTGGATTGCAAAAGAAATTACTAGGTCCTGTATAAATATCTGTGCTATCATATAGATTAAAGCTGTGAGAAATTTTAGGACACTTGAAAGAGTAGCAACGTTTTTAAAGGTTTTCTTTTTAAAGAAGAGTTTAATCTAGATTGGTAGTACTAGTATGCATTTTGGAAGATATAAATTCAGTATACAAAAGTTAACAAAACAAAACCAAATTTTAAAAAGTTAATAAAACATAAAATATAACAAACTAATACATGAATTAGGCTATTGTTAGGTTGCTATCTCCAGTAACAGGAATAACAACTTTTTCAATTTAGAGTACTATTTTGAAGAATTCCAGTTATCTCTCTGCTTTTTCCTCCTTTTTTTTTTTCTAGATACAGAATGTTTCCAATTCATTCCACCTTATGAATTTTATTTCTCAACCCCTGTAAGGCTATGACTCATACACTTTTTTTTTTTTCCTAGTGCTTTGCAGTTTTCTCTCAATCCTTTACAATCTTAGCTAATACTATTGTATGTGACTTTTTTTTTGTGACTTTTTTTCTTGGAAAACATAAACAAAACTGCTAATTTTAAAATTATTGGGGGCAAAGAAGGCAAAAATTGCATACAATTTAAATTTATCTTTGACATTTCAAAACTTCTTTATACTTTTTTCACATTTTTTATGTTCCCAACCAACATGAATGTGACTTATTGAACATTTGGGTTGCATATAGCATTAGATGAACAAGACTTCAGTCAGTATTAACCAGAAAAACATACTCATATTGGCCTTAAAGTAAACATGCTTTTAACCATTATGAACATACTAGCCATTAGGATTTCTAAAACCCATGTCTCTATACTGAATTCAGTTTTTACAAAGCAGATGTTCATGTTAAACATTGTGGGGTTGAATTGGAAACCCTTACTGTCATTGGGAAACAGCAGATCTGTCTGTTTGCTCTTCCTGTGCTTGTCCTGAATTCAACATCCCGAGCTGTTTTGTGAAGGAGTAAACAAGGGAAAATTGATAGTTCATTGTCTTCTGAATTTTCCAGAGAAGGCTTCAACTTCCTCTATTTACAGATGCTCTTTCCCTTGCACAGCTTATGCATGTGAAGACTATTCAGCCAAAAGAGATCTGCTTATACAGAAATTAAGTTTCAATAAGATGCTTTGTAGAAGAGCCCACTACACAGATCCCATTCTAAGATAGGAGCAGCAGCTATTTTTACAAGTGCAAATTCTGTGAGCTGGGAAGTGTACATATAAACCAACTTATAGTCATTCAAGTTGTTGTACATAGCTGTGTACATAGCTTGTCAACTGCTTATTAGCAAGTTTCACAACTGACAGCATATGTTACCTCTTTTTTACATCAAATAAAAGAACACCAAGATACAAGAGAGTGGGATAAGGACTAAAAGGGAACTGTAATACTCACATTTCAAAAATGAAGAAAAGACAACCCTGGGAACTACTGACCTGTCAGCCTCCCCTCTGTGCCTGGGAAGATCATGGAACAATTCTCTATCTCATGGTTCCCTGTGAGAACAAGGAAATATGACAGATATACTGAAGACAGAATAAAGAAATTTCCTCATATATGTTCAGGTAATTGGGTAGTATTGATGGTTGAAAGCTGACATTAAGACAGAATAGAAATTAGCTAAAAATATATGAGGATTTTTTTTTTTTTCGTTCAAGTTGCATTTATTTGGTTTTAAATAACTCTTAATTCTGAGTACTGTAATATTGTTGAATAATCTGTTTTAATGATGCATATCCAAATAATTTTTCTTAAAGTATAGTAACATAAATAAATAAACACCAGTGGCAAAACATGCCAGTAAGCATGAATTCTAGCACACGTATGAATGAGGGAAAAATAAATAAAGAAGTAAATGCCCCTCTTGTTTGCTAGAGAATTCTCATTTAGGTTGTGCTTTTGTGGGAGGAGTATTCTGGCACAAGTTTGTAAGTGTAGCTATTGGACTATGAGCAGAAATTGTGGGTAAGTTAAGGTAGGTAACTGTGGGTAAGGTAAGGCTGCAGAAATTGTCTCTTAAGAAAATACTCTCACCTAATCTTAGCCACCACATTAGAACTTCACAAATAAAATATTTTGATTCATATGAAACCTTTGTATGGAATTACCTAATTTCATCCCCTCCTTTATTTTAAATAAGCAATTAAATATCTAAGTAATGGTACTAACTTTCTTACCTGCAATATTTTTTTTAATGGGGAAGCTGAGATACATGGAAGCGAACCAATTAGTTTTTTTTAGAAACGAACTATTGTTTAATAATTTGGGCTTTGACTTAAATACCAAGTTAACTATTGCTCATTACTTTGAGTCCTTTGAATTATGCTTTAATTATGAAGTCCGATCTGGTGATGAATTGGAACTTCTGAGTTGACCTAATCTCTGGATGAGTGAAAATACTACAACAATGCCTGTGTTTGCATCAGTCAAGAACACTAATGCTTCTTGATGGCAGTGGTGGAAACGTCACAAGTCCTAATTAAAGGGCAGGTTAAAGGAATAGTTATTCTTTCTTGTGTGTTGCACAGGTTAATTCTCTAGCAACCAACTTCACTGGTGTAGCACACGCAGTAACCTCAACTTGTACATCCATTTTAACTAAATAAGAGAATTCTGTGTATTGGGTGCTTCTCTTTGTAGCTTTGAAATGGAAAAATAAAATCAGAAAAAGATGTAATCCATAAGTAATTTGATAACACTAGTTTTAAACTGCAGTTCCTCTGGACAGCTAAGTCAAGCTTCTATTAGTTCTAATCCACTTAAAAAAGGATTAATGCTAAATTTGGTCATTCTGTGTCACTGCGAAGGAAACTTGAATTTTTAGCAGAAGCATCTTTTGTCAAAAAATATTGTCAACTGTCAAGAAAAATTATTTTATTGCACAACCCTAAGTTGTCCTTTTGATTTAACGTTATGGCATGTGTTAGGCTATTTTGCAAAGCCATGAGCAGGGTAATACTTTTGCAGGACCACATTTACGATTGATGTAAAACTACATGAAATGGAGAAATAACTTTGGGAACTCAATAGACAAATCTTTGGGATCCCAGCATGATGTATGCATGTGAATAAACATTTGTGACAGCAGTATTTTAAATATAAGCTAGAATTTGGAGAAAATCTAGAAATTTGCTTTAACTTTATTATTTTGTTTCTCTGATGAAAGTCTGTGACATTTGCATATAAGCATTACTTGTTGGATAATCTAAACTAGAAGTCACATGCAACTATTAAACCTGGACATCAAAGAAAGATTGTAAATATGATCAAAATATTAGTAAAATCATCTCTGCCCAAAACAATTGAGCTCTGTAGCTGCTTTGTGGATGTTGCTTAGTACTGTTAGAGGAAACACACTTGCTTACTTTCTTCAAAGTGAGTCAGTTAGATATACAGTTGCATTAAGACGTTGATAAATGTAGAGCTGTCTTTAAGGCATGTGAAAACTGCTTGTGATGCAGCTGGATAAGTTTATGAGGATCCTGGAGAATGCTGTACAACAATTTTTATTATTATTATTATTTATATTATTCTTTTGGCCCTAAGTAATGTATTATGCATAGAAAATGTACTGGTGCAGCAACAACAAATAGATCAACTGAGAGAACACTCTTTGCCTGAGGTATCTTTAGAACTGTGAATGGGAAGCTGGATGATGAATTGGATCGTCTGCTTCAAAGGACAGATATATAGTGTCTGAATATGAAAAAGCATAAGTGCATGAAAGTGTGCCACAACTATATGTAGTGCAGGCTGCTCTCAGTGAAAAAACAGTTTACTATCACCTTTATTACCAATGAAGTATGTCAATTTAGGGTCTGATCTTCTGCCTTATTTATTGGAGTCTGTATACATCTATATACAGTAGAAGGTTTTGCAGTGCCTATTGCTAAAGGGTAAAACCCCGAAATCCATCTTTATATTAAAAAGTAAACCTGCTTCCTTCAGTTCATTTTTTTCCACAGAAATTGCAGTATTATTTTGATGCTTGCCTCTTTTAATTATTTCTGAAATGCACAAAACATATGATCTATTCTAACCTTAGTTAAATTGCAGTTGGAGAACTGAAGAGTTTCATTAGCATAACTACTTAATGGAGACAGAATTTAATATTCCTCAGAAAACAATAGAAATATATTTGGGTAAGTTTCAAATGAAAACAAAGACTTAAGTTTCTGGCTCCTGTTTTATGGATAAAGTCTAATCTGACTTTTCTACATCTGTTTTCTGGTCTGGACTGAGGTAAAAGCAAGGTTGTGATAGATAAGTGGTCTTCTAATATATCAGTTCATAACACCCCACAAGATTCATGACATGAGAAGGACAAAGCCTGATTTTAAGAACATAGTAGACCTTGCTTGGCATTGTACCATACTTCTGCCAGTAATGTTTAACTTGCCTCACAGCACCTCGATTTAACTTTCCACTTTCCTGTTTATTTGAGGTGTTTTAATAATTTTATGTAGCTTTTCTTTTTTTTGTCTCTGGGGATTAAAATGTGTGGATATTGAAACATGCTCTATGTTCTTCATTTTGCTTGCTTCTCTGTTGTGTCCTGCCCTTTACACACTCTGCTTCTGATGCTCTGTCATTTCATCAGTTTAGACTGAATTCTCTAAGAGCAGTAATATGGAATAAGAATGCTTGGTTTTGCCTGCTGTGTGGAAATTCCATTGAAATCAGCCTAAACTAACAACAGATGATGACTGGCGAATTAGGTGTTAATACAAAAAAATCTTTAAATTTAAGCTTAAATTTGAACCAAAGGGAAAGAGAAGGACTTTTTTTCTCATCTTGCAAATGTTTAGTACTGTACTTTTTCAGGCCTAATTCTCTAGAAGGTTTGCATATTCCTAATGCCCTTTGAAAGAACAGCTTAGAGAATGATCTTTTTCATTCCAGTTTCTAAAAGTTCAGTGGTCAGGATATTTGTTTGGGGTAAAGGCAAAGATCCAAATATCTTCTGTGTGTTGGGCATAGTCTGCTGAAAGACTGCACTCATGGCCGCCACAACCCTTGCAACTTGTGATTAGTAGGGGAATGTTTAATTTTCAATATACAGCCAAAGGCACTCTAAGATATTTTGTCTGCTGTTCTACAGAACCACCTCTGTGTTTTCTGCAGCTATTAAAGTTGTGAGATAAAGGTGCAGAATGGTGTTGCAGGGTATTGTTCCCTTCAAATCAATACCAGGATTTCACAATCTTGGTTGATCTGAATGTGGTGACTGACCATGGGAAAGTATTTAATCTGTTAAGACAGACATCTCTAGAAATATACAGATACTTATTAGAATGAAAGCATCTGTGTGGAGGAATCACCACAAAATTTAGAATTATTAATTATTTTTGATCAAAGTAAATATGTTACACCTAGCAATTTATGGTTTTGCATGACTATAAAGTTAATTCATCATCTGAAGTATATCTGTAAGAGAACTGGTCACAACATTGGTGAGTTTTAGGTGTGCAGAGAACCCCAAGCTTTACCAAAGAAAAAGAAAATAAAAAAGGTATGTGAATTCAAAAGTATCAGATGGGCAAGCAGAGTGTTCTGTTCTGAATGTTCAATATATTTTCAGAAAACAAACTGTAAGCTGCCTACGTGAAAACCATTTGGCAGTTTGGAGTAATAGAATGTTGTCTAATGAATTTCTTGTTCAGTCACTGAAAGGATTTATATATTTACTTTTGAATAGTTCATGAAGGAATGAAAGGAAAGGAAAACCTTGCTTATATATTTATAGGAGGGAATAGCTGTAAATTCAACTATCTAGATCGTGTAAACTGAGAAATACAAAAAGCTTGCCTTGAAATTTCTGTAAAAAGACAGTGTTTGGAAATATTAATGTGTCTGGTGGTCATAATATATATGTAAGGATTCTCAAATGCAAGATGACATTACTTGTGAAAGAGCAAAAAGCAGTCAAGAACTATCTTGTAACCATTGGCAGCAGTGGAGCAATTAAAGACCTTTCAGACAGCAATTAATTGTGTTAAAGAGCAGAGCCTTAATGACAGCATTTGTATTTGTATTTATCTGAATTTATGATGATGATAGTTGTGAATGGTATGCTTAGAAAATGTCTGTAAATGCACTAGCTGAATATCTGTAGTGAATAGTGTTTCTGTGACTCACATGTGCTTTTCTCTCAGTCTGAACCCCAAAAACTCTGATATCAGAACAGGCCTTATTTTGCAGGCTTCTACTCAAAATCCATATTCATGCCTTATACCTGCTTCTTTCAAGGATACCTGCTGTATTCCATCAGTAAGATTAACTATTTTTCTTTGTACTTTAATGATCCATGTGTTCTTCCATATAAGTAAAAGAATATATATAGTAAAGTGAAATATATATATAAGTAAAAATAAGTAATTAAAGATAATTTTCTTCTGGAGCTGTGACTGGAAATATCAGTCTGCTAATACCTTATTTATGCTTGCAAGTAAGTATCTGTTAATTGAAGTAAATGAAATTGAGTTAGTGAACTCTGTAGTATGTTACTGACTCATTTACTTGTAAGATTTTTATTGAGAAATATTTTTCTAAATTGGTGCTATTTAATGATATAAATCAGTGCCATAGCTCTACATTGACACAAAGTAAGCAAAGCAAAATTCTGGGGTTTGTTTATTTATATACTGAATTCAGAATTTTAGTGCATTTGACAAAATCCATACTAGCATTCCTGGAAATGACTTTGTAATGATTACCACTTTTCTCTGCAGAGGGAAAGAACAATGTTGCTTCATTTCCTGTGTGACAAGAAGGTCAGATAATAACAACTACCTAGAAAACATCTTCCATGATTATAACAAAGATGTCTTTTCTACAGAAAATGTGTAATTTCTGCAGAAAAAAAGATAAAGAAAAAAAGGAAGTATTCTCTTACTGTTGAGAGCATTGAAGTACATCTCCACTTTACAGGAGCATTTGAAAATCTTTCAATTTAAAAGGGAGTTTTCTTGATTCAGTAGGTATCAAAACCACTTAAGACAGACAGTGTGTCATATCTTCCCAATGTGTGAAAGTAATTCATTTGAACCAAAGACTCCCATTGTGAGACAGGTTTCTCTCAGCATCTTTAAAAATGATAAATAAAATTGAAAAAAACCTCTCAAACAGAGGTGCAGGTTTTGACTAGATTTTTATAATGCATTTTTTAACTCTTTATCCCCAGGTATGATTTGTTTGTGGCTATTTTTCTTTACTCTTTCTTCTTAATTGTTTCAAATAGTCTAGTACTGTTTCCTTACTAATATTTCTGTGTTCTTTTCTGTAAGGAAATAGAAAAAATGTAAAGCAACATTCAAAAATGTACACACAGCATTCAAATTAAATACTAATGTATATTCTTGTTTTTTAGAGCTTATAATTCCTTCAGTTAGTGCTAGGAAACCTTTTTCTTCCCAAATATTACAAACTCAGTAACTTTTTGACCTTCTTAATTTCTTTTTGCTGGCCAGTGGTCCCTGATTGGAGTGGAAGCTTTTGTCTACCATCTCTGAGTAGGATTCTGTTCTGTATTTTGTGGATCTCTGCAGGCTCCATCTGTACTCAATACCAGGAATTAGACACTTTTGCTATTTCTTGACACTCTTAGGCAAGAAATAGTAAACTTGTCTCTTTCTGGTCTTCTATTGTACCTTTATCCACAAATTTTGAGGAGTATTTATTCACTCATGTTCCTTGCCTTCAGGATTTTCCATTCAAAAAGTTAGGAAACACTTGGTAGTGCATATAATACAAACTTTCTAGCATGGGACCTGGTTTCAAGTAGGTGGATTGCAAATTTGAGCTGTACTGAATCAAGGACTTGCCGTGTTCTGGTTTTGGTGAGAATTTGTGAAACGCCTTTATTTGTTGTTTTGTCTGTTCTGCCTTGTTACTGGTGGAACAAAAAGAACCCAATACTACTACTAAATCAGGCTGGAAATATTCACACTTGTTGCTGTCTGTCTAATTGGGCTTATCTTTCTAATTTGCTTTTTATTTTTAATGAAGACTAGATCTATGTTCCTGAAACACTGGAATTGCTTTTGGAGTAAGCAAACTTGTTTTGTGTATGCTTTCTGGAAGATGACTTCTGTTTGCAACTCATATATTTTTTGAAATTATAGTGCTAGTGGGTGCTACAAATACTGTCTGTCTTTACTTTATAAATATACTATTACTGTTAATGTTTTTTTCTTATTTTCAACCATGAGACATGGTCTTTTAGAAGCAGTATTTGTACTAAAGCTATAGAAATGTTATCTAGGTATTTTTAGTTTGTGAATGCAAACCAGACATCAGTAAAACATTTTGAAGTAAAATAAAATCAAGGCAAAAACACGCTTGATTAAAAAATGTTACATAAACAAAAATAAATGAGAAAGTAATGTTTTTTTTTTTAATAACTATTAATGTGGTAGAATATTTTTTAATATATTCAGAGTATAAAATATACCAAGGAGAATAAAATAGGGTTTCATCTTGCAGAAATTATGCAGCAAGTTGTAGAAGCAGAACCCAGATTCAGTTGTGCTGATCACATCAGGCCAACTCATGGAGTGGTGGAAGCAGAGATTGCTTCCTTTTGCAGAGTACACCAGAATATGCTCTGCACTCATCTTGTTGCTGATTAATCACTTTTTCTTTACTAAAACATGAAATTTGATTTCTTTGTTCTGTGAGGTTAAAATAGAATGAAGGTTTAAAAAAAAAAAAAAAGTTTTGATGAAATAATCTTTGGCCTACTATATGTCCTAGGCAGAATAGTGAAGTCAGACAAGGCAAGCATCAGCATTTCTTATTCCGTCACAGTGTTAAGACTAAACCTAGTCAACTTTTCAAGTGTTGCTTTTTTTTCCCCTTCCCACTTAAACAAAGACTTTTTAGTGTTAGTATTATTTAAGCAAAATTTAGTGACAGATTGTTCATGCAATTTTGTAATTGGATCATCTCTTTCAAGGATAATGTTAATAATCTGAGGCCTACTAAATGTGGTGAACAAAGAAGAGTTTTAATTGTCATGCACATATGCACAATGAAAATGTTTCTATTAATTGAGGAAAGCAAATGTCTGTGTGTGGTTTTAATAGCAACACCATGTTTTTTGCTTATTAGTTCTCTTTCTGTGAACAAATATGACGATTAAATACACAACAAAAATTTTTGCTCAAACGCTTTGCTCAAACGCTCAGTATTTTACTAATAACTCTGAGGCACTATGCAGATCATACACTCATTTTCGTCATTGGACATCAGGGGCTCAGCACCACAAAGCTGTGCTGGGAGATGGCAAGAGGAGAGCCCTTAGGGAATGGAAACTAAGCTGATAAGTGAAGGCAGGAATAATGAAATCAAACTGATTGACTCAGACTGTGTTTGGAATTTTCTCTTATGTTGGGGCTAACATCTCTGTTCCATGCTGGTAAATGTGTCTGTCAAAGACACAAAGGCCCTTCATGTGCCTCTGCTCCATTGCTTGCCAGCATGCCAGACAGTCCTCACACCCTCTGGACACCTGTGAAGTAGTTTTAGTTGTACAACTAGCATTTCATAGCAGTGCTTAACTGAACAGGAAAGTTTACCTTTTTAAAAGTGAATGTTTTATTCATGTCTTTTAATGGGACTTTCAAGCACAAAAAATGCTTACCATAGGTTGATAGCTGTGCCCAGATATTTGCAAAATTTTAAGAGCAATTTTTGCCATAAAAAAGGATCACATTTGTCTCCAGTTGGGTGTCTTTTCCTCTCTAACTTTCCTCAGTGGAGTGTTATGGTAACGAGAGTGAGAATTTCTTTTCTGAAACATGTAGAAATACATATTAATATTGACATTAATATTTAAAAAATCCAACTCCTTTCTCTCCAGGAGGATTTTTACATTGCAAAACAAAGCCGCCCTCTGTGGCAGAACTGTTTCTAAATAACATCACAATTTAAAAATAAAAGTAAAACCTGAAAACCTTTGTCAATGAAAGCTTTACTCATAATGAATAATAACCAACTATCTTAAGAGATAGGTTAATATATTCTCAGGAAAAACGGGTCTTTTTTTTTAAAGGCCCCAAAAACATATCTGCTCATTAAAATAGCATTTTATATTGAACATGCAGGATTAGTTTAATAAAGAGAAAAAAATCAAATAAAAGTTTGCTTTATTAAACCTGTAAGATGTTTTGAAGGCAGAAGCAGGCAGAAGGAAGTTATTAGAAAATGTTTTGATCCTAATAACTTTGTTCTCTTTTAACACAGAAGGTTAATGCCTCAGTGTCTTGAGAAACTAGCTGTGATAGACAATTCAGTATTTTTCTCAAAGACCTTGTATTTTCAAAGGAAATATCTTTATTCTCTTTCTCTTTAAGGATGAAAAATACAACCCAAAGTATTTTCATTAGATCAAGTAGTCCTGACTATCTTTAAAAAAAAAGAACGTATACAGAAAATGTGTTTAATTTGAATTCACTATAATTGATAACAGTATGTTATTTTTGGAGGTTACCAGCCCTTTTAGCAATGACTTAATCTGGAATTTCAAGTAAATAATGAACTGGGAACCAGTGAAACCCCCCTTTTAAAGTTTCTTACCTTATTATTCTCTTCTAATCTCTGCAGTGCAGCCAAGGCTTTATCTTCTCTTCTGCTTTGTACAGCTAGTTTCTTCTGCCTGTATTCAGCTGGAAAGTTCACATCCAACCTTCATGGTCTATTCCTTTGCTTTCTTCCTCTTCCATAAAATACAGGCTGTGACAGTGACAACTGTTTGGTGTCTCTGTTCAATGGCTGAAGAATATGATGGCGGCAAACTCCTCAATGCGCCATGTAGCTGCGCTTCTCCCACTTCTGCTGCAAGGTGCCCTGATTTCAAAGGGTTCGTAGGAACAGCGGTGCCAATGTTGGCTCTGGCAGCCTTGCATACTGGCATGAAGATGCTTATTTCTTCTTATACTGCCTCCTGTGTTATTACTGCTAAAATGAGGAATGACTGAACAGGCCATTGCAATGCAGAACCACTTACACTGAAGAAAAAATTTCTTTTAACTTTAGAGTGCTGACACTTGCAGAGCTTTCATGTAGATTGCAATACACTTGTGGTCATGCTTATAAGGCTTGTCTGATTTTGATTTCCTTTGTCACTGTGTGGCCATTATCCTTCTCTCTACTGTGAAGCTTATAACCACAGAGTTCAAATAATCTTTTCAGTTATGTTTGTGTGGGACAGCGACAAGGAGAAGATGCTTAGGGAAACTGTAAAGAAAAATGGCATTTTGGAATGATCCAACTGCTAGCACATCCTTGCTTTTTCTGGCGATTAGTGAATCAGTAATTTTCTGAGTTAATGGTGAAAGGCCAACTATAGTGCATAATTGCCTCCTACAAACTTGTACGATGAATCTATGGATCTTTTAGATCCTTCCTGTGTTTTCCACATCCTATGTTCTGTGCATATTCGTTTTGTAAATTGTTTGGGTAATATATTGTGGATGTTGTGTGGGTAAGAGTACTGCTTTCTTTTGGTTTAAACCAAAGGCAGGCTAAGTCCTATTCCCAGCTCTACGTGTGACCTTGGCTGGTCATTGTGAAAAGAGATACAAAATAGAACTTGAATGGCTAAGTTTAGACAGCATAGGTTTTGACTTTCTGGCTTCTGTGTGTCAGGGTAATCTAGAGGCATGTGTAAAATTCTTGCACTTTCAAGACATGCCCATTTTTCAAACCAGTGAAACAAACAAAAAATCATATAAGAAATTATGAGGTGTCTCCAGCTGCCTAATGGGGAGTTTTCACTTAGAAATGTAAATATTATGGCACCAGACTGATGATGTATCTGCAGACTGAAGTGATTTATGATTCCAGCTCTATAAAATGTTCCATATCCTTGGATTTTCTTCCTGATTGGGAATTCCAAGTTAACTTCAATGAGCCTGAGGCATCTGGTGTCTGATCACCAGCATATGAAAAAATGTTTGAAAAACATGGCATTCCTTTAAGTGCAGGTATAATATTGATACAGATTACTGAAGGCAGCTCTAGTATTAGTTAGGGAATTATGAAGACTTCAATAGTCCACCAAAGCATTTACTTTCACTTGTCCTCTACAGACAAGCTTAACATTAGTATAAAATAAACAGACTGTGGAATGAAACTTGTATGTTTGATTTGAATTTTGCTTTTATTATTGAAGAAGTGTGGGGGTTCTGTTTCTCAGAATCTCCCAGTTAGTTTGCTCGGAAATCCTCCAGGCTCTTCAGCACAGTGAAGCAGTTGCACAGTAAAGCTCATCCCTCTGTGCCTTCTTTGACTGCACTCAAATTACCTTCAATTGTTTTACTAGTTTGTTTGCTTCCCCCTGCCCTTCCCCATCTTTGTGCTCCCATATTTGTAGCTAATGAAGTTTCTTGAGTGACGTAGTTCAGCTCAGACCCACCATGCAGTGTAGCCCTTTGGGTGCTCTGTTTTTTGTAGCTGTATTGATTATATAAGAGAGTTCAATCCTGTTCTGTCTGTCAGCCATTTTTTACTTGACAATGTAGCTGGAAACTAAAGATGTTGTGAGGCTTGATCAGCAATATGCTTTGATCTGGATAACTTCTATAGTGCAGGGCAGATCTATCTGCAGATTTCAGGCTTTAGATGCTGCCAGAAGTATTTTTCTTACAATGTTTTCCTAACTGTGTCTAACAGTGAGCAATACTTTCATGGGAAAGTATCACTTCACCATGGTAGATTGTTGTTGCTTACAAAATATTCTTTTTGTTACTTTTTTTTTTTTTAACCTGATGGGAACGCCATCACCAAAACTATGAGTAAAGGACTATGAGAAGGAAGGAAATCTTTGCTGAAGATGTACTGTGACAATTTTATCTCGCTTTTGAGTAGAGAATGATCATGAAATAATTTCCTTTTTATTGCCATTGAAATGTTCTGAGCTGCAGCACAAAATTAGTTCCTGCATTTTATTTTCTCTTCTTCATCTATCCCTCCCTCCCACCCACCCCGCTTCCCCCACTAGGCTGGGAGGTGGCACTCAGAAATGTTTCTGTGGCAGGAAGTGTTTTGAGTAGTTGCACAATTCTAGGATTCTGGCAGGAAAACCTGAAAAATAAAAATATACCAGAAATGTGTCATACTGTTTGCATGCAATTGATTTTGTTATGGTTAACTCTACATGCTCAGTTATTTCCTTTTAATCCCAGATACTATCAAAAAGAGTAAACAAACAAACAAAAAGTCAAACAAAAAGAACTTAGAAAAAAGAACTTTCTGTCTTGAAAATTTTCAGGAATAAATATCAGTAGTTGTCTTGGTAGATAGCCAGGAAGGTAAAAGGCTTCTGCCTTAATCCAGTGTGAGCATGATGTCCAGACAGGCAGTCAGTGTTGTGTTCTTTTAGGGAACCTGCAGATCTAGTGAAGTTAGCATACGCTTCTGTATGAATTAAACCCATGTGGGCATCCTTCAAATGGGACATATTTTTTAGTATAGATATGATTATTTTTTAAAAAATATGTTTTAGCCTAGTAATTGGCTGAATTTCAATATGAGTAATGTCACTTTTCATTATTTGTTTCATAAATTTCTGTTATGTATTTCAATCTTTGTGCCATTTCCTCTCTTCCTCTTTGACTTGGATTTTAGAAAGGCCGATGACAGAAAATTTCCAGAACACTTGGAGAATTTCCTGTTAGGCTTGATCCACATCTGCTAGGCTGCACTTCACAATTACTCAGGAGCGAATACATGTTCAACCCTCTAAGGTATTTTCTGAATAATTAATACATAATGACTTCTGAGCTACAGGCATTTCATATCTGTCCATGTATGACGGTGCTGGTGACAAAAGGGACAATGTGATATTAGTTCCTGAAGGTTGTCATGTAAATGCTGCTATGATACAACTCCTTTTTCCTCACTGCTTTTTGTGACAGATGTCTGATTTCACCTTGAAGCAAATTACAAGCTGAAAGAGTAGGTGACTTTAAAAAAGTGGGCCATTTCTGCTTGATTTCAAATGTAGAAAGATATGCATGCTGCAGTTTGTAATTATCCATATTTGTATATAAGAAAATTAGAGAAACTCAGCAACAATGTGTTGCCGTGGATATTTTTTATTAAAATTGCTTCAATTAGAAAAAACAAACCTTTAAAACATTGTTCTGATTTTATCTTTTCTTAGTAAATGTTCTTCATCATGACTGTGGCATCATGTTAAACAAATTACCTACAATTTTTGCCTTCAAATTGAAATAACTTGCATGAATTTAATAAATCATGAACTGCCACAACAAAAAGCAGTCTAGCCTTGTCTAAAACTTCTCCCTATTGACATAACAGAGATATGCTTTCTTTATAAATTAGGAAATGTAGTTTATTCAGGGAATACTCCTGCAAGCCTCCAATGTGTATATAAAGATTTTGATGGGAAAGGATGAAAGAGATTAGGAAGCTCAAAATTTTTGTTGTATAATTAAAAGTCACATGCTGATTAAAAAGAAATGCAGTTCATATCGAATGCAGTTGTGGGAGATATGACCTTGGAGATGGGAAGAGATTTTACTCTCAGTGTTTATTCAGGTTTTTTTTTTTTGTAAGTGTGGAAGAGTTCTTCAGTCGCTTCTGAAAGTGTAGTAAAGTTAGTGATCATTGTTACAGTGTTTCGGTAAGTCTGACATGCTGCTAATTTAAGTTCATAGGCTTTTAATTCTATGCAGCATACTTGTACACTATCAGTTCAGAAAGCAGCTCTATGTTCTGTGTAAAAGAAATTGATATAAATGCCCACAGAGAGGAATTCAGCCACATGATATGAGATTGTATTGGGTCTTTCTATTTAGAAAAACAATGATGATTTAGAAGTATTTGAAGATACTTACCCAAAGGTGCAACGTACCTCTGTCATATTTATTCACTTTAGCACATAGCGGGCATTGAGGTTTGGGAAGTGAAAGTACATTTTTTTTTTCATTAAGCTCTTATAAAGTAACCAGAGCTTAGCTGTTTTAAATTCACAATTATTAGCAGTATTCAGGACTATAGAAAAATTTAGTTGTGTTCCCTTTCTTTGAATTTATGTGCATATAAACACATACACATACTCTGTAATTTTCTTTTCCCCAGGAAACTGTTAAAAGTATTTGATCTTATCTACAGGAAATCAGCATGGAAAGCTGTGAATATTTGAACGAGTCAAGGTGAGAAATCTCAATACTCTGTACCATTTTTATGTCCTTCCCTGGCAGTTCTCATCATTCTTTCTCTTCCCATCTTTCCTTTACTGCCTCTCCTGCTGTCCCCCCAAAATGAATATCTGAACAACTGTGAAATTTCTAGTAATAATATAAACCTGTGGCATTGTATGCTTTAAATTTTCTAAATTTTTGCTGCTTAGAATGCCGTACCTTTTGACCTTTTTGCTATATGTGTTTGTCAGACACCCTGAACAGGTTGAGACCATACTGGCAAACCAAATACATAGACCAAAGAAGAGAAATTATTTTCCTGATGTGATTATATTGCCACACTCACAATCTTCTAAACTGTGGTACATGATTTTTTTTAGGACACTTATTACTAATTTACTCTAAAATGCCATTTCTTATTAGTAAACTACTTTTGAAACAAACAATATAGTGCTTGTGTGTAACGTGAGGAGAAGCTGTAAAGAAGTGGAGAGTAAGATCTCAAAAGTTATTTCTTGTTCTCACTTTATTTTTTCTTCCCTGCTTGAAGATATAATAATAATAATGCCCAGTGTGTGTTGGTGGATGGACAAAAATAACTTTTAAATTTCTTGTTAATTTTTCTATGTATTTGATAACAATACATATTTTTTCAGTAGTGTGTTTGCAAATATCACTACTCAAGTCTGTATTGGCTAAGTGGGCATCCTCATTTTCTTTCACATGCTGTAATTTGGGATTTGTAATAATAACTTTCAACTATTTGTTTAAAAAAAATTTCTACTCACAGCAATGTGTTCTCTGTTTCCATACTGGCTGAAATACCAGTCTTTTCTCCGACCAAAATATTTGTTAAATTATGTATTTATTCTGACCTGATTTCTTCTTTTCTTCTTTAGTTGCAAAATGAAAATTAGTAAAATAAATGAAAGGGAAAGAACTTGAAAGACACCACAATAGACTTGAGAAGAATGTATTTTCTTAAGTTGTGTTTCGCTGCAATTGTGTGTGATTTTTGTTTAACTGTTAGGAGGCTCAATGAAAACAAGTTCTTCATTATTGAAAATTAAAGCATCCCCCATACTTATACTACAGTTAAAACTTCTACAGTTTCAGGGAGCTTCTAAGGATCAGGCTCTCTTTTAGACTTGGACTCCCTCCATCTGTGCTAATTGTCCTTCAGTCTTGAACTCCCCACCAAGATAAGTGGATCGGGATTTAAGTGTAGAGCTAAAGCCAGCTAAAGTATGATAGGGCTTCTCCTCTGAATTTTCATCTCTTGAGGTAGTAATTGATGTCTGTTGTCTGCTTGTCCCTAAGCAGATTCACTGTCAGCAATTATTTAAGTTAGAAAAAGGATAACTGAAGGCCACAGAAAGAAATGCTGTTGTTTCAGTGGTTTAGAGACAAAGATTTCACCTAGACAAACTGTCACTAAGGGAGATGCAGTCATATTGTATTTGTGTTGAAAGATGCACATGTAAAAACGACGAAATGATTATTTAATTCCTGACAGGGGAAGGGCAGGAAAAGGCTGTGATCTAGGTTGCTGATGGAGATGAGTTTACAATGTAAGATAATTAATGTGTTTGTTTTGGTTTTGGGTTTTCAAAAGTCTTTCAGTGTACAGAAATATATATTTTAAATTGTCAGTTATGTAACAGTCCTCTGGTTTTGCTTCTCAAGAGCTGGTGACTTGCACCTTCTACTGAATTTTTTGGTTTTCGTCTCCGAAACAGCTTACCCAGCAGAGGCAAGAGGCAAAAATTATATCAATTTTACTAGGACAGTAATACAAGAACCATTTAGTGACTTGTGATACTTATGTATAGAATAATTCATAAGAAATTTTCACTTTGAATAGTTGCTTAAAATCTGTTGTTTGGCTTTTCTTCAGTTTTTGGTTTTCTTTTGGAAAAAGAAGGTGTTCAGGATTTGCAATACCATTTAAACTGGTTTTTTAGATGCTGTGCTAGAGAAAATGAAAATAATTTGTTGAAAGAAATTGCTCAATATGTCCAAGAGTCTGATGAAGGAAAATGCTTTACAGTTACAGTTTTAATAATCCAACATATCTAATCCAGTAGAGGGAGCTGGAATGCTGTTCTACTTTCTCAGTGTTTGTACTAGAGATAGTTGTCTATCTAATAGAATTATATTTAATTTCAATGTGATTTTTATCTTTAGAACATCAAATTATTTTCATAGGAATTTTCTTTAAAAAAAAAAAAAACTAGACAGAGTTGTCTTTCTTGTACCTTTTCTGTCTTTTCTATATCAAAGAATCACAGAATGGGTGAGGTTGGCAGAGACCACAGTGGTCCAACCCCCCTGCTCAAGCAGGGTCATCCTAGAGCACAGGGCACAGGATTGTGTCCATATGAATATCTCCAGAGTGGGACACTTCACAGCCTCTGTGGGCAATTTGTTCCATTGCTCAGCACTCACACAATAAAGAAGTTCTTCCTCTTGTTAAGATGGAACTTCCTGTGCACCAGTTTCTGCCCATTGCCTCTTGTCCTTTTGTGGGACACCATCAAGACTCTGGCTCTGCCCTTCAGATACTTAAAGACATGGATGAGATAATTTCTCAGCCATCTCTTCTCTGGACAGGGCCAGCTCCCTCACCCTTTCCTCCTAAGGGAGATTTCCAGTCCCATAACCATCTCTACTGCTCTCACTGGACCTGCTCCAGGAGCTCCATGTCTCTCATGTCCTAATGAGTTTTTAATGTTGTTTTCTTTTGTAATTATTTGTATCCCTTCATAAGAATTATGAAACAAAACCTGTAAGGATTAGTAGCCTACAAAATTGGTTTCTAATCTATGTACCTAATTCCTGGATACTTGTATACAGTATATCCACAGAAGAAAATATACTGAGTAGAAAGTTCTGAAACAGGTATTAAGCCAGCAACACAAATGACATACTGGTAGGTCTGTTGTATCAAAATTTGAGATGTTTATTAAGGTCAGTTGTTGCAGTTTGTAGGCTTTTCATTCTGGGTTTTGTTTGGTTTCATGTCTTGGCAGATTACCTGCTTATATAAATTAGCTTACTCTTTGCAAAGCTTCTTTACTAAAGAATTTAGATCTAGTCCTTAGTCTTAACATCCAGCAATGCTAAAGACTGACAGTGCATGTGCTCCAGATTGCTTTCTTTCCCCAAAACACTTTTGCTTATTGTCATAGGCTGCTTTAGCTTGCAGCTTGGGATGGAAGGAAGAAAATTACTACTCTTCCTAAAATTGCCCAATTCTTTTTGAATGTCCTGATGAAGGGTATTTTAATTATAGCTAGAAATACAATGAGAAAAAGCTTTTGGATTTTTGCTATTAAATTGAAAAATATTTTTTATAATGTCATATCAGTCTTAGAACAGATGAACTGGGAAGGGACCTCTTGAGGTCATCTGGTATGGCTGCCTGCTGAAACAGGTGACACTGTTTGAGACACTGTGTCCAGACTGACTGTGCCTTTAGAATAGTTCTGAGGATGGACACCCCACACCCTCCCTGGCCAAGCAGAATGTGCAAAACAGGACATAAAGGGATGAATAAAAGGTAGCCCATGGTACTGTAAGGCTTGTAGCACTAAATAATCTTCCACAGTTACATCTAATGACTCAACAATTCAGACAGCTTTGTGTGGAATTGTAGCTGATGAGGTCACATTGAGAAAAGTGAGTGTTTTGTCATTTAAGTTTTGCGTAATTAAAAAATTATGTAATTGAGTGATTTTTTAAACAGTATTAAAGCAAAATATAAACCCCCAAACCTGCAGAAGTCAAGAGTCATATTGAATAAAGTGTAAAAAGTGATATTAGAGATTTTTCTCTATGTTGCAAAAGCAATACATTTGCTTCTTCCATTTGTTTAGCAAGCAAACAATCCATGGAGAGTCATTAAGAGTGGAGATTAAGTCATGGAGATTTTTAACTAAGAGATTTTATTCCACTGTTAAAGTCATAAAGGCTGTGCTCTTTTTATATTTTTCTTCTTACTTATTTCCTTTATATTCTCAGTAGATAGGTTTCTAAAAGATAATCCTCCTAATCAGGATTAAATACATTTTAAAAGTAGAGTTCTTTTCCTCTTGAAGGAGCTTGTGCACTGGCAGGGGGAGCACCATACTTCTACAGGTGTAAACTTCCCTACCATTTAAGGGTTATTCTGTAGTAATACATATTATGGTGCCTTAAGCTTTAAAAATGTGGCAAATTAATATAGCACTGTGATAAATTGACAAATTTTGTTCTTATGTTGCAGGAACTGTTCAGTCTCTTGGTGTTTTGCTGTGATATTGTTATGGTGGCAGGTATTTTACAATGGAAAGTTTGATGTTGAGGGTCTTGCAAGGACTACAGGTGGGCATGAAAGTAGCCTTTGATTTGCTGTTTTTCAAAGCACTCTTGTTATCTGGGAAATTGGCAGCAATTTCGATGTAAAACCTTAAAAGTCAAGGTTATCTTTCTTTTATTTCACTACTCCAATTTCAGGGAGATTGAGTAATAAATGCAGATGTGAATTTAACTTGCAGGGTACCCAGACATCATCCTAGGTACTCGTTTCTGCCGAGGATCTGTGCTGTGAGACGTGTTGTGACTGCTGTCCCTCTGCAGAATTGTGATGCTGGACTTCAAAGTAGGCCAAGTTTCTGATTTTTTGTATGGAGAAATTGAATTGGGCCAAAGCTACAGAATAAAGGGCAACAAGTGCAGAATCCATTCTGCAACTGTGGCACAACTCTCAGATTTAAATTTTGGGAGGAAGGTGTGATCAAAGTAGGAGATCAAACTTGCCTTAGTCTATTATTATTTTTTTTAAAATGAGATTACTAAGAAGGACTCTTCCTTGCTGTTATGCTGTGTTTCCATATGCTTCTCTCTATGGAGCCATTTGGAGATTATTTTTTGGAGGCTGTTTCACATCTGCTCTGACTAAAATTAAAATTTACCCAGAGCTAAATGTCCTGTACTCTTATCTAAGTTTTGATTTATTGTCTCTCCCTAACACCTCATAATAATCAATATGGTAATATTTTAAACTACACATATTTTAAAGTACACAAAAGATGCAATTACATAAACAATGCAATATTACTTTGCAGAAATGTAGACTGATTACAAAATCTACTGGATTATATATTGGAACTCTGTGGACTACTGACAAATGAATCCAAACCCCTAGGAACATGGCCATCAATTCTTCATACCATGATCACTTACATCAAAAAGCTGTTAGCAATTTCAGAATAAGTCCAAGAGTAACACTTTCTAGATCAAAAACAATGAGTCATTATTTGACCTTTGTTTAGCCTGAATTCAATAATTTATTAGGTTTAAAACAATGCAAAATTACTGATAAAACCATGCTTTCTACTTATGAAATAAAGGCCTCATGGATCAATTTAAAAAGCACTCAGATGCTGAAAATCCGGATTTGACAAAAGTTCTTGAAATACTGTTTATTGAAGAAGCTGAATCTTTGAATAAATAATGACTTAGTAATACAAGCAGGAAGAAATGAAACTAAGATTCAGAATAATTAAGGTACATCAGATACAGAATGTATGTTTTTATAGTTCTGTAACAGACCATATTTTCCTAAAATCTTATTATGGTTTTCCAAGCAGCTATTTGACAGGCTATAACTGAGAAATGTATTGTGTTTATACTGCAAGAAATAAAGAACTGACTTTTCTACAGTAGACTGTTTTAGACTGAAGCATAAGCATTTATATGTCCCTGTGTACAAAGTATCACATAAACCCAAATTTCAGCATTACTTTTTACATTACAAAATCCACATTAAAACATGATCCTGATAATGTTTTAGAATCTATACTCCATAGCCTTATTGTTATTTGAAGAAATCTTGTAGCCAAAGAAATGTAATTAATCTCCAGCCCTCTGAGACAGGCTATGTAGGCAGGCAAGCATAGTCCTTGCACATATGTGCCATCACCCTGGATTTGGTGAAAACGTCTGGGGGGAGAGGATGGGTGTCTGAGAATAAGAATTAAAATAAAAGAGAAATGTTCAATGTTGGATTTTTGTTAATGGTTGGTTCTCTGATCATCTCCAGTAGATGAAAGTATTGAATATGTACAGCAGAATGTAGCTGCTTTGCTCGATGCATTTTCATGGCTTTTTACCCTTCAAGTCTGACATTGATGGGAGAGAGGAGGAAAAATGCCAATAATCATAGCACTGTACTCAGCCGTGGAGAAAGGCTGATGTAATGTCGGTCAAATTGCTCCAGTCCTTGTGGATAGGTTTTGTGCCTGCATAGTTCAGAAGATAAATACTTTCAATGTTGGGAGATAGAGATCTGTGACATAGTATTAAAGAACATTTCTCAAAGTCCTAGACATGGAAAAAGCTGGTGCTTTGTGATTTGCAATAACATCAAAAAACTTTTTGATTTGGCAAAACTGTGAATTATTTCCATATACCACTGGTTAGATAAAAATGCTTACGTTTCCCTTTTATAGGGAATATTTTATATTGACAGAATTACTTTTGTAAAAGTTAAGCATGTTTATATTTCATGTGGATTTAATAAAGAGGAACTTTTCTAACTATCATAACTTGAAGTTTTAGAAGATGAATTAGCTAATAATATTCAACTTCTAAGGTGAGAAGCTTATTGCTACCACTCTGCTTGCAAGAATAAAGAATTATTTACCATATGAGGGAAAACAGAATACAAACAATACTTTCATTTATTTTTATATGCCTGGTTTTGTTGCACTAGAATTTTTCCTTTGGGCTATTTTGCTATGGGAATTATTACTACTGCTGATTTTTATACATCTCTACCTTCTTTCTTTCACTCATTTCTAAACAGGAGGTAGTTTGTGTCTTAAAAACACTCTGTGAATGTACTACCTAAAACTTCTCCTTCAGATTAATCTATAATACTTCCTGTCATTATTAGGGTGTAAAACATCCCTGGATTGGGTTCTAATTGCAGACAAAGCAAGGTATGAACTTAGCAGGTTGCAGTACAGAAAGGACATGTCTACATTTACAGCAGTTGTTTCAGGTGTTGTGTATATAAAATGTAAAGTTAGCACATACACTTCCAACTGCTGTACATTCTAACATCCTTCCATTTTTAAAAATAGTATTCTGTTCAGCTGGCTTGCATTTTAATTCATCCTTTCTGATTTTGTGCGCTTTCTTATTCCATGGAGAGGTAGCACAGCTATACTGCATAGACAAAGACATGAAAAAAACAAATTGATAGAAATCTCTCTGATTCTGGATATATTTATTCCTTGTGCCTGGAAAGAGATGAGAAAATAAATTTTTAACAGATATCTTTATTTGCAGCTTTCACATTTTGTAGGAAAGACTTTCCTAGAACTCTGTGAAGCCCCTGCTGCTACTTGCTCATAGAAGTATTGCCATATATGAAGACCCAATCTCGGAAGCATCCCACACCGTGTGACATGGTGACTTGGTGCTCTGTAAAGCATTTGAGACTGCTTATTCACCTCTATTTTCAGATGTTTCTGTTTTACATAAAACTCTTCTGTTTCATGTGACATGACTAGATGCCATGGAGAATGCTATGGAGAAAGTCTTCTTGTCATCCAGGAGTCAAGAGTCAGGTAAATGACAATCAGAGAGACATAAGTGTATAAAAACTGTTGTCATTCATTGTTGTCTTGTGCTTTCACTTGTATGAGACAGAAGCAATTGCAGATCCAGTCTCTGGTAGGCTGTTAGGAGTTTTCACGTCCAAAATGTTGCATATTTGTTGGAACTTATACCTAAACCTTTGCTGAACCTGTAATCCAAATCCTTGGATTTCAGATGGGGCTCTTCTTTTTTGGATGTCATTTTTCAAAAACCTTAAGTTAATTTTTATGTTCCTTGGATTATTGAAAGGGAGAAGAAATAAGACAGTGGGAACTGTGATTGTAGTACTCATGTAGGCCTGTTGCTCTCTACTTTGAGGGAAATGTATAACTTCTATGTAAAAACCTGAGTTTTCTTTGAGAAAAAAGATTTTTGACCTTCCATTTTATCTTTTTTTGATTAAGATACTTGGCTCTGACTTCAACAGTAAGAGTATCAAGCTGTTCTGAATTCTTGTCATCTCTAAAAAGCAAAATGCCTCGTGACGGATGTCAACACAAATGGGAAGTTGAGGAAAAGAAGATTTTGGAGTAAACTTGAACCAATTCAATAAAAAAGCAATAAAAAAGTCTGGAATTGAGGTCAGGTCAGTGTCTGGTATATACTATTTTCTTGAATATGAACAATTGTGACTACTTACTTCTTTTGACACTTTTTCTCATACTTAATTTTTTTTTTTGTGTTTCAGTAGCCTGGCTCATTATCACAAACTTGGGTTACATTTTGAAGCAATGGAAGGACATATATGCCTTAACTACTAGTAATCAGATAGGACACATTAAAACCTTCTATAGAAAAAAATTAAATAAAATGTTAGAAATCTCTTTTCAAATTATAAAACTCCCCAGTGGAACCTTGCTGCCATGGAGGCTACTTAGAGAGGAAGATTTCTAGTTCTATGCAATTTCAGTGCTATACTTTTCCTCAGATTTTTTTTTTTTCACTTGTATAAGTTCCTCCCTGAAATTTGCTCTAAATATAATGAGTCCAATCCTTAGATGTGAAGGCTGATTTGATATGTGTTGACTCCAATGGAAAAGCAAATTGATTTTTTTTTTTCAGAAGGAAGACTAGCATCAGGCTGGCAAGTTGGTTTTGTATTATTGAAGCATTTTTTTATTTCAAGGAAAACTCTCATTTCTTCACTCAGACAAAATTGTGTTTTTCTGATCTGTAGGAACTCATGTAACTGTGCACAATATACAATCTTCAAATATAGTTCTTTTCTTTTATTTCCTTTCTGCACTGATATAGGAGTGTGCACACTGCCCTTATTTCAAGGTCACCATCGTGTATTCTCTCTTCCTGCTGAAGGAGTTATGCTTTTTGTTCTGAAACAGTGGAAGTACTTTAATGCCCTAACACTGACATATCTGGTCAGGCAGACAGGTGCATGTTCTCTTGCATTGGTTGCACAGAATATCAACAAAACTGAGTCTTGCATTTCTTCCCACTGTCCTCTGGTCCTACACCCTTTCTCTGACACACTGATCTTTTGCCAGACTGTGATGTTTGTCTACTTATGACACTGAAATAACTGAGAAGATTCTCTCTACTGTGACCTTCTTATAAACCTAATATAGCAGTACCTGAGCAGCTCATTTTCTGTTATAAACAGGTTTTGGCTTTGTTTTGATCATAAATATTCAGAAAATACAAGATGCTTAAATCTGTAAAACATAACCATGTTTTCCACTAGCAACATTTCTTTTTGGAAGTGTTTTTCATTTGCCTTACTAATTTTCTACTAATCCTTCAGAAAGTAGAAAATACTGGAGTCTATTGTGATTTATATTTCCTTTGCTCTACATTGTTAACTACTTTTGCCATTAAAATGATGCAATAAAAAATTATGATCTTTGAGGCTCAGGGCTTCCAAACTTATGCAGGTGTTTTGTTTTCCTAAGTGAAATGTAAGTACTCACATTTTATCTGCTTTAAATTCATTGCAGTTTGACTTCTCTTATTCCCTTGAGTTCCTCAGGATATAGTAGTTGTAGCTATAATCAAGCATTTTAATAAAAGAAAGGAAAGGGTGGCTGGAGGGTGTGGAAAGAAAGCTGCCTAGCCAGATATCATTCTATATCTCTGAATATCCTTCCTCATTTCAGATATGTTGTTTTGGTTTTAATTTTTCCCCTCCTTAACATCAGTGTGGCTGTACTTATGACACTCTTGCAGTTCAATACTCTGGTGATGCATGTTAAACATAATATTAATTAATAAAATTAATAATTAAGCAGAACTGTTTTTGGTACAGGTGGGTGGCAGAAAAACATACCATAGAAAAAAGGATTCAGGTTGTTAAAGGTAGAAGTGCTCCTATTGTTATCTTCTGTCAGTCCCTGTAACAGTCCCATCTCCCTCATTCACATGAGCAGCCAGTAGTGTCATTTCAAACATGCTCTCTTTTTCCCCTGCTAAAGATCTAAAATATTTTTTCTAAAGATATTTTACTCATCAGACAAACTGATTCATGTTTGCTTGCTCACACAAAATGACTCCTAAATGAATATGGAACGCAGAACCCTAGGAAGTCACCATATTTTATGATATACTCCATCAGTTGCTCATGCCTTCTAACCTGGAAATTTGTTTTACTATACCTCACCTGTTACAAGCAATTCATAAAAGAAACTCTGTCAAAGTTGTCAGGGTGAGAGGGATTCCAGGTTTAAGCTACATGAATAAGACTGTTGTTTGGTTCATTTAACATATCTTCTACTTAGGGGTTTTTATTTCATATTGGATTGTATGGGACACTTCTAAGATTAGGGTGAATTCAGATTTTGAGTTATCACAAATAACCAGTTCACAAACTGGAACTTGGTGGAATATATTGTCAAAAAATGTCTAAAATTTTGCAGAATTTAGGAGGAAAATCAAAACTGAACTGAACAAATTTTCTTCTGAATTGAGAGCAATAGGCCTGGAAACAATGGGTTTCTGATTATTTACTGCAGACAATCTATAACCGTGGAGTTCAATTTTAGTAGTAATTTCAACATACATCCACCAGAATGGCTGAGGGGCCGGTTTTAGTTTCTTGTATTTTTAGTCTTTCTAATATTTTCATCAGGCCTGGTTTATACATGTAATGTCCAGCTTGTGTGGGCACCAACATTGCGTCAAGCGCTTCCACCTTGTGCAAAGGAATAGTAATTCTGAAACATGATGTCCCTACACAAAACAAAAGGTGGCTTAAGACTGAGCAAATATATCATATTAGATATATGAATGCAGGGAGAAACATGAATGGCTTGAGAAGATAGTCTGAGCCAACTCCTGCTTAGGTTTAATAGGTCGTGCTTCTAAAATTGCAGTGCCTTGGTTTTCAGTATCAATTTCCATATGTTGCCATACAACCTCACTCTTACCACCTCATTACTAAGGACTATATGAGAAATGAGAGGTGGGATCCTTCTGTTGAGGTATAGCTTTTCATCCACTAAGAAGATACTTTGTCTATGAAATTTTCCTATATTTACATATCTTGCATTTATTGTCCCATGACAACTGCAAAGGAGAGGGTTCTGTTGAATCTTCTAGAGCTCTTTCTCTGATTTATCAACATAGTTTTTTATTTGTCAAATTAACAGATTATAAAAGCTAAATAAAAATTTATTATCCAAATATTAATACACTTTTTAGTGGTGTTGGACTAAAAATGTATCAAATCCACTCTTTCTGATAACTCTCAGATAATTGAATACATAAGGACTAAAGAGATGACTGCCTGTTTGAAACTAGATTAATGCAGTTGTTACCCTCATTGCCTAGGGAAATATCATGTGAGAGTGCTCAAAAAATCTGCAGATATGAAGATATCCCCCATTTGCTGCCACTCTTCCATTTGGTCAGGAGTTGAGACTGGTTTGATCTCAGTGGTGTTAATTATTAAAGCCAGTTTTTCTACCAGTTTGTATGTCTGAGTAAAGACTTCCTTAAGAAGCCTTTCAGGGAATCAGACATTGCCTTGGAATATCAGGAACATATGTCAGGATCCTGGGCTCCTTATTCATATTTCCTAAGGCTATCTATCTCTCACCCACCATTTGTTCCCCTTGATTCCTCCCAAAAATGGTGGTGTCTATTACCTGTCACTTCTCTTCAAACAGCTTACACAGCCAATGGGGTTTTTTCCCCTCTAAAGAGAAACTTGTCTGTAAATTTATCTCTGTCCTTTTGTGGGCTAATGAAATCTTTCAAATCCCCTTTAGACTCTTCTGTGTGAGTTTGTTGAAGGCAATAAGCTCAAGATTCAGAAGAGAATTTCATTAAGCCCTAGGAACCTGAAGCTATCCCGACTTTATTTAGTATTTTATTTTTCCCTTCTTTTTCTATTTGTTGTCACAGCCAGGCTAAAGGTGTCGGCTGAGTTTTAAAGGACATATCCACTCCCTGTACCTCCTTCCCCTCCAGCATATGCACAGTTTTATTAACAAAGTAGAATTAGAGATTAAAAAGATTAGGTAGTTAATTTTTCTGTAGATCACAGGCATATCATCAAGCTATCCCTGCCTTGTGCTTCATTAAAATGTCAGGTGCCCCTGAGGAAAATTTCTTGTGTACTGGCACTCTGAGAGATGTGAGCCCTCTGCACAGGCATTAGATGATGCACTGACACTTGGCCACTGGCTCAACCTTCCCTTTGTACTGGTCAGCAGAAATTCCTAGCTGCCAAAGTTTGGAAAGAAAATAGACTCCTTTTCCATGAAAAACACTAAGAGTGTTTTTGATATTTAAAGTCATATGACTGTCAAATCAACTGCTTTGATGTCTCTATTGCCATGTGTGACTCCATATTCTCTCTGGCATGGGGAAAGTTTGCTTAGTGAATTACTATTTCCTGTATGTTTTTGTTTATCTTCAAATGCATGGGAACATAAGCAAAAACTAGAATTTAAAACCAAAAAGTGTTTAATGCTGATATAGCTTATTTCAAGTAAAGGATTAAGTTATCAAACCCGTGGATAATTCTGATCTGTAAAATTGGAAAAGACATGCACTGAGTGCATCTTTTAACCCCTTTTGTGCAAAGTTTGCCTTATAGGATATTGAATTCATAAAGTGGTCATCCTCCCCAATGTTCAGCATATAGTTTTTTTAAACAGGAAATTTAAAATTGATGCCCGTAAATAATATAATATTTTTCAAGAATATGAATACAAGTTAAGCTAAAATTTCTGCTATTTTTAGTCCAAGAGAGGTATAAGTCTTGTTGCAATGCAGCAAACAGTCAAAAATTTCAGATTAAAATTCCAGGAGGACTAAAAAGAGAAATGTACTGCAACCAGAGCTAGAAGTTTAGAGTGAAGTCTTGAGGTTTATCAATTATTGATACAGAGTATGAGCACTGAAAAGTTCATATGGAAACTATAAACTTTTTTTCCAGCTGGAGATTCCTTGGGGTGAGCTGCTGGTGAGTCTCTAAATATTATTGATGCTTGGAATGAGGAATGTGCTATAACATTGAGAAGTACTACTGGGACAACAAAAAAAAACACTTGGAAAGGCTTTTGTTGTAAGTGCTGTTTCTGATCCAGTGTGTGTTCCTGCTTGGGTCTAGGAGGACACTGAGCACTGGAGATCACACAAGCTTAAACAAAACATGTTATTATGTCTAGCACTCTGCTTACTTGAGTTTTTTTATCTCTCTCTCTTAGACCGCCACAAAATTCCTGACAGACAGAATTAAAAATGAATGTTAAAACTGTGAACCTAATACAGACTGTAGATACATAGCTTATGTATCATAATAATACTTCAAGGCTTTTCTTCCTTATTCACAGAATAAATATTTTCCAAAAGTGCAGGGTTCAAGAAATATATTTAATGTGAAGAACAATAATTCAATTAAGACCATGAGAGAAAATTATTAATTCAAATATATAAAGTCAACTTAAGGTGGGCTACAGAAAACAAACAAAACATTGTTACCTGAAGTGATTTTTATTTAAAAAGTTAACTGGAAGCGTTAGTTAGTGAGCTGTTTTTTGCCAGTTCATTGTTCCTCCAGACAATAACAGAAAATTGTGTAAATTCTATGAACAAAATGACTATTATGTTCTTCCTTTCTTTTCTCCTCACTCAATTACTAGCTCCATTCATCAATCTTGTATATGTATGAAAAATTTGTAATGCTTATTACATTAATAAATCTACAAATTCATAGCTTCTCTGCCCTCTTAGTCCCAAAATAAAACAGGTTTTTTATACTTACTATTTTTCAGGTATTTTCAAGGGAATTCCAATGGTAGAATAAAATGGATACTTGGCATAAAAGCCTTTCTTGAGAACAGATTTTCATATTGTCAGTGTGTATTGGGAGACTTTGCTTTCCTGAGCCTCTTGTTTCTGAAAGTAATTTCACAAAGCAAATACTACTTCTATTTATCAATTTCCAAGGAGTGTGCCATGCTTTGAAAGGCTAGGGATTCCTGACTTATGTCAGGTTATACAAAAAGCAGTGCAGAAACTGGAAAATGAAAGCAGCAGTATTAGTCAAATTGTGAAGCAAAGGGTCATTAAGGAAATAATTTACCGAAATGGCCATCTCTAGTCTATTACCCAGAAATTGCTGCCAGGCACTCAACAGCCCTCTGTGAAAAAAGAAGGCAAATCACTCACACAGAATTTTTAGAAGAAATTAATCTTTAGTTCTCTAACAAAATTAGGTAAACCAAGGAGGCTGTGTCACTTAAGATGCAAGACATGAAAAATACCAATCTTTCTCTTTAGACCCAAATTAGATTTTTTCCATATGCAAATAGTTTTGCAAAAGGTCCCATTTTATAACATAATCTGTCTACATTTTCATCCAATGCATTCTTTCTATTGCAAAGATCAATCTTGCATAGTTTTGGTGTACTGAGCTATGTAATAATTTTTTTTCTTAGGCGAACATATATTTACATAGATGCAAGGTACATTTAATTTTTGAATATGGTTAGTCTTTCTCATTTGGCCAGCTTTTCAAGCCATATGAATTCCTTCTCTTAAGATATGAACAAAACCCTTAAATGTGGCTTATGCCTTGCTGAATGGCATGAAAAATGCTGTGGTCGTGGTTTAACTTAATGAAACTAAAATAGGTATAATGTGTTGGATCCTGGAAAAAAACTTTGGAAAAAAGCCTGCTGTCTGATTTTTAATACGTAGTTGCAAAACTTATGACACATTTTTCACATTTTTTAACTAGTTACATTCTTTTTGCTTTTTCTGACAGAACAATACAATGGGGACTCTATTTTGAATATCTTTTAAATAAACTCACCAGCGGGGGCAAATTGCATAAATAACTTCACTGACATGGGAAAAAGAGGTGGAAGAAACCATTCAATTTTACCTAGCTTTACTCAATTGTACCCAGCTTTGTATGTAAACAAAACCCCCCCCAGCCCTGTTAATGTATGTGGAGGGCTTGGTCTGTTCTTCAAGTATCTAGCAATGGTTATTTCCAGGTAAGGTAGATCATGAATGTTCAGATAACTTTTACCAGATGATATTCACTGAGTTTATAGGAAGTTTATCCTGGATCCTCCACAGATTTTAAGACTTTTGCACCACAAGAAATACATATATGAAGAAAGCTCATAAATTGTAACAGCATAGGAAGACAGAATTTCTGAGGTTTCATAGTTTTCTAAAGCATCAGTTTTCCACAGATCATCAAACTTACTCTAGGTTTTTCTCAGAAAAACATGTGTAAGCATCATGCAGTGTGTACTTGATTAATTCATTCTTTCTGGGTTATGCATGTGTTCTGTGCCCCAAGCTTATTAACCTTTAGTTAATTTGATGTGATGCTTGACTTTGAATAAACATATCAGTTGGGTTGTGTATATAATATATATATATATATATATATATATACATACATACATATATATGTAGGTACTTGAATCAGATTATGATACACATTGAATTACAGATGGTGTACTTAGTTATGCATAACAGAGCTGAAAAAAATTAACTAAATTTAGCATTTAAACACTGAGTGGCATAGTTTCATTCTCTGCCAGTTGTCCCTCAATATTTCCTCAAATTACTTAGTAAAACATCCCAACAGCTTAAGGGTAGCTGGACATGCTGAAATAATGGTCTGTTTATTTTCTTTTTCTTTTTTTTTTTCATTGTTTATTTCTCTTACCTCCCTTGCCCTCTGATATATTTTGAAAATTTAGTATTGAAATTATAGTATCATTTACTCTTCTGTTTGCTATTTCCCAACAGCATTTCTTAGCAAATCTGTTTGACTCCAAAGTGACTGTGCTTATCCCTCCTCAAATTTATCTCAAAATCCTTGAATGCAACTTGAATGCTCTGGTTTTTTCAAGATATCCTTCTCAAATTTCTGAATCTTTTTCAACATAGTTCCAGATTTTTCCACTCTAGTGAAAACAATGATACTAAATTCCGTTGTTCCCATAACGTATTTAATCAGAAGTGACATAAATTAAAAAAAAAAATATTTTGAGAAGCTCTCTGGAACATATCCTCTGGAATAAAGTCACCACACAGGAACATGATTAGAAATAACAATGTATGTCCTAGTGGTTCTGTCATATCATGGTGGACACTACACGGCATATTTACATTGTTTTGAAATGATTTGATGAAATTTAAAAGCCGTCATAACCCAAACCAGGGATAGGTAGAGCTGTTAATAACCACTTTTCTTCACCAAGATAAGCCAGCCAAAATCCATCTGGAAACAGTTTATTTCCCTATTGCATCTTCAGGTACAGGCAGCTTATAAGTGTTTGGCTTGAATCTTGAAGGAAGACCTGTATGAAAGTACACAAAGTTTCCCTACATTTTTTTCCTTCTCTTTTCTTCAGGACATTCTCCATCTTCAAGTCCTATTTACTCTTACTCTGTCTAGGCTAAATCCGTAGGTAAATTAACTTTGCAATCTAGTTGGGCCTCCAAAAGTTAGGAAGAGTAGGATGAATGTACTATTTTTCCCGCAATACCAAGGATTATTGTTGTGCCCCATGAAATAAATCTCTGTACTTACAAAAGCTATTACAGCTTAGCATGTGTTTAATGGTCTCAGACACCTCTGTGATTTTCACTCTCCATTTAAATCAGTTCAGGATCAGGCGTGCTCTGGGAGAAGTGTAATCTGCATGTTAGTACTTATGCAGTATGAATGTTAAGCAGTCTGCATCCCTTCTATGCACATCTTTTGCAATATTTTCCTTTGCACATCTTTTAAAATTACCATTGTGAAAGTTTGTAATTGGGGGTTGTGAAAATATTAACTTGATCATGTAATTTTCTCCAGTCCTCTTCCGATCTTTCATATTTGGGAGGTTTTAAGTGGAGCCTCTTTATTATTTCTGTCCAGTGAAAATTTGGATGAATAATTTTGTTGGTCTGCTGCTTTTATTATTATGCTGGTATCATCTCCTTGGTTGTGCTTGGGATGCAGTGCATTTTTCCTCAGATATTTGCCTGGTTTTGCTTGATTTTCTCAGACCACTTAATGTTTTCCCTTCCATAAAACAGTGTTTGTGTTTTGCTCACCTCCAGATCCCAGATGAGTTATACATATCCATATATTTATCAAGAACATTAAAATGGTCTTAATTTTGAAAAAAAATGGTTGTTTTATTAATGTCAGTAAATTTTTACGTCATTGTAAGGTATAGGAGAATAAAATATCCTTTTTTTTTCCCCCCCGCCCCATGGGTTCTTTTGATGGCACTGAGGTAGAATATTCTGTTTATTCTTTTTCCCCCCCCCCCCATCTATGTGACAGTTACAATAACTGCAAAATAAGGTGCTTCAAGGGAATATCTGTTCTCAGTTGTTTCTGTTCTCAGTTGTTTCTTTTGAAGATTTCTAACTATATTTGAACATTTAGATATGGAATAGGCTGTATGACTGTTTATTTCAAAAACTTCAAACTTTTCAAATGCCTGCTTCTGATTGTCAGCTGCTGCTCCAATGATGTTTAAGTTTTTCAAATAGTGACTTTGTCACCCCTATCAGGAATGGGAAACCTCAATTATGTTGCTTTTAGAGTATTCACATAGATGATACAATGCATAGTGTTTTATTTATTTATGCATAGTGTCTTTAGTGAAGACTAAAGATACATACAAAACAAAAACTCCAGGAAAAGGTTCCTCTGGCAATATATGTTATCTATCATATTGTATGCTTATTTATTTTGGATATAATGGACTTCCAGAATACAGTACTGGACAGGAAAATTTCTAAGAAAATTATTTTGCTTGCATCAGTAATCAGCTTTCAGGTAAGTCTTTAATCTTTAAAGCCTTGAAAATTATTTGGCAATGAATTTACTAGCTGTAAATTTAAATGAGCGAGTTGTTTTGTAGCAATAAATCCATAATTTATTTTTTTTTTAATACAGCATAACTATTAACTTGTTTAAAAAAAAACATCCCTGAAGACTCAGCATGTGCTTGTATGAAGAAAGAAATGTGTTTGATTTCTCCTTGATGTTGTTTGAAACAGTCCAGTAAAATTCAGTAGGGTCATCTATAAATCCAAATAAATTTTCACGATTTTGAGTCAAAATGTCAGTATTTTATGGACTACTTGTTGTAGAATCCACTGCATACTTATCTGAAATAGAAAAATCATATTTTCTTCCAGTCTGTGTGTTTTCTGGACCTTTGATATGATGATACAGTTGTTAGAAAATATTTCCCAGGATTTGAACTTGGAGTAGGACCATCATCAGAGTCAAATATAGTCATAAAACTCTTGAGGTGTTCCCATGGGCTGCATCCTGGTGCTAATTAATGTGAGATAGTCATGCATTCAGCAGCCAGTGGTAAAATTCTGCCTCCTGCTGAACTTTGTTTCCTACTAGTCCTTGAATAATCTGTGAACTGAATGTGTTTTCAGTACTTCCTGATATTGTATTTTCTGGAACTAATTTAAAAAAAAAAAATTGAAAGGTGGATAAATTCTACAATATATCTTCTGCCTTTTATTTTGCTTTCTGGCAGCAAAAATAAAATCTGACACAAGGGTACAAATATTGCCAGTGCTCGAAGGTTAAAAACAGTGAGTAGCTCTCTTGTGAGGGTTATGTACATTCCAGCAAGGGTATGTCTGCATAGAATTTTTGAGAAACTTGTGCTAAAAATAAAAAAGTACATTTAGTAGTTCATTGATTGCTTAAAATAGGGAAACATATTACAGCTTCTGCTGATAAATGTGGATGGCACATAAAATGTCAGCTACACAGACCATTTCACAGTTCAACTGAACTTACCTTCCTAGAGTTAATTTATTGAGAGGGGCACATTTATTTTACTCTTCTGTATTTTGTTTCTTAGTCAGTTAAAAAAAAATCTGCAGTCATTGAAGCTCTTTAGGATGTTATGAAGATAATAGAAGCAAATTGACAAAAAATATCTGCATCAAGTCTTAGCCACCAAGTAATTCTTCTCAATTATTCCTTTGTCAAGACAAATATGTTTTTGTATGCAAAACTTGTTGTTGTAGTTAATTATCTCTGTAGATACAGCACATCAATAAGATTTTAATTAAGAAGTTCGCTGGTTATCTCTTTAGCAATCTGTTTTGGAATAGGGTTGTAACTGCTAGGTAATGAAGACACTGTGATATTTCAACTCTAATTTAAAGACAATTTTCCTGTCCAAGTCTTTGGCCTTCTCTCTCAGAGGTTGCCATCAGAAAGTTTACCAGAAGTTTTCTACATGAGGTTATTTTCATTTTTCAGTTTTCATAATGATAAACTCTTGGAGATTAGATTACAACAACAGTGAAAGTTAGTGAACTGATGATTATCATGGAGGAAAAAAAGATCCCTAGGTTTATAAATTAATAAATATTATCAAAATACTCTCAGATTTTTCTTATTTGTGTAAAAGCAAATAAATTCAAGGTATGTATTTATAACATTTAATTTATTATTATATAGAAATACTAATTAAATTGACTATTTAAATTTGCACCAAATCACAAAATATATGGATAGGATATCAGGTTAAAATTGCAGTAACTTCTATAGTTTTTTAATTTCAGTCAGTATTTCCTTATACAAAGAATATATGAGGAGTTTACAGCGAAAATAAATGTGTTTCTTTCAATAATTGATACTTATGCATTCTTCACCAAGGAAAAATAAAATAAAAATGAAGGTCATCTTTTTCTCAAGGCACTTGGAAAAGTGATCCGAGATCCCCAAACGAGCAACTTGGCTCTGAAGCAGAGTGAACAGTGTTAAAACCACCAAGCACATTGAATATCCATTAATTTCATATCCACTTTGAATCTCTATTTATGTGCACTACAGAGATGCTCTGCTGTGCTCTTAAAAATTATTTTAGCAGCCCTACTAACAATGGATCCACTGACAGAGTTGCAGCTTAAATGTTTGAATTTGAAGTTGTGACTTCATTAAGGATACATTAAGTTATAGTCCAACTATTTTCCCCTTTTGACATAATTTTTCAAACTCTGAATAAAAATTTTTATCTTCCTGAACTAATGCTTGGATGGATCAAACAACTCAAACCAAACCAACAGAAACACAGCTCGTGATATATGTCAGCCTTTTTTTGGTGCTGAAAGATGGTGAATCCAGGCAGAAGTCTTTGAAATTAGTTTCTGTATTGTTCCTTCCACTGTCTGCCTGTCAATTAAATTTGCTTTTTGCTGCCAAAGGTAGTGCTTCTGTATTTGTTTAGACACTGTACCCAGGAAGAGCACTACCCCCGAAATATTATTTTAGCATATAAACTTTACAAGGCAAGATAGATTGTTACAAGGAGGGCATCAGCTACTTTAATCTTTTCTGTAGTTCTGTGGTATGGGATCAATGTAGCAATTATTGAGAGTCAGCACAACACAGATTTGTGGCTCTATGTAGATACCTGTGTTGACTTAGGAGTGCATCAATCCCAGAACAATAAAGCAAAACTATGTATGGCTAATGAAATACCTAAAGAAATAGTCCTGCATCTGTCAGGTCACCTTGTGTCAATTCTTACAACTGTATACAGACAGTTTTTCTTCCAAGTTTTTCTATTTTACTCCAAAACTTCGTGCAAGATGAGTGACTTTCCTAGTCTATCACCTACAGCTTTATTTTGTTGATCATGGCTGAGGACTTTCATAAAAATGTTTTGGATTTTATGTCAATAAGCTGACATTAAATTACCCATGACATTAAATATGCGTTTAGGATTTTTTTTTTTGGCCTTTAACTATGTTTTACCTCTACTGTGTAGTTCATTTCCTAAGAAAAGGGACAGTTCCAGAGTATTTTCTTATAAAGTGTAATATTACCCTACAAAAATATCTTTTTCTCTCAGTGAAAAATCTTTACAGTAACTGCAGTGAAATCCCATTATTTGTTGCCTGAGCAGAAAATCTTTTTCTTTGCAGTGAATAGATACTTATAGTAATCTCCAACAGAAGAAAAACTACTTGGCTTTTAATGGCCACATGATGGAAGTGTTTCTTAATTTCTTATTGTGCATTTTGGTTACTGTCTAATGTTGCTGTACCTCAGAATAAATGTTTCTGTTACTAAAGGAAACACTAACAAAAGTGGACTCAGTTCCCCTGACTCAAGTTATCTATACCAGTCTCTTAAAATTATGCATTAAATGCCTTATCATGTGTCTTCCACTTTGGAAGAAGTTTATATATCTTGCTGTAATTAACATTGATCTTGTTCCTGATGTACTGAGCTCTCTGTGGAGTTCACAGCCTCTTGAGCTCTGCCCAGAGAATTAGAGGTGGGCATATTCCAATTAAATATTTTATCAGACCCTTAACAATCTATTTTCCCCTAATTCCCTCGCTACAAATGGGAGCATATTGTTGACCTAAGGAAGATAGTATAGAAAATATGTACTGTGGAAGAAAATACCCTTTTATTTTTTTTCCTGGGATACCATGACCTAAGGATAGAATCAAGACAGAGGTCCATCTCTTTTATTATAGATTTCTATTCTGTATAAATGTCATCCACATAAACAGTGGAAGTAACAAATATACTAGTGCTATGTTATGAAATAATACACCTGTATGTAAAAAAGCCCTCTCTTTTTTTGAAGGGTGTGTGATTTATGCTTGTATGGTGTAGAAACAAATATGCAAAGAGTTAAATGCAGGGAAAACAGTGGATTGTTCTGATTCAGCTTGATGGGTTCTGGTTTGGAGTGATGAGAGGCAATACGTTAAGAGAAGTAGAGTGTAAATATGTTTGTCAGATGGGTTTCTGTTATTTACATTAAGTGTCAAAGACAGTATTAGTGTATGGGACTTATTTTTCAATAAACATTTGCTGATTAATTATAAAAAACCAAATTTATTTTCACTCACATAAGTATACTGCAGGTTATGCAGGACTAGAAGGAATACCACAGTGATCTGTGAATACTTATAACTGAAGATAGATCACTTCACTAATGAGGGTTATGTCCATGGTCCCACTACAAATTCTCATTTTGGTGGGGAAAGTGAAGTCACAATGGGCAACAGTTTGAGACAAGTCTCAAAAATGCTGAGCCTTGTTGGTGAACTTTGTTGTACATTGTTTGTAAGCTGGACTCTGTGGCTCTGTGGTAGGTGGCCAGAATTTTTAGGCAATGAGTGGTTATAGCGGTCAGTTAGGATCATAACAGTTAGTATGCTGAACTAGATGATGTATAACATGCTAAATAATAGGAAGAAAACATTAATACAAGATGCATTACATACTTTTTTGAGCCTCCAGCTTGGAGATGAAGGGAGTTAACTCATATTTTTCAGGGAATGCCATTCTGCAGGATTTGTGCACCAAGTCCTGTTACAGAGCAGGTGATGTGTGCATCCTTTCATTATATGCATCCTTTCCTTTCTTAGCCTTCATACATTCCTTACTCTGACAATTTTCAAAGCCAGCCTTCCAGAACCATCAGGGTTTAGTTTGCTTAAGAAGGGGAGAGCTTCTTGTCTTTCAGTTATTTCTACCAGAGCTGTTCAGTTTTGCATGGGATTACAAGAGGACTTCTGCACTGAGGAGAGTCCTTGGGCCACTAAGTACAGATCTATAGATCTCTTGTATTGGAACCACAGCCATCTGACACTATCACCTGAAGTAGTTTAGCCTCTATTTCAAACCTGGTTAGGTTTCTGATCTAGAAATTTCTTCTGAGGTCCAGCACATCACTTTTCTGATGCTTGCAAAGTATTAAACATCTAGCCAAACTAAATGTTGGCAAACTGGTCAAAGCACAGTAAGAGTGGATTTCTACCTGTACAGTGTTTAAGGCTTGGAAATATATGAGTGCAGTAAGCCCAGGTCTTAGGGCTATAGGGTATACCTCATTTTGGGATTGCAGAGGCATTTGATGTGAAGCTGATATGAAGCTGCTCAGTGCAACATCTCCTAAGATGCTGCTGGACATGGTGTAACAAATGTGTAGGTGAGACATGCTGCTCTCAAGTGGTCCTGTGTAACCTGCTCCAGCTGACCCTGCTTAAGCTGAGAGTTTGCACTAAATATTCCCAAGATGTTCCTTCCAACCAAAATGGTTTTGTGGTCCTTCTGTCCTTCAAATTGCTTCTGAAAGCAATTTGTCAACATCTGTTTTAATGTGGTATGAATCTTCCTGTAGAGGGACATGTCTAAGAATACCTGAAAATACTATATTAGATATCTAACTCTGAGGCAAATACCTCATTTTTAGAGAGAAGTACATTGCTTAAACGTAAATGTTTGAAGGACTGTGGTCTTTCAAATCTTAACACAGATTTTGTTCTGTGAATGAAGGGGCCTTGCACTTGAAGCATATATTGTTCTAAAGTCAGGATAAATTAGAGCTGCTATTATTTCTGCAGAGTGAAAATTGTTTTGGTTGTTTTACTGTACTCTTAACTTGTGGTTTTTATTTTAAAATATTTTACTGTATAAAATTTTATTACTACTTAATTTTAATAATATTACTTAATAATATTACTACTTTGTAATATATACTGCAGCCCTTAAGTAACTAAAGGATAGCAGAGAAAATTATTTATTAAACTGTGAAGTATTACTACTATACAAACTATACACCAGCTGGTTTGGATAACTGTATGACATTAGTTAGGAGGCAAACTTTCATTATATGTGTAATGATAGCAAAAGGTCTGTTACGGATTTGTAGGTTAATGAAGTATGTGAATAATTCTATTACTAGGCTGCAACCCAGCAGACCACTCAGCTCTCACTAAAGGTAACATTACAGTGGTAATGACACAGAAGAGTAGACAAAAGAGAGGTTGACTCATGCCTTCAGTCTATTTCTGAATCAATCTTTGAATAATGCCCTACTTTTTAATATTAAAGTCTATGCCTCCTTTAGTTTCAGTATCCCTTCCACATTTGATGATCTTCAGTTATAATGAGGACATAGAGACCTGTGTTACCTATTGATAAAAGAGGTACATATTATCTTTATTGTCTTTGTGCAGTGATAACTGAAATAAAAAACATGGTCTTCTGACAGGCTGTTAGGTCTCTTGACTATTCTAAAAATAAGTTTCCAGGGCTGCAATAAAAGCTGGTAAATCCAGGATTTCCCTTCTAAAGTTGTTAAAATATATGAGTATCTTTCTCTAAAACATTTTGTCTTTGAACCTGAGTCTCAGATAATTACTAGTACCTTAACGTAAGCTTCAAAGTAGCAAAGGAATGTAAGGACAGAGAAACTGGCCGTATGAGCCTTACTTGTTGTATAAGCCTTTCCTCTTTTGTCCATCTGTCCAAACTTTCTCATCCTACCAGATAGACAAATGGGGCTAAGTTCTGTTAAGATTGATCCACTTGAATGGTTTCTCAACCCTGTTACAGAGGACAGTTTCTGAAAGATTAGGAAAGTGATGCCTAGATGGATATGCATTAACTGATTAAAATATAGAGGCTTATTATAAGAAACTTCACCAGAACAGCTGTGAACTGTAGTTCACAGCTTTTATCACCTTCATGTGATAAAGTTCCAAGTAATCATAAAGTTTTGCAGTACTGAAAAATGAGAGTTGTGAGTTTAGTGATTTTTGTATCTAGTCCTTTATAGGTGTTAATAACAGGTTTGGCTATGGCCCAGTTAAATATAATAGAGGAGTCATTCTCTTTAGTAGTTTTTTAAAATTATTTTTTCATTTCAGTGTTAGCATTTATTATCTTTTCTATTCCATATGAAAAACTTGGAAAGTGTTGAAAAGAGATGAAACATAATAGAAGAGCTACCCACATGTAAAGACATTCAGATATCAGAATAAATTTTGTAAGAGACAGAAAATTATAGCAAATGTTAAGAAATCAGAACAATAAAATATATTGCACTCAAAGGCTGAATGGAAACCATGAAGCATTAACTACTCATGTCTAGGAAAGGAAATGAACAGGATTAGAAGCAGAAAAGAAACTGATAAGGCTAGCAGTCGCAATGTACTTTGATAAAGGGTCTAAATATTTAGAGTTTGATCATCAGGTCCTTAAAGAGAATATACCTTATATTCCAGAGGTGACTTTGAAATAAAGTCATACAGAAACATTTTCTAGCAAAGCAATATGCAGTATGCTTTTCTACCTTTATTTGCAACCGTGATTTTTCATTTTCTGATTTGGGGGTCTGGTTTTTAAATTAGACGACTGTACATTTTGGAGACAATTTGTTAGAACTGAAAGGAAGCAGGAAAGTCTTACTAAAATGCCTTTAGCAAACAGCACACAGCAGGTGAGCATAATCCATCCATCCATCCATCCATCCATTCACCATTTCAATACTATATCTAATGGTATTGTCTAGCTCTTCAAGCCATTTGACAAGCAAACAATACATCAGCTTCTCAGCCTAGGCACTTTCAAAGAAAATTTTCTAACCCTACAAGCAATATACAGAGTGGAAAATCATCTGCTTCATAACATTTCTGCCATAATTTTGAGTCACCAAGAGTTACAGAGAAGAACTAGAAACACTATTTGGCTGTAATTTTGCAAGCAGTTATTTAAGGAAGGCCGTCATTCCTGCATTTCTGAGGAAAATAGCACCTGAAAAGTAAATTATCCCCAAATCTGGGCTCAAGAATTGACCAATTTTTGGCTTTATTTTCCAAAGCCCTGAGACTAAATGTTTACTAAATCTAAAGAAAAATTACATTGTATCATTAGAAAAATTAAAGAACTACCACAAAGGTTATTTGAGTTTAAATTGTGTGCAGTTATTGATTTTTGAGGGAAGATGAGCCCTACAAGCACTAGTTAATGTCAATTGTATTGCTAAAGAGAGCAATACAGTAACTCAGTCATATGACCCGATGATTTCACACCAGAAATGCAAACTATAATCACAATAAAGCTCTATCTTTGTAAAACTTCTATAAAACTTCTAATCATTATCTTAGTAACAGCTTTGTAGATTCATTTTTAAATCTTTGTTATATGTTTGTAACTTATAAGTGGAAGATACTTACTTGGTGTTTAGAGATTTTAAGTGTGTGTAACCTCTTTTTGCAGCTTCTGTTCTTCTCCTAGGGCGAGAAAATAGGACCACTTTTCAATCCTAGTGGAATGGAAATGTACATTGCCTTGCGTATCACTGTAAGTGAAGAGATTTTACACACTAAAAGTTTGCCCAGCTAGAGATGAGGTTCATCTACAATTCTGTCCATCAATTTCCTGTCCTTGTAAAAGAAATCACATCAGTCTGTTACAGAAAACAAGACTTGAAGTAGAGACCTTGCTCAAAGATCTTGCAGGATGAACTATATTTGTGATAGGCAATTGTTCAACTTCCTTCTGAAAATAACCAGTGATGAAAATTCCATGTTCTCTTTCAATATATAATTTTCCTTACTACTGAAGGTTTTTTTCTTGTTATTTAAGAATTGTTGAAGGAAAAGTATTCTGTATACTGAATCACTGATCATTCTCAACACTCAACTGTCCTACCACCATTTTATTTGCATCCCTCAGTTGCTGTGAGCAGACTGGAAAGTGTGCTAATCTTTGCTTGTAAGCTTTCAGCTGGGTAGTTAGGAGGGTTATTTCACACTTTAAAATGAGGTTTCCATTGTGTGTTTGCATTTTAGCAGCTTGATGTTCATGATTCTTGATCACATTATGATTCACTATATCTCCCTTGCTTCCACAGAGTGTGATATGGAATTTTGCTTCCATCCTTAGCAAAGTGCACCTTTTTACTATGTGCCTTCTCCCAGTGTAATATGTGGTTCAAATCCCAATTGATTCTGCTGTCTGATGTGTTTGCTGCTGCTTTCAGCTTGCCAATTGAATGCATGTACTCTCCCATCCTGATCATTAAAAATGTGCTGAATAGTACCAAGAGAGGGACAGACTGATGCAAAACCTTGCTTTTTGTTTTCCCCCATCTGGTAATGAGCTAGAGATGACTCTTCCTGAGCAACCCTATAACTCTGTTTTACCTATTTTGTGGTATGAACATGTTATGTTAAACAAGTGTCAAAAACTTGGAAAAAGGCAAAATATCTTCATCCTACTGCATCTGCCACTATACCAAAACCTATAAATCTTTTGCAGAAAGAAATTAGATGAGTTAAACATATTTTGTTTTTCACAGTGCCCATCAGTCTTCTTTTCTATGCTTACAGCTTATTTTTAGTTTTTTTTTACGGTATTTTCCCAACAATTAATATTTAACCAGTCTATAATTCTCTTGCTCTTGCCCCACTTTTACTGCATTTTAAGGGTACCCCAAGTAATTTTTCTGCTCTTCTGTACCCCTCTAGTCCCTTCCTAATTCTCAAAAGCAAAACTAATTTTGACTCCTCCAACAGTTAGTCTTGTAAGCTGAATTTCATCAGCCTCAGTTGTGTAATCAACTGAGAATCACTACTCTATTCCTTCTGTGTTGTTTGCTTCTGTGGCTGTTGACCACTACTGATGCTAGCTGTCAGCAAGTATAATCCTTATCAGATATTTTCTAGAAGCTAAAGCTCATATTTATAATTAAAATTTTCATATTCTTTTTGGTTTTGTCTGTAAATTACATTTGCTTGTCATTTCATTTCCTGCTTGTCACTGAGGAGTTTGTGAAATATTTTTCCTGCTATCCTTTGTGTCTTATGCCTTTTGTGGATGATTTTATGTGATAGCTTGTGACATTTTTCTTACAGCAGAGAGCAAGCTTTGTCCAAGAGTTTGTATTTCTTCTCTAGTCTGCATTCAGACTACAAAATCCTGCGGTTGTGTGGTGCAGGATTCCTGATAAGGTGTTGCTCTGGCAGCAGGAGAAGCTGGTAGTCTCACTAGATGGCACAGTAACTTGTCATTCACCCCTTCAGTGCAGTAGAGTCCCAGTGGGTGTTACCTGGATGCATTGGAAAAGAAAAATATCTCTAGCAGAAAATAGTGCTTTCTGTGTATATGCATAGGAAAAAAAAAAAAAACCAAAGAAAATGAAAAAGAAAAAATGAAAAAAAAAAAAACGAACTCACTAAGATGAAGTCTTGGTTTAATTGATCCCACTGAATCAATTTGTTTAGTTTTTTAGAACTCTTCACCTATTGATGCTTCCCAGGTAATTATCCAGCAGTAACATAAACTCTTCAATGCATGCCAATACTAGTAGTACTTACTGTTTTACAAACCTGTACTGCTTCAAATAATTCTGAGCAGGCTCATTAATACTTGTGAAACTGTATAAGAAATCAAAACTGAGAAAATAATACAAAAATGGCATCTTTTATGACCTCCTTCAAAAACTTAACTGTACTGATTTTCTTCAGACCTTGAATTAGCTGGCCGTATTTCTTCATCCTAATTTGTGATTTGAAAATTTTAGCATGAAATTCTAAATGTCATTTTCCACAGTGTTCTCCTTGGGAAACTGGCTGCTGATGTCCTGGATTGATGTGCTCTCTGCTGGCTAAAAAAGTTACCCGAAAGGCTGTGGGCGGAGAGAGGTTGTGGGTGGAGTTCCATCCAACTGCAATTGGTTACTCGCAGGGTTCCACAGGGCTCGGTGCTGGGGCCAGCCCTCTTTCTTATCCTGTTCATGGGAGGATTAGTGCTCTATCAGTAAGTTAAATTTGCACATGACAGTAAATGAGGTGGGAGGAGTGTTAGTCTGTTGGAAGGTGGGAAGGCTCTGCAGAGGGATCTGGACAGGTGGGATTGATGGTCAGGTGGGTGGAGGCCAGGGTGTGTATGTACAATAAGGTGAAGTTCTGGGTCCTGCGCTTGGGTCACAACAACCCCTGGCAGTGCTACAGGCTGGGGGAAGAGTGGCTGGAAAGCTGCTCAGCAGAAAAGGACCTTGGGGTCCTGGCTGACCGCAGGGAGCATGAGCCAGCTGTGCCCAGGTGGCCAAGAAGGCCGGTGGCATCCTGGCCTGTGCCAGCAATAGTGTGGCCAGCAGGACCAGGGCAGGAATTGTCCCCCTGTACTCAGCACTGGTGTGGCCACACCTCGAATCCTGTGTTCAGTTTTGGGCTCCTCACTACAAGAAGGACATTGAGGGGCTGGGGAAGGCACTGGAGCACAAGTCCTGTGGGGAGCAGCTGAGGCAGAAAAGGAGGTTCGGGGGGAACTCATCACTCTCTACAACCGCCTGAAAAATGTTTTAATGAGGTGGGTGTAAGTCTCTTCTCTCAAGTAACAAGCAGCAGGATGAGAGGAAATGGTCTTAAGTCGTGTCAAAGGTTTAGAGTAGATATTAGGGAAAATTTCTTCATAGAAAGGGCTGTTAGACATTGCAAGAGGCTGTTCAGGGAACTGTTTTTGTCACCATTCCTTAGGCTTTCAAATACTGGGTAGGTGACACTTGGGGACATGGTTTAGTGGTGAAGATGGCAGTGTTAGGTGAATGGTTGGACTCAATTATGTTAGAAGTCTTTTCCAGCCTAACTGAATCTATGATTCTATGCTTCTACTTCTTCAATATGGATAAATGCTTTTGCTTTATAATTTTTATATATTAAATAGTATGTGTTTAATAAGCACAACAGCCACTTTATCACTAAATAAGTACAGAAATGTTTTCAACACCCAGCCATTCATAAAAATCTAGCCAGGAAAAAAGTGCCTAGTAAAAGAAAAGTTTGATATAAGTTCAGCAGTATGAAATCCTAAGATATAATTTTTATTTATTTTATCATTATTGTAAATTTCTGAACCCTGAAGTTGGATAGTTTTAGTTTTTGTAGTGTCTCCAGAATGCAAAATTTGTTGAAGATAACATGTTTATTTTAGAAGCCAAGTGAGAAGAAAAAAGATAAAATCTGTTGTGTGTCCGACTGCTGCTGGTTGGGGTTTTTTATCTTGGTATTGTGAAAGCTGCGTTGTTTGCAACACCTCCTAATTCTGAAGTATTTTTTACATTTCATCTGTCATCAAAGTGAATATATTCCTGACTTTTTCCAGTGCTTCAACCAATGTAACATTTTCCCAAGAGAAGCAGTTTTGCTTTGAGGACCATCAAAAGATTCAGTGTTTGTTTGGCAAGACTTTCTAAATGCATGCAGGCCTGGAACTGAATAGTCTTTCATATGAGAGAAAAATCAACTTAAAACACTAAGGAGAGACTTAAGAGAAAAAGAGTTCATGTAGGTAGTTTGCTTGCAGCAGAGATAGCCAGTGACAGCTTTGTGTAGAAATTTTTTAAACTACGCCTTCCTAGATCAGTAGCAATTCTTCCATAGCGACCTGGCTCTTAATGTGTTGGTAGAGAAAACATTGCCAGGCACCTTTACTTTTGCCACAAGCCCTGTGGAGACTAGTGCAAATCTAATGTCCTGCCTGTCTTTGGGGGAAAACAGGGAATGTTCTGTTCTGTTACTGCCAAGCACTAATTTTAGTCTTCCTCCTGGCATTCAGCTTAGCAGGTGCGTGGTGCTTTGGGAGTGCAGTGGGGATGGACAGATGGCTGCTCCTCTCTGTGGAGGACTAGCATGTTGGATGTGGGATAGCAATTAAGTGAATGTTTTTATCTTGTATTGGCAATGTTGCCAAACCCACTAACACTCCTTTCTTCTCAGAGATGTATAACCAAAGGGATGAGTATGTCTGCTTAAGATTTGTAACCAGAAAAAAAGAAATGCTTACTGTGCAGTTTTTATCATGTGGATAAAGTAGAGAGCATTTGGTACTTAAAAAAGAGTTACATTGCAAAACAATGAGATTCCACACTGACTCTTTTTTATTGAATCATTTCAAAAGTGTTTTTTAAAATAAAGATGGTTCTGTCTCATTATTTACTGGCCTCTCATTAAAATTTCTCACAAGCATCACAAAGGTAGTTGTAACGTGTGGCTTCAATAGCTGCAGAAGAACCAGCTTCCCACAACTGTGATTTCAGTCACTGCAATGCAAAGTTTATAGTTGCTGTCTTCTGGTCTCTTTTGTCTGGAGCTCAGGGGTAGTATAAAAACTGGATGTGTCAGCCTGCCAGGTGGGGCACATGAATGTGTAAAACACTGCTATAAAAGAAATGGTGAGAACATGAGTAGTAAAGTTGTGATTGTGAAGAATTTAATTGTTGTTTTACTCTTTGTCTGGATCGAGTTTATAATTATATTCCACTGCTAGGCTGTGGTGCTGATTTTTTGTTTTGTTTGGTTTTTGGGGTTCTTACTTTGGTATCTTTTTCTTCAAGAATTGGAGATAGACGGTTGTTGGGATTTGGTACTTTTTAAAAAATAATGATACTAGGCAGAACAAGATCCCTTCCCCTCACATCCTTCTCCCCATCCCTTTTTCCCCCTGGCTTGCGTACCTTTTTGCAAAGAGACAAATTAAAAGATGCAGCTAAAAGTAATGTTAAAAGGGCAGCCTATAGACTATATAGTAATTAAATTGTAGTTAAATCTTGAGGGCAGGGACAAGTGTGCATTTTGTGTGTTTCCCTCTATACTTAAACATAGACACTCCACCACTGCAACAGTTTAAATCCTGTAGAAAGGACTTGACAAATGAGGAACAAAAACTTATCATCAATTCATTTCTCTTCAGTTCTGCAAGGCTAAAGTAAATAAAATAAACAAAATGATGCTTTGTTTATTTTGTTCCTGAATATGAATAAAATAAACAAGTTAACAATTATTTCAGTTGTTCCAAACATTCAATTGCACAGAAAATATTTAGAAATCACTCCTGCTTTGTTTTTGAGCTTTGACTGATTTAACCTTGTTAAAAATCAGAAGGGGAAAAATAACCCAACTCCTCTCATGGCTTGATTTCCTCACTGCCCACTGCCCATTGCGTGTAATGCTGCTGCTCAGGCTATATTTTAAGCTTGAGCCTGTGGAGATGCCATTCAAACTGAGCATTTACCAATGGTTACCACAGAGTGGTAGCTCAGAACCCTTCTGAGTTTTCCTGTGCTTGTCTCAAATATCTCTCAGCATGAGTAAATGATAACTTTTAATGGTAAAACTAGAGTTCAGCTCGAAAGGTAAATCTGGCAATTTTTGTGAAAGTTGCTTACTGGTCTTTGTGGTTTTTTTGATTGGCTTCGGGTATTTCACATGATTAAACAGGAAAATCTTTCTCAGTAGAAATAATTTGCAGAGTTTTGCAGAAGCATGAGGTGTATTTTATCTGATATCTATTATCCAGCTGAAAAAAAAAGAACAGCTATTTTTATTGGAAGCTAGTCATCTATTTGAACATGATCTCCTTTTATTATCTGCTGTAGTTCTCAGGGAGATATTTCATTTAATTTATAAAATTAAGTATTTTCATTGTCTTGTGAAAATGAAGATATGGAAATAGAAAATGTTTGTTTTACTGAAAATTGGTTTTGCTGCTCATGGATAGATTGGTGAGGACTGTATACTGTGCTTATGAAGGGAAACACTGAGAATATAAATCTGGAAAAAGCTAAAGCCTATCTATTTCTTCACTCTGACTTCAGACAGGGTCTCTTTTAGATTGTATTAGGGTTCATGCTGTCATTCTCATTTCACTTAGGTGGCTGTATAGTTTTAAATCTTTGTTGGGCTGAAGAGAAAGTCATATGATTCTTAATTTTGATAAAGTTTATCTCAAGATTTCAGAGTTTAAATATAAGGTAGACTTTCTAAGAACATCATATATATCTTTTATACTGTCATGCAATTAAGACACTTCTAAATAGCTAAATGGTTTTGGAGTGTATAAGATATTATGCTCTTATGCTCTGCTTTCTGTTGTGGCATTATAGGAACAATGGTATAGAAGGTTTTTTGTAAGCAGATATATTGTTTTTTAGTTTAAAGTATGTTTCCAAACCAATACAGTCTCTTTCTGGGAGACATTAAATTTTATAAATTTTAAGAGGAGGTTTGAAGCAATATTCTACCCTTAAAACTGTTTGTTTTAGTAGATATTCTGACTGGTCTTAGCATAATGTTTTTCTCCAAAACTGTGCAGAAGTTATTGTGATGTGATTGTTAAGCTTAGGGCTTTGTCTAATTTCAGATTCCTTTGGGCTGTGCTCCTGGCAAGGGGATCATCACCAAATGATCAGGCCAGACTGTGTCATCTTCCAGACAGTAGAGATTGCAAGATTGCAGGGCATTTTCCTGAGAAATCTCTCCTTTGTGATCCTCTGTTTCCTCTGATTTACTCCCATTAGAAGGAAACAAAGAAGGTAGAGAGCAACTCCCTCTTTTTTCTTTATGTCAAACAGTTTTCTTAACCTGCAAGTAATTCTCTGGACATTAGACAGCTTAGTATAGATTCTGGCATGGCAAGGAGTCTAAAATGTTTATAGATCATTTTGGTTGTTTGTTTTGGGTTATTGGTTGTTTATGTCTTAGCAAGCATAGCAGTTGCTTGGCACAAATATTTGAGTAGTGCTTTCTAAAAATGGAGGCCTCAAGATGAATTTGGTTTATTGACATAATTTTGCTTTGCTTCTGTCATGTGCAGATTTTCAAGTACAAAAGTATACTTTTACTTTATCAGAAGCTGGTCTTTGTTTCTGTACCAGAACAGATTAAAATATTAAAAGTAGCTCAGTAAATTGGTGAAAACAAATAGTGCCTTTTATTTCCTGGTGATAAATTGTGATCTAAATTAGGATCACAATTAAAAATACATAATTATCACAACAATTAAAATTGAGAGCAACAGATGGCTTATTACTTAAAATCCTGTTTCACAAATCAGACTGTGAGTGTTAAAAGGCACTAATTGCCACACTTTAATGCTATTTGGCTGTAAAATCTGTTTAAAGTCACAATCATGGTAACTGTATCTGGAGAGATACTTATGAATTAAGAAGAAAAGGGGAAGATATGCATCTTTTTAAATACACATGCAATCGCTTCCTGTAGTCTAAACAATGCACAGTACATAGAATTATATAGTCTGAAGTGGGAGTGCTGCTTCATGCCTTCTCCACTATTCCACAATCTCCACCAACTATGTAATGCACTTCTAAAAGGCTGCCTAACAATCCAGTCCTGTGGTGAGTGGGCAGGTGGCACAAGTGTAACAGAGAAGGAGTAGTGGTGCTGCAGCAGTGTGCTTGAGCCACTGATCACCTCTCTTGAGAGACAGAGACGTCTGTATCTTGGCCAAGTATGGCTGGGATATAGAAGACCCCAATTTGCTTTCCTGCTCCACAATAAGGTCATGTGTCCTTGCTATGAAATGGTATTACTGGATTTTAACTGTGGGTGTGTGTATTTTAAGGCTCTAATGGGAACTTCAGTTGTAGACTGATGACCGATCTTTATTTTCTAACAAATTTATATTGGATTTTTCCCCCCAAACTATAACAAATAACTGTATACATACTTTGCTGGGGGACTTTTAAAGAAATTGTATAATTTCTAAATATAAGAAGGATAAATCCTTTTTGTGACTATTTTCTGTTTTAAATTGAGTTGCTTGGCTGTGTGATTGCACAAACTGGACAAAAGTAACAATTTTTTTTTTGTGTTCATAGCAATGGAAAAGAATATTGCAGAGTGCTTAGTAGGAAAAGAGACATCTGGAGTTCCTACATGGAACACAAAAACTTCTCTCTTTGTAGATAAACTTGGAATTAATTTCACACTGTCCCTTGTGTATAACATCTTTGATCTTCAGAGGACTGTGTATGAGAAACAAAAGGTAGAACCTGGTCATAAGACTTTTCCCTCTCTTTGGTTTTGGCATCCAGCTGCTCTGCATTTTGAAAAGCGAAGAAATAGTGTGTGAAATATGGGCTAGTTCTGACCTAGGATTGCTTAGCCAGATCTGTCGACAAGGAATTGAATTTTCAGTAATCAAACTGTGGTGCAAAACTTGCACATTTTACTGCTACTTTTATCAAACCAAGCAAGGTATTTCTCTGCTCACTCTTAGCTTTAGTTCTTAAAGCAGGGAATGTAAAGCCAGGCAACAGAGGGTACTGTTTAACCTTTTCTTCACGCTTGCTTGCTCAGGGTGTCTGAGAGTGCTTGAGTGGAGCAGCTGGGGCTGGCCAAGAGGGAGTCAGGAGAGGTCTTGACTCTACATGTGCAAGATGCTGGGGATCAGGCTGCTGCCTGCAGCAAAGTGCCTGCTCTCCACACCAGGTCCAGGAGAGTCAAGCTGCCTATCACTGCTGCCTCTGGGAGAGGGGAAAGGAAAGTAGATCAGTGATTATTTCTCAGGGAACTTTTAATCCTCTCTGCTGGCTGCTGTCATTCCCAGTCCTCATCCCTCTAATAGTGATGGCGAGCCTGGTCTTCTAACTCTTGTCTTTTCTTCTTCTTGTAGTTTCATCCTCTTATTCCTGGAGTAATATGATTATGTTGCAAAAAAGTCTCACTAGCTTTTGCTTGTAATCCCAGTTTTTGTTAGATTTGCAATGAATAGGGAGACATTTTTGCCTGCTTGTCTCACTTTCTCTATTGTGTGAGAGAATACTGACTACCTGCTCTCTGCTCTGAATCTGTGCAGTGTTTTATATTGCCTTATTGAAACACTGGGACTTAGATCTTGTCTAAGTATTGAAATTATTTTCTTTTAAAAAGACCCATACCAATAAGACAAACTCTGGTTGTTTACTGAAGAAAACTGTGTCTAAAATGGAGTAAAACATTCTAATCTAAGATTGGTGAGGAGGAATTTTTATTATCTGTGTGTGTTTTCTGCAAAACCTTATGTCGCAAAACAATGTCGGCTGGAGTTTTATTGGTAGGGGAAATTCATACAGATGAAACCACAGACTGGTTTTTTGCAGGTTAAAAGCATACGGTGAGTTTAATTTATATCCTATGGAAGTCCAGTCACATAAGGAGCTTGGTTTGATTTACAGGTTGTATTCTGTAGCCACTTTACAAAACTTGTACTCGTTTTTCATGTTTAATGGCCATATGCCTCTACTGCATTTTGAGACTATGTGGCCTCCATCTGGTGGCTAATTGAACACCTGAAATGTCTTGTTACTTGATAATTAATGAGTCTTGGTAGACTAATCAATGCACTATCTGACTCATAGAATATGAGTTCAAAGAGAAAGGAGGATAGATTTTTGGTAAATGACTTATTTTTTATGTGACTCTTCCATGGGAGTGACATGACCACAGGAATGAACTGTTGCCATTTAACTGATTTTCAAGTCAAGAGTGACATGGAGTCTGATAAAAATAAAATAATGTACAAATGAAAAAAAAGTGAAATGCATACTGAAAAGATATCCTATGGAGTTGGAGAAGAGTTCTGCTTACAGATCAAGTAAATAAGTATATCCTTACATAGGCCAGGATATATAAACTGAAGAATGGTGTTAGGTCTGTATTGAAATGAGAATTTCACTATGGTGTTAAGAATGGTGTTAGGTCTGTGGAATTTCAGTCAGTAAATGAAAATGAATATACCTATTTCTATGATTTTTTTTATTCTCAAGTTTCATCTCAGTTTGACAATAAAACAGGAGTTAAATTTATTACCCTTCTTTATAATGTGTTTACGAGTGAATGATCTATACTGCTACTACAGATTACACCAAAAACTGGAGTAATTGTTCATTTAAATGTATATCTTACAAGAAAGCAGTGGGGAAACTAGGTTTCTTCTGGTGTGTTTTATTTGAGTTGTTGAGTTCTGTATGTATATCTTCAGATCAGTCAAAATCAGAAGCAGAAAATTCTACATGTAAGTAATCCTCAGTTGAATTTTCACACAGTGAAAATTACAATCTTCCTCTACATTTTTTAATTAAAGGGTTTGGATTTTTGAAATAATGTACTTTTTTTTCTCATGGCTATTCAGTATTTTCTGAGAGGTCAGTTGTTACGTCCTCCAAGCATATGCAGCAAAGGGAACAAATAAAGAAACTCAATATTAGAGAAGATAAATGTTTTTCAGCCAAAACAGTAATGTAAAATAGCCAAATATAGCATAGACATTTATTAAAGTGTAAAATATTAAATAAGTATAAAATAGATGTTCATTTTACAGCCTGCAGGAGATGTTTGCAGCATTCAGGTGCCAGCCACCACCATGCTACATTTGTCTGTCTGACCTTGATTATGAGGAATATGCAAACCATGACAAAAAATTCTTGTCAGCATTTGTTAGCACAGCTGTCTCAGCAGCAGAAGAAAGAAAAATAAAGCTGGAGTCAGCATAGGGGAGGACACAATTATCAACTTCAGGTAACTCTTTACTGGAAATGCTTGGAATGATTTATTTTACAGAGCAGCTGGTATCTCTATCAGGAGTTTTCTGGAACCAGGGTATTTTTTATCGCTAACAAGTGGGAGCAAGGCTTTATTTTACAGGTGTAGTTTGTTGTGCAGTGCTGTGCTGTTGTTGCCTGTGTTATGGTTTAGCATTCTCCATTTGGCCAGGGAATAGAGAATGACCGGTTTCCAGTGGCCTAAGGCTACAGCCTGTTTTTTGGATGGTGTTCTCAGTGAGATAGTAAACTCTCTGAGGATGGCTCCTGAATGTTTTTTGGCTTTTTTGAGTTGGGGGCAAGAGGCAGTGTCTAAGAAAATAGTCAACTTGAGAATTAGAGATTTTGCTTGTCTCTACAATTAATGTTATTTCATTTGAAACAAAATATTATTTTTAGAGCAGATTGAAAGCATGTGAGAGTGACCATAATAACCTGGTTACATCACTCACCTGGCTGACAAACCATCAAAATGAACTCGAATATAGTTAATTTTGGATCTCTCCTTCCTGTAGTTCTGTAGCATAGTTAATGCTTTCTGAATGCCAACAGAAATTGTTCCTGCTGAGAGTGAAATTGGTGGCAAATGCAGAATACATGAAGTATTTTCTTTTTTCCTTTTTTGCTGATGTGCAGTAATAAAGTCGGTTTTATCTGATGCAGTTTTGTGACTGTATGCAATGAAGGCACTAGTGGAAAAACGTGATAATGATGCCTTAGGAAGTGTTTTATTTACCCTGCTTGTGAAGATGTATTTCATAACTATGTTCTTAAATATTAAAAGATTAATTTTTACATGCTAAGGAAATATGCATCAGTAAAATACATAAAACTACTGCAAATCGACTATGCTTAATATAAATTACATCTGTCATGGAAACAGTGTCAATTTATGCTGCTCCCCCAACTCCCAAAGGGACCCAAGAATTATGAAAGCAAAATTACTTTTTGAAAGTAGTGTAATTAGGTGACACTTTCACTTTTTGGAACTTTTTTGTCCAGTTTGAATGCCCTCATATGAACCAGGCTGACAAGATTTTCAGCATTTTCTGAAGATGTGATACACATACATGCTCTCAAAATGTTCACTGAACTGACCAAAATGACTAATCAGTTTTAAAGTATTGACCTTGGCCTTGTACTTTAGTTGAAGTTTGGCCAAATACCAGTAGGAAGTGAATAAAGTTTTTCTGAACAAAGTATTTTGAGTGATTCACCAATTCCTCCTTCAGTCTATCAGAGGACAATGCTGTAAAAGTATTGAAGCCTGAGGCTTTTTCATTTGGAAACAGGCTTGAGTACTTACTGCAAACACCTATGCACTTCATTCCTGGTAGGAATGAATTCCCTTCGAGAAGACTTAAGAAGTATAGGAAAAGAAAGAAATAAGGAAAATAACTCAAATTTAATGTAGAGCATAGCACAGAAGTGTTTAACAAGAGTTATCAAAAAAGCTTTCTACTTTAAATAGTCAGTGCAGTGAGGGTTTCCTAGACTTCCCTTGAAAGGGAGGGTAAAAAATGAACCCTGAACATGAAAAAACCCCCTAAACACCAGGAAGGTAAATATCTTGCAAGAGGTGAAAACCTGACACTGCTGTGACTTCTCAGCTGAATGTAATTCAAAGAAAGTTGAATCCTCTTTAGCTAAAGTCCTCTTTAGCTCTTCTATCTATTATGAAGCTTACAATAGGAGAAAAAGAAAAAAGTTTGAAAATTGCTAAGCATTAAAAACGCAGACTCCAAGTGAATGCAAATGATAGTAGCAGTAGATGTTTTGTTTCTGATCAACAGCCAGTTCTGATGTCTGTCTTCCCTAACTGTAGATTTTAGGAGTCATTTGCACTTTAATTTTCCTTCCCCTCTTTAAAATGGAAACAGTACCATTTTTCACATAAACAGCTAAAAAGGGCTGCTAGAGGATAGATTTTTTGTAATGGTTACTTTGCAGTTCATTTTTTGTCTTAGCAGAACAGTGTTCAGCACTTTATGTACTTGTCTTGTGAGGCTGCATTTTGGGGGGTATTTTCCGTTCTGTAAAATTATTTCATTTCCTATCACTCTCACCTTTTCCATTCAATTTCCATTCCTGTTTTCAATTTTCCCAGGGAAAAAAATTCTTAAAAATTCTTTCCAGTTTGGAAACCTTAAGCTTGCAATGAATGATCTGAATTTTTACAGGTAAATTTAAGGAGGCTGGTGGGAATGTAACACTAAGTTGTATTCTCTATCTGAAAGCAGTGCATTGTGCTGGGTCACATAAGATGTTAGCTGTAGTTGAAGTGATACCTACCCTGTAGACATCTGGGTTTGATTACTAAAATGTGGTTTAAAATTAAACTGGATGCGTTGTAAATTCTCTGCTGTTTTGAAAAGCAACAGCCATTTCTCTTGGCAGGACAGGGTTTTGTGAGCCGCCTGCATGGGTGTTCCTCTGCCCACCTCGCTCTCTCCTCTGGATGTTTCTCCTTTTGGGCTGGTCAGGTATTTCCTGGGGATAATCTTCAGCTGGGTCAGGTACAGATTTTTCTTCTGTAACTGTGGCAGCCCTGGAGAGCTGTGTTCCTCAAGAAAAATATCCACAGTTTAAGAGTGTAAGAGGAAGGGGCTTTTTGCAAACATTATATTACTCTAATGGATTTTTCTAATGGACAAAATAAAGGGAACCATTTCTTCTATCTGCTCCACAATAAACTCAAGACCTCTTTGACCCTGGTATATAGTGCTATGGTTTAGTTGACATGGTTGTGTTCTGTCAAAGGCTGGACTTGATGAGATTAGGAGTCTTTTCCAAAGTTAATGATTCTATGATTCCAAAGAAATAATGTTTATTTTGAAATGAAAATTCTTATATTTTTAACAAACCAGTCTTGGAAACCAATAACAGTCCCAAGAAATATTTGTAGGTCAGAGCACCATAGGATTAAACTTTGATTATCAAATGTGTGAAAGTTTGCTTTGTCACATAATTGTGCACATTATTGGACTATATTTAAGTATTTTGAGTTATACCTGCTAAAGAATCTACCAGCATTCTAGTATATTAAGAGAAAAATTTCTTTACAACAGGGAAAGAATATTGTATGAAGAATTACTTTTCTGCTGGTACCAAGAAATAAATTACACTGGTATGTTTGATATTTTTTGATATTTGATGTTTTTCTTAAAGGATATAAATATCCATTCATGTATAATTTAATGTTCTTATGCTTAAGTGCATGAATTAGCTCTTCTAGAGATGGAAAGATGGGAAGAACAAGTTTACTTAATTAAGCATTTTATTGAAGGAGGGGTGTATGTGAGAGGGGTGATAATATGCTGCTTTAGAAATTTTAGAGCTGTAGATGTCATGAGCATATTGCAGTGTAGGTGGGAAAATGGACACATTGTGTATATTTGCTTTGCTGTCTATCAGAGAAGTTAATAAGCATTCTATCAGAGAAGTTAATAGTTCCTTATATCTGAGAAATAAAAGGCTGTCTTTTCAGACCCCACTGTTATTTAAATTTCAGGTACAATCCAGAGTCTTAATTTTCCATGTCAGAAGAACAGTATGATTCTTGAAGTTTTGGTGGCTCTCAGGTTTAATACTGGTTCAATAAAATATTTCCCCTGGGGCTGGTTTATGAATATGGCCAGTGAAATAAATCATTCTTTCTCTCAGTACACTCTAGCACAACTTGTGCTTCTGCTTTGATGGCCCATAGGTGTGCTGGTTTCCCTCTCCTCCCCTTCAAAGTGCCGTTCTGGCAGGCACTATGATTTGCTGTCTTTCTCACTTCTGGAAGAATGGCGAAGTCTTCTGTCCCGCAAGGCTCTGAGACAAAATACCTGAAACGAACCCAAACTGCCGATGTGGAATTCTTTATCTTCTGAATTATTTGATGAAGTTCACATATGAAATTCTGTTTCCTCTTCATTTATTGTATTTGATTTTGAACTAAGAACCTGTCAAAAAGTGAGAGTGGAGGGAAAACAGGACAATAATTTAATTTTAAAGATAGCAGCATAATTTAAGACAACAGGATGCTCATGGCATTATTCCAGGGATTGCTAGCATTGATGCCAAAATTTACTGTTGCAAAAAGATATCTTTTATTATAGAAAGATAAACACATAAAAGATTAACAAAGATCAGAGAAAAATTTTGAAAATTATCTGTTGTGCAAAATTTATGAAATAAATTAATTTTAAAAGCCTTAGTTGGGTATTTGGAGTGTAGATATCCTTGTCTCTACAGCTTTGGTATTCAACTGAATGAGCCTTATTGTTTTCAGCTTTTAAACTCAGAGTGGAAGCTTAGATATCAATTATGATATGATTTTTAACAATTACAGAATCATAAACTGTACAGACTTGAAAGAGACATTTGATTTAATTTGCATTTTGAAAGAAGATATCCAGCTCTGTGTTTAAATTCTGTGGATATCTAATCCTACACCCACTTGGTGATTAACAGAACACATGCTGGAATTTAGTTGTGGGCATCCTTACCATGAAAGGTGCAGGTTGTGATGCTTTTTTTGAGGATTTTTTTAAAGTGTTTTAAAATAAGGTCTTCAAAAAATGTGCAACTTGTTAATTTTCTTTGTATTGTATTGTATGATGCTTTTAATACTATTATAAGGGAGAGGTTGTCTGTTGCAGTCTGTTTCCATTATATCTTTCAAATCTGTACTCAATTTCTGTTTGGGGTGAATATTTATCTCTGTAAATATATGTAGTGTGCTCAAAATGGAATAAAAAAGATTGCCAAATGGTTTTAATACATTTTATTTAGATATTTGAGATTATCCCACTCTATGAGAAAAATAGTGCCTTTAAGGGTAATATATTTCATTACAAATATTGTATAGAGTGATTAGAGGTACAAAGAAATTTCATCTTAGTTGACAGTGACATGAGTTAAAGGCAAAATTTCAGTGCAGGAATACAGAATAAATTGCTGGTTCTTTGAATTTTTTTCATGTTCAATCAGTTTGAGGATAATTAATTAGGTAGTCATACCAATTAGAGAGAAAAATACTAAAGATATTTGATATTTTTAATGTGGAATAACCTTATGGTTTCTGTGTTTTGGTTGGTTTGTTTTTTTTTTTTTAAAGGCAAAGTCTTTAACTGCTTGGGCTAGGAACCAAATATTAATACGTCATATCCTTAAAGAATAACATAAAATATATTAAAAATCCCTGAAAATGTTTGTTTCAGTTACACAAATCACATGTGTACCCTGAGACCTTGACCTGAGTGGAATGAAAAGTCTTTTCAAACCTGCCTGTTGAATGGTATAAATGGATATTAAAAACCTGTTTCCTCTTTGATGCTCTGAGTCCAGCTTTTGAATATGTGGCAGATGGAACTTGTTTTATTCCTGTCCCACTGTCAGTGTAATAACTGGCTATGCTGCATGTAGTGCAGGATGAGTAGGTAGGGAAATCAGAGTGGGACTGAGGAAACTAATGCTATACTGTCCTTGAAATTTCCTAGTACTGCATGAATTTCAAAGCAATATAAATATTAAAATAGCATTAGTCTCACTAATAGGGAATAAATAGTGTTACATTTCAGTATAATTTTTCTTGTCATGTCATTTGCTCTGTCGTATGTTGCTAATTAAAGATTACAGGAGAGAGCTCCCTTGAGGTAATGCATGGTTATAATCTCTGTTTGAAAAAGATTTGCTTTGGATGTCTGTTGACCTTTCCACATTTAAAATGTTTTATGAATTTTCCTGTGCTTGCTGAGGCCTTGGCTAGGTGATTTTCAGTCTCATGTTCAGGTACATAAGTATTGTTTGGAACTGTGATGGCCCTATTATCCTTTAATTGTTTTAAAGGGGAACCAGTTGTCTCTTCTCTCAAACAACTGTTCCTTATACAAGAAAAGAAACAGAACCACATCAGCTAAGTTGTTCACAGAGGCAAGGTCACAGTAAGTTGTAATACAAAATACATGACTTTTTGAAGAATAGAAAGTTTAATTTTAGCAGTGTTATACAATGAACAAACAAACCCCATTTTTTACAAAATATCAAGGTGTTATGTTGAATGCAGAAAGTTAGGCCAAGTGCTAAATAAGTTTCAAACAAAGAAATGATAAATGACTGTTGTATGAAAGCGGGAGAGCTAAGATAAGAAAACCAAAAGGGACGGACTTGGTGGACAAAGCAATTTTTTCCATTTTGTAAGATTACATTTATGAATAAATGTCCCCCAGGAGCAGAACTGAACACTGGTGCAAAATGTGAAATTAAGATCTCTTCATGGACTATTTGTGGAAGTTTGATGTCACCCTCCAAATTTTATATTCTTTTTTTATTCTAATCAATAGTAAAGATTAGAAATTAAATGAATAATAATGAATTTAAATAAAACCTAAATGGGCCAAAGATATTTCTGATCTATTGAGGCCATTTCCACAATCCTTATATAACTTTTAAGTTGGCAAATCTCTCTCTAAAATGAAAACTGGCTTTCTTTAGAACCTCAGAAACAGAATTTTCATAACTCATTAATGCAGTGGATTAGACATAGATTATTAATTAATTTATTTTAGTGATGCACTTACTTAATAATTTCTTTCTGATCAAGTTGGAGTCTGCTCTCTGCTACCTCTGAAGTTTCATTACTACAGGGAATAATTAGGAATTCTTTAGCAGGTAACAATAGTGTAACTAATTTTGCTTTACGGTGCTTTGCACTTTGACAATCACTTAAACTAGCTTTGAATATGTGTTGCCTGATTAGGTAGTAATTTTAATCCACTTTTGTAGGAGAGACACTTTGCAGAAATAGCTGAATAACAAGTGTTGAGTGTAGACAAAAGGTACATAATGAAAGGAAATGTCTAATGGAAATGTGCATCACTCAGCATCTCAGGGAGGGAGGTATGCGTGTGAGTGTGTGAAGAATATTGCAAAGGTGAAATACACTGGTGTAAGGTTTTTTAGTTATGAGAGTCACAGTTCTGAGTCACACAGGAAATTTAAAGAAAATTGTCTTTATAATTCTGTCTTTGATCATCCTATTTTTAATCTAGTATTCTGCGTTGTCTTGCTCCCAAGGAGAATGCATGTGTGAAATATGAAATTAGGTGCTTTAATGGGCTTTAATGAAAGTCCTCTTGAAAAGCCATTCTGTATGCAGGCACATGTTTGTGTAATTGTTTGGCAGACCAAATCCTGTGGACATAGAAGGTAAACCTGCTAATGGACTTGCAGCTAAATGCTCTAGAGTAGCATTTGTGTATGTTAACATGCTTTTAGTTAATATGAAACAAATGGGAAAAAATATTATCTATTTCCATCTTGAATTCTATTACTGCATTTTTTGTTGAAAATAATGGTTTCTAGATCTACTGAGAACAGTGTATGACAGAAAATTCTAATTTTTTTACAGTATTGAAAAACTTTTATGACTTTCTGTAATATTGAACTGAATAATTTCTTCTTGAACCTTAACATTTTATTTACTTTGTTTTACTAGCAGCTTTTGAAAGTATACTTGCTCATATTTATCAGTAGCCTAATTTAAGCCAAACAGCTGTGGCAAGTAATTGTAATTAAACTGCAGCCTCTGGTACTAATGAATGGACAGAGTATTTGAGTCTGACCTGTTCATTGATGTGTTCATAGCCTGAAGAAGTTTAACAAGAACGTCACAATCCATGAATAACAACTAGTGTTTCTCTCCTAACTGCAAAATTCTGGATTACTTTAAATGAAACCTAAAATCTGTGCTTTATCACATATGGCATCCTGACATGATTAATTTTCTTAGGGGATAGTGTGTGAACTGGACAAGAACCCAGGAAGATTTAAAGATAACATTGTAAATGCCACAGTCAGCACTGGCTCTGAATTCTATAATTACTCACCATTTGACCAAGAAACTTCATAACTTCAGTGGTGCAAAATTTTCTCTGTATTTTGTGTGGATGTTTTTATTTGTTAAGACAAATCATTAGTGCTAAAAAGACCAGGCAGAAGAGATTAATTTTAGATGCATTTTGTCTGTGTGTAATAATTCTGCTAATAGTTCATTACTTCAAAGCATTGAAGACAACCCCAGGCACAGATTTTAGGGAAGGAGTACGTCTTGCAAAATATATCGTCCACAATTTACTTTTAATTTACTGAATTCAATGACTTAGTCTGAGACTCAAAGTCACACAAGACAAAGTGCATCTTGTGTCATTCTCATTTTGATAAGAAACTGTCTGACATTTTGAAAAATTACCTACTCTGTAATCACAATCAGAATATATAAAAGCTCCGTGATACAGAATTGTTTCCTTATTCACACTGGACTCCTGTTCATAAGCTATTACCTGAGCTGTGGATTTTGGCTGATAAAGTCAGGCTGAGGTGAACTTGTCTTGAGCTATTGTAGAGAACCATATTGGCAGGATATTCAGGTGCCCAGAATGTGAATTCTCTTGGGAAAATAGAAACAAAATTAATAGGATTGTTGTCCCTATAGGAACAGTTTTCCAAGGTTGATTCAGACACCTGATTTTCTTAGGAGGTGGTATTTAATACTGATGTTATCTTACAACATATTATCGTAAAATATAGGTACAGCATATCTTTGCATATCATTCCATGTAAACAGAGAGCATACTAAGTGAACAAGCAGAAAAGAAAGGTGTTAACTTTAGCATTATTTGTAGCTATAATATTTTATGAAAAATCCTTTGCTGGGATTTTTTCCCTTCTGGGAAGCTGAGGAACCCCAGGAAAGGAATGGAAACAATAACTGTCTGCTGCTGTGGAATGCAACAGGTGCACCTGTGATTGGTGCATGTTGGTTGTTTCTAATTAATGGCCAATCACAGAAGCAGCCGGCTCGGACTCTGAGGGTCACAAGATTTTATGCATTCTGTTCTTGTTCTTTCAAGCCTTCTGATGATCTTTCTCTCTCAATTCTTTTCGTATAGTTTTAATGTATTATTTTAATATAATATATATCTTAATCTAATAAACCAGCCTTCTGAAAATAGAGTCAAGCCTTGCATCTCCACACATGGAGAGTTTCCAACGATTATTAAACTATTTTGACTGATGAGGCTCTCTTAGAAGTGATATAAAAACTGCAAAGCTGTATCAGCTGATTGAAGGAATCAATCTTCCATTAGTATTTTGCTGATTTTACAGGAAATAATGCTGAATAGGTAACGTAAGCAAGACCATCCATGTCTGAGAAGGACAATTACACAATTTATATGACCTAAATAAAAGAAATGTGATGGCTCCTTGAAGTGGAAAATTGCTTTACGGTCAGTGTGTGAACTTCACTTTCAAATATATGCAACAATTCTGGTTTTGGAAGATCTAGTCTAACTCCGTTATCTGTTAAAACAAGCTTCATAATTCTAATACATAATAAAATGAAATTATTTACAAAGACATCAAAGGAGAGCTTGATTTTTATATTATTTCTTTCTTTCAAATGTGCTCAAATAGCTGTTCTCCCCTGGTGTGAAAGAAGAAATTCAAGTGGTCTTCTACATTCCAATATCCTCTTTAAAGCAGAAGTCCTTGAAGGCAGAGGGTAAGGTCTGTGTAAGACATTTTGCTTTTAATAGCTTCAACTTTGTAATGTATAAAATTCCTCCTCCTTTCTCCTCCAGAAGAGTAGATCAAATTGCTGTACTGCTTGAAAGGGATTTCTCCTCTGTTCCTTTTATTTGGCACATAGTTGTGGAACTTTGTGTTGTTTGCTTTCATCTGATATTTAACATTTGCACCTGATGGTTTGCCAAATTATTTTATATCTGTTATCAGATTTCTTCATTTGGAAGACATCAAAATTTAATTGGCACTTGTACCATTTACTAGACAATTTTTCAAGAAGCATCTTAAGTATTTTTCTGTCTTCCAAGCTACATAGTAGGTCTGTAGAAACCTCTTGTAAGATGTCGGGACTCTTCTAGGGCAACAGCTTGCTAAGAGTTTATCAAAACTCAAGTTAAGAGGTTTTATTTCCTTGTTCATCTGAAGATGATAAGTAAAGAACTTTTGTCCTTTATAGTTTTCTTCTTAGTATTTTTTTTTGTTCTATAGAATAGAATACATTGCCAGTTTTCCCCTGTAATTTCCATTATGAATAGGAGCTATTATGATAGGATTGTTGGTTTTAGATTATCCTGAAAATTAGAGATGTAGAGTTGGTCATTAACTGGTGAGAGTGATAGTGTAACACTATTTTGCAACATTTTCAACAATATTGTGTGGAAATTAAAAAAAAAAGGAATAAAAATATTTCCTTATTTTCAGCCAAAATATATACAGAAAAATATAGAAAAACTATTCCTAAAGGATTCAAGATTTTGAAGAATATGATTTTATACTCTAAGGAAAGTATCTCTGTAGATATGTATTTCTTTCAATAGAAAGTAATATTGAATTTTAAAGGGCTGTTTACTGTGGAAAGATGTTACTAGAACAAATGGGTCTTAATGGGTGAGCTACTCAAAATTATGTTTGACACTGTTTATGAAAGAAAGAGCTAGCAACAGGACAAACTGTCAAGTAAAATATTGTTTTTTGCATTTGGTGTATTCTAATCAAACCCAGATTTTATTTTTTTCTGGATCATGTCAGATGACAACAAGTTATACTTTAGTTAGACACAAATTACTGATATCAGTAGCTGAGGCAACCATGCAAGATTCTTAAGTTTCAAGGTTTGTTGTCTCATTGCTTTGGTATACTTGTGAAGGATGGGAAAATACTTGGTTTGATGATTCAGTCCTCATGTTTATTTATCTAATCTCTGTATTTTTCCCAGTATCAAGTACATTTTAAAAGATGATTTAAACACATTTAGTAACATGTCTTAGACTAATCTTTTCCAGTGCAAGGGTAACTTTTAAGTTCTCCTTGTGTTTTCAAAGTAACTGTAGGTAAGGCATAGAAGAGACAAGTATTCTGTGACTCTCTAGACATGTTGACTGTCCTGCAGTTTATATACAGGACAGCACAATGGTTTAATATGCAATGTTAGGGATAGGGAACATATTTTTTCCAGGCCTCCCTAGTAACAGCATTGCAGGTTGCTGTGATTAATATCTCCAATTTTGACATAGCTGTTATCCAATTACACATTTAAAACTGTAATATGCCGTCTAAAATAATGCACTGATTGTATTTGACATTCACTGATGTCAGAGATGCTGTTAAAACTGCTATTCTGGTCATGCAAATGACCAAGCATTACTTGCAGGTCGTTAAGCAAACACAAGAAAGAGAAGCTTGTGTTGTTTTCATAGGCTTTGGATCAGAATGGAAACCCACATAGTAACAAGAAAAGAGGTTAAGCTCAACAAGAAGTTGCACTTGAAACTTTCACACTAGAGTTCACAGTACTTACCTGAAAACTTTTAATTATAGCTACTGGTGTGATACTGCCTGAGGTTTTTCAACATTTCTTAGTTTGGAGGAAGTCTGAAGTTCACACAGCAAAAAATAAGAGAAAAACAAATGATTCTCCCCTTCTTTATTTCTTCAATTCTGCACATATCTTCTAACTAATAATGCATCATTTGCACTTGGTGTGAATTTAAGAAAAAAAAAATCACAGGCAATTAGAAACCTCATCCATCAGGGTTTCAGAGGACAGTTCAATGTATTCCTGCAGTTTGATGAAGTAAGGGACTACTTTATTTTTCCACTTACCTACGTAAGCCTTATCATCACAATAATGGCAGCTCAATCAATGAATTGCAGAGGCAACTGCTATATCAGTAAGGAGGTATTATGTAGTAAAAGGGTCAGGAAAAGGTGTGTCTAATAGGAAGATTTGAACTCTGTTTTGTCATGAACCAAAACTCCTACTTGCTGCAGAAAATGTCAGCAATAAATAAGATTGGAGGATGTAATTATTTTAGTCACTTTCTACTGTGCACTCTTGTAGTCTTTCGTTTTATGTTGCCAGTGTTCTGAAATTGTAGCAGATGATTGTCATTACAGTACATCTTGAACCATGTGTTACTGAATATCTTTAAATTTCTCTTGTAATATATTCCTATCACTGTCATTATGGCTGCAAAAATCTTAGTGTCACTTCAGTTAATTGTAGAAGCTGAATTATGTTGTCTAACTTCCAGTGATGCAGAAGAAAATATGCACTTGCATGCTGCTATTATTCAAATTGAATTTTCAAGCTGAACAGTAAAAAGTCTTTAGTTCACAGCATATTTTGCACATAAATCCAAACAGCGTGCTGAACTGTGACATCCAGAACAAAAATTATATAAGCAGGTTGCTGAGCTTGCTGTCTGTAATACACTGGGCATTCTGAGGCTATAAAGCAAAACAATGCTATAACCAACCCTTTTATATTACCAAAAATATATTTTCTTAGTTTGTCTTTGAAGTTACTTCTTGATCCATTGATGAACTCCTGGTTTGCTGAATGTTGTGAAGGGAGCATGACAAGCAGGTTTTTCTACCTTGCAACATTAGCCACCTGTGTCAGTTTTCATCCTACAGAAGGAATATAAAGTGACTTTCAGATTTAATCTGTTACAATTGTGATCATTCCTGATAGTCAGACTTTATCAAAACTGTATGACAAAATGAAATCCTTCTTTTAGGTTTGGGTCATCTCTAGGATAATATTAAGAGATGAGGTAGGTATTAATCCCTTTTTGGTCAAATCCAGACTTTACTAATGCTCCTTTTGGATTCCTGATGTCATAAACCAGCACATTCTGAACTTCTCAGTATTTCATATGAAGTCTTGCTTTGCTCAGCTTTTTCTCTTGTGGCTGATAGTTTTCTATGTGCAGGGACTTAAAAAATGGAAAACACACTTGCCACACTGCCTTGTTTTTTTTTGACAATGACCTGCCAGTAGGCTACTTTTGGCTAGATCAGAAGACAGAAATAATTATTTCTGTGTTCATAAAGGGATTTCCTGAAGGAGTGACTGTATATATACTAAGATACAAATGCTTAGAGAATATGTATTGCTTGAGAGTGAAAGGAAAGGAAATGAAATCTTGCGGTTTCAAAGAGGATCAATTTGGCAAGCTTTGGCCCATATCCCTGCACTTCATGGTATCCCATGAATTTAGATGATTTTCCCTTTGGTGAAAATTATTTTTTTTATTTTATGTTGGGTAGGTCTTCTTGTACAATTCTTCTCCTGTCTTTTCTGTATTCTTGTTTCATTTTTTGAGTTTGCTACTTCAGTTATGTTGGTTTTGGTAAATTCTGGTCCTTTTCACTTTATTTCATTTATTCCAATCCATTTGATTAAAGTCGCTTCATTTCCAAATTTTGGGGTTTTTTAATCCCTTCAATCCATAGCTAAGATGAGAGGAATCAAAACATTTCAAAAAGCAATGGACAAGATATTTTTCTTCTAGAAATCGGTTGTCAATTAGTGGATGAAATTGGGATTACAAGTTTTATACAGTTTGCGTGGCCAAGCATTGGTAGTGGGTGGGGGGGGGGCAGAATACAGGGGTGGCTTCTGTGAGAACCTGCTGGAAGCTCCCTCCATGTCCACCACAGCCAGTTCCAGGCAGCTCCAAAGATGGATACGCAGATCAAGGCTGGGCCAGTTAGAAACGGTGGTAATGCCTCTGTGATAATGTATTTATGAAGAAGGAAAAACCTGTTATGGCACAGATGTAGTTGTGGCCAGAGAAGGGTGGGGTGAAAATAAGTGAGAGTAACAGCTCTGCAGACCCGAGGTCAGTGGAGAAGGAGGGAGAGGAGGTGCTTCTGTTTCCAGAGCAGAGATTTCCCTGCAGCCTCTGGTGGCGACCATGGTGAGTCATACTGTGCGCCTGCAGCCCATGGAGAGCCACAGGGATTCAGAGATCCACCTGCAGCCTGTGGAGGCGACCCACACCAGGGCAAGTGAATGCTTTAGAGCAGGTTTTGACCCCGTAGAAGAGCCGAGATGAGAGGGGCCCGTGCTGGAGCAGCCTGTCCTTGAGGGTCTGCACCCTGTGGAAGAGTGACCCATGTGGCAGCAGTTGCAGGTTACAGAGACGTTCCCTGTTTGCTGTCTATGCAAGCCCATAATCTTGGTTTACCAAGGTTCTCTTGGTAATTTTTTTCTAAGATGACAGCACATCTTTTTTGTTTCAGATTTGAGATGTGCTGTTGCCCACTATTTCTGAAACAACTTATTTATTCCTGCACTGTCTTGCTTCCAAGGCATTATTTTTTCTATATTTATGTCTAAAATAATTATCATGAATTCAGACTATTTCTATGAGATTTAAGGTAGTTCTTAGTGTAATATAATGACATTTGAAACAATGTAGACATTCCTTTGCCAAGTGTCTTACAATATTATTAAATATGCTTATCACAGGTAGCCAATTCTAAAAACCTCAGTGTAAGTTGCTGCCAAATCATTTAATGAACCATGGAATAGACACCTGTTTTAGTGTTCTGTTTACACTAAAAGGAAAAGAAAAATGAAAGGACTGAGGCAATAGTGGCTCTTTTAATTGGCTTTAAATTCTTTCAGATTTGAAACATTATTACAGTTGAATGACAATGTTCCTCCTGTATTGCTCATCCATCTACTCAGTAGCTGAGACTGTGATTTGTATCCCAATAAACTTGGTCTCTAATACCTGAAGATGCTGAATTAATAGGTATTTAATATCCTTGTGCAACCCATCTACTTTGTGACCTTACCAAGTTTTTGATAGTGAGGAGAAAAGAGGAAATGGACTCTTGCTGTAATAACTCTCAGCTTTCTTTGTTTTTTGCTCACTGAAGATCATATTGTATTTCTTGTATAACTTCTCTTTTGAAGTTTCCTGGTGAATATGGCATACAAGATTTAAATTAATTTGCCTTTTAAGCCTTGTTCAAATGTATATATTTGTATCATCCGTTGCTTATGGTTCAGCTGCTTTCCTACTTGATCTCTTCCACTTTGAATATTTAGGTAAGACTGTATTGTTTCCATTGACTCCCAAAACAATACTGCAGTCACTGACAGTTTTACGTTCCTAATGATATTTTAGAACATTTCTGCTTGACTCCATTCTATTATCTTTTAAATTATGTGTACTCAATCTGTTGTTTACTAACTTTCATGTAACAGAAAATATAATGTAACCCAGTAGGATTTCAATGTTTACAACATCTGATTGATCTTAAATACTTTATTGCTTTTTAATAGCTAGATCCATCCTGAAACTGAAGGTGTATTCTTTGTTAAATCCCCTATTTGCTGTAAAATCCATATAAGAAATTTCATAATCTTTACCAATTCTTACAATTAATGTCAATATCTTCCTGATAGTTCTTCTCAGAAATTCTGTTCTCTTTATTCTCATCCCTGAAACATTAGATGTATTTATTCAGCTATAAAATTTAGTGGTGTTTCTGAGTTCCAGTTGCTGCAAAATGAAAGATAGTTAATGGACATATAAAAATACCAACCTCAAGTACTATTACAATAAAAGTTGAATTGTGGAACAGTTATCTGCAAGCCAGTGAGGTATTAAAATCATATTTAATGGTAAGTAATGAGATCACATGGAGAATAGTCAGGGTATCGCTTCTGAAAGCTGTGCAGTTTTAACCTTGAACTTGACAGCAGAAAAACAAATAGCTGTTCTGCTTGATCTCTTTTGTTCAAAAGCAGAAACACTGAAAGGAAACTTCACTGCAATTTCTTCATCATATAGGTGAGTAGTGATGATAAATTCTTATTTTTCTAATAAGGGGAGTGCACTTCTGTAGTGTCTGCAGTAACCTCCACACTGCTTCTAAGGATTTTATTATACTTTCTTCTTAAACCTAATTTTTATAAACTTCTTTATTTTCTGTTATTTACCTCTGAAACTTAATGTGCTCACTCTTTCTTTGTTCCCAGAATCTGCTGTATATATGCTTTTGTGATCAATGTTTAAAAACTGGCACTTTTGAAAGAGATTTGAAAGTTTTATGAGATTTGTTTAAACTAAATCTCGTACATCACATAGATCCACTTTAAGATTCATTAACTAGCTCTTTCTTGGTACAAAATGCAACAATGTTTACAAGTTTTATCTCTATATGATGGTATTGTGACATGACATTCTTGCAGATTTTCAGAACAGTGGGAATTACCTGACAGAAATGCTTTTCCTCCTTTGGTGCTTTGATTTCTCTAAGCATATTGCATTTGGTGGGTGTGGGTGTAGGGGTGTGAGTGTGGGTGTATCGCTCCTTGATGACATAAACCCCAAATCCTAATTTTCAAATTTAGGCTTAGAATTTTATACCACACAGGTTTTGTGTTAATTTACACGTTGGTTAATTTGATTTGATAATTCATTTAAGACAGAGAATTACTGTTCCTATAACTCAAATTACCTTTCCTGAATATTTTATGCTCTGCTCTCACACAGAGAGAAGTTTCTCACAGATTGATTGTCTGGTTCCCATAAGTTTTCAACACATACTGTATATTAATCTGTTACTTTACTTTGGATCACACATTCCAATTCCTCCATCTTGTTTCTTAGGCTTCCAGCATTTACAAAGTGGAAGACATGCTACTGATTGGTTAAATTTTTGTCACTCTTAAAATGGCAGTTTGCTTATTATTTCTGTCCCCGGACCTGTCCTTTTTTTTTTTTTTTTTGAGAATACAGACTTTTTTGTCTTCATATTTACAAATGTTATCTTAAACCCTGTGTATTTTCTCCTGTCAGCTTTCCCTCACTACTCAGCATAAAGTTCACTGTCAACCCTGCTCATTTTCATCATCAGCACCTTGGTTCCTTAGAGATGAATTCATGTCCTTTGCTTATGTCCAGAGTGCCCTCAATTCCTGAAAAATTGAATAATCCTTCTTTTACAGCAAATTCTGAAACTGTGTGTCGTGTTGAAACCAAGTGTGGGTTCTAACAACACTTCAGAGATGCTAGCAGAGACCTTGGTTGTGTTTTTTAGAACTGTATATTTTGGGTCTGAAATTTTTCCTCTTGCCTCTGTCATTAATATACGTGGAGAAAACAATCCTGTTACTCTCCCTGGCCTTTCCAAGCTGGTTTCTTTTAATGGCTGTATCTTCCTGACTGTTACCTTCTAGGGATCAGAAACCCCAAAGCATCTCTGCCTAAGAAAGGGGGCTTCCACCTATCTAAAATGTTTTCTTTTTCCAGAAGGGCATTCTTAGTACAGAATGATACCCATCTGTGTATTGTGCTAGTCTTCTCCTTTCTAGACTTTGAAGTTTCTGAGCATTCCTATGAGCCTCTGCACCCCTGAAATCCTACTGCAGTGAAACCACTACTTACATGATCATTTCATGTAGTCTTGTGTCTCTGCTTGTTTACTGAAGCTCTCAAGCTTTGGAGAAGCACAGAACATGGGTATTCTGGTCAAAGAATTTATATTGACAATTAATTGCAGTCTTTGCACAAGGTGGTATGATGCAGTAACTTTTATAATAGCAGGTTTTTTGTTATATAAACCACAATTACCTACGTGCTCCACCTCATATAGTAAAGCCTTACTTGCTAACTGACACATGCATGAAAATCTTCCATGAAAAACCACTACAGAATTGGAGTTGGGGAGAAAAAATTCAAACATTTAAATTTATAGCAGAAAGAAAAGTAACGTAATGGAATGGAATAGGTTTCAAGGGACTTTGAGTCCCAATATATTTTACTTTTTGTCTTTTTGTTAGCAGATATTTGCTGTCTTTACGTTTTCTTTCTATTTTTAAGAATTATTTAAAACTCACAACCTATAATTATGTTTCCTCCTCTTCAAATAGGAGGGGTTTGGTAGTAACAGCTCTTGTTAGAGTTGTAAATTCACACATTTATTTGCGTATGCATATTCCTAAATCACAAATGCAGATTGCTTATGTGTCTAAGCAAATTAGAGTTTATTACATGCAATAAGAACCTCATCTGTGCCTGGTAGTTCTGTTCAGGTATCATGTCCATTTAGGCACAAATAACTAGTGGATATCTGTCTCATTGTGTATTTAAAAATGCCTCCTCTCTGTCACATATGGTGTCATTTCACACCTACATAACAAGAAAAAGCAAGAATTTTCCAGTTTCAAGTTGGGAAACCGTGATAATTTATGCAAAAAAATAGAATTTTTTAAATGCATGTTTTGCTTTGCATTCATATAGAGAGGATGTGGAGTAAAAAAATTATCTGTGACATTACTCTCTGTTTTAAAAACTTCACAAACACATGGATATGTGCATAAGATGTAGCAGTAAATATTGAATACAAAATAGGTTTTTGCTATTTTGCGTATGAATTTTTGCTGTTTTGAATATGATTTTTTGCTGTTTTGAATATGATTATATTTTTTTGCTTTATGGTTGGATATGTATGTATAAGTACATCAAAGTATGTCTTGCAATTAATACACACGTAACTGGTCACATCTGTGAATATTTCAACATGTACTTTATTGCCATAGTATCCTTGTCTCATAAAAATTCCTGTTGCAAATATCAGGCAGGTCCTGGTAATCTGCAGCGTGTTGTTGCAGTTCATATTTGAAGGAAAACAGGACCAAACCTGGGATCTAAATTTGTACATAAAAATGTTTATAATCTTATTATTTCAGTCATCCACATAGCTTTAGGTGTCTTTGTTTTGTTTTGGGGTGTTATATTTTGTTTTTCTACTGTCCTTCCAACTCAACATTGTTAATCCCAGTTGGAAGAATTGTTCTGGAAATCACTCAATGGGCAGCCACATGACATTTGTCATATTTTAAAACTATTTGGAAAAGCCTTTTGCTTTTGGCTAAAGGTTAATGACAAAGCATGTCTTGCCTTCCAAATTCTGTTACAATCAAACTAAAAAGATTTATTTGAAAAATTAAATAATTCATAAACAAATAAAATACCACTTCTAAGTATCACTTATGCCAATAAGTATTATTCCCTTAGATAAAGGACATAATTTTGGGATATTTGACATCTAAAAAGACCTTTGAAATCCCTAAATTCTGTACAGTTTATACTGAGTGATTAACATCTATGCTAAATAAAAGGACATAATGATGATGTACTCCTTGGTAGAATAATCATTAAAATAACAGTTTCTGTCTGTTCTCCCAGTATTACTCAATTGTAATAATGCAAAATTTAAAAGGAAATTTTAAATCCCATGGTTATAGAAATTCTCTCTGCAAAAAGAATGTGGAGGAAAAGTATTTACTTTTATGTGTGCAAATACTCACACTGACTTGGATGTTCCTCAAAAATAAGTCTGTGTAATATAAGCATGGCCATGCTTAAATGCCATTTTCAGTGTTTTTGGCAAACAATACCATATCTGCCATGTTTGTAACTTTTAGATTTTTGTTGGTTTTTTTTTTTAATTTCAAGAATATTGAGAATAGGTAAGTGAATGAGATTAATAAGGACTGTTTTCAAAAGCAGATACTATGTGTTCATAGTTGAGGAATTTTATGCAAATATTGATGAATGCTCATCCTGCATGTAGGATAGAGAGGGTCACTGCTTGATGGCTTAAGTCCTTTCCAGCATCTGACTGATGGAACTGAGCATCATGACAGACTGTGCTATCCTTCCTGATTAGGATGTGCAAACGGAGTGCAGACAGCTGCAATGCATCCTCATTCTTTTTCAGTCTGTCTCACTCGAGCTGGAAGGCAGACACTTTCATTTTCTAAACAGTTTACTTCCAGTGTCGTTCCTGGCATTTCTCTTTCAAATTTGCTCTGTACTTCATCTGTTGTCTGGTGATGTCCTTTTCAATATCTATGGCAATATAGAACATGGCCAGGGTTACCAATTATCCAAAACTGAATTTAGAATCACCTTACTGATGGCATTTCAAATTTCAGCAAACTACAACAGCAATTGGCTTTTAACAACTGCTGTTAGAACCTCGTCAAGCTGATATAGAAGACAAACTACATATTGATTTGTAAATCCATTGATAAACCCATGGATTTCACAGCTGGACTGGCTTAGATATTTGTACATGTAAATTTTTTAACAGCAAATTGCTGAAAATTTTTAAATTCAACCCTTCTGCTAGTATTCTCTCTGCTAGATTTTATGATGGCTTCTGACACAGATGTAAAAGTTACATCTGCAGAAGTACTTGTAGGATATAGTTGGTCATCTCTGTTTTCTGCTGTTTTTCCTGTCAGCATTGCCATCTGCATGCCAGTGGTTAAAGCTGCATGGAACTATTTGCAAGGGAATATGAAACAATCCTTGATGAGTCTGATGATCAGCACTTAGCATTAGCAACACATTTTTTTGGTTACTTCATTCACCTGCAAAACCTGAAGGTTAAAAAGCAGCATGAAAAGATTAAAACTTTCAGGATTTTTTTTACGTGACTTTTAAAAAGGAAATCTTTCCACAAACCTTACTATTTTATGGACAAATCTATGAAAGTGGCTTCTGACCATGAGCATATATAATGAAACACAGTAATCTTAATTATCCCAACACTCATTTGAAACAGCAAAGAGATGGTGAGTCTTCCTACAGGGATAGTAATGAAACTGCCACTGCGGTGGTGGACAAAGAAAGGAGAAGGAATTAGGTTTTGAAACTCCCTGACCCACCCAATTTCCAATTGCTTTTTAGACGTGGTTTATGGTCTTTTCAAGTGTTCTAAATTAATCAGCTTTTGCAGAAGTTAGATCAGGGCTCACTCCAACTCCAAATGAAATCTCAAAAAAATTTGAAATAATTAACCTGCTAAACCTGGCTGCTGGGAAACATGCTGTTAGTACATGTGGCTTGCAGGGCCCTTCATGCAATTCACTCCACAAGATGCTCTGAAACACAGGAGGGAAAAGAATCAGCTGACAAAACCAGCAGCGATTGATTGAGGACATTGAACCTGTTTATGCTAATTTTAAATTTTGTTTAATAGGAACAGGTTTTTTTCTAAGACTATTGCTTATGTTTTAATAGAAGTGACTTGAATTCCAAAGGGAAGGAAAAGTCCCGGTGAACCGTGTTTCTTTTTAAATGAAATTGTCTTTATCTTGTAGCTGCAGTTTGGTAGACAGTGAATTTCATTTGAAAACAGAGGACAAGAGAAGAGTGACTGAGTTTATTTTTATTCTAAGTTTATTCTAACTTGTTCATTACCAACACTCAATATCTCTCACCAGTTTAGGAGAAAACTTGATATAGAGAGTTTTCCTTCAGGAAAGGGTTTTGTAGAGGAACACAATAGTTCACAAATACTTGTTTCTCACAAAACTAGCAAAGGGCTTGCTATTTCAATAGATTTAATTTTAAAAAATATATAGATTTACAGGTAAAAAACTTTTTTTTTTTTTTCCCCATCCTGCCTCTAGCAGTACTTCTATCAAAGTAGGCGGTAGTAATAGTGTTTATTAGTACCTTCATGAGTAGATATAAACAGAGGCATAAAAATATTTTTGCAAGGTATTCTTTATGCTTTTAGATCTGTTCAGTTATTTATCTTGTTATTAATTCAGTGGGAGTCTGGGTGACTCACACACTTACACACTTAGTGACTCCTTGGTTACATTTCCCTCCCTTGTCCTTTAGTCCATTTAACTACTCTTTTGGGCAGAGTTTATTTAAAAAATGTAAGTTTGAAACTGTCCCTATGAATTTCCTAGTCTGCAGAAGAAATTTTATTGTTTTGTATTCATTTAAACCTCTTATGTGATGATAAGGGAGGAGTGAGGGGAAGCTGTAAATTTAAACAGCTGATACAAGTTACTTGAAATGAAAATAAATTTAATGAGATTCTCATACACTGTTATGAAGTTGGAACCCAGTTTCTCAGAGGGAAAAAACAGGGACATGTCCATGGAAGCTTGTGGACTCTCCATCCTTGGAGATGCTCAAGGCCAGGCTGGATGTGGCTCTGATCAGGTGTGTGGGGGAGCAGAAATTTATTATGTTTGGGGTCCTTCCAGCCCTAGGTATTCTATGATTCTATGCTAAATCAGCTGATGTGTTTTATTTATTTATTTATTTATTTCTTTAAAATCCTGATTTTTTTGCAGGGCTAGGCAATTTAAAATTAGGAAGAAATTCTTTATTGGCAATAACTTCAGACCCTAGGACAGGCTGCCCAGAGAAGCTGTGGGTGCCCCATCCCTGGAAGTGTTCAGGGCCAGGTTGGAGGTGGCTGTAATAATCTGGTCAAGCAGAAGGTGTCCTGCCCATGGCAGGAAGTTTGGAACTAGAAGATCATCTCCCTTCCAAACCAGGCCATACTATGAATATAGGTTTCCTAAGGATTTAAAATCCTTAGGAAATAGGAAAATAGTAATTGGTGTGTGATAGTGACTGGAAAACGGGTAAATGAAAAAATAAATCTCTCTGGAGCAGCATCTGCAGATGCTGACTATCATTCTAAGCATGTAACAGCTCCTGTTTCCAGTGTGAGCTGCTATTTTGCCAAGTAAATGACAAGTAATAAACATTGATAAATGGAGTATGGAAATCCTGAAGTATATTTTCTATTTCTTTTGGCTTCAGCTAATAATAAATTGATGTTTTTAAAATTCCAACTTTGCTCATTAGTATCAGAATTCCTATTTTCAGCATGAAATTATATTTCATATGTGAATATGATAGCTGGGTTTTTTTTTTCATTATTACATACACTGAAAACCAGCTGGTTTGGTTTATGATTAATTATTGGGATATATTAAATCTTGCTGTCTGTTTTTAAACTTTCAATGCCTTGTACTGGAAGGAGAACATTTACCAGCAGGTGTCATATAGTTTAAGTAAAAATAATGGTGTATCATATAAATAAGCAAATATTTATAGAATTAAACTGTAAAAGAGGATGTGGCATGGCAAAATATTATACATAAATGATATGTAACTGGAATAGATGTGGGGGATTTTTGTAATTGTTAAATTAGACAGCCTTTCCATGTAACTAACTGCCTGTGACATTTCTTACTGCTGCTTTCTCACTGGTGGTAAGCATAATGTAAAAGCTGTCATGAGGCAAGCAGGATCTGGCTTTGAGCACTGTGGAATGCTATAACACTAATGAATGCTGAGTTTGATAAGAGACCCGGAGCTGTGTCTACAGCTGTTAATTCAGAGGTGGTGATGCTCCACAAGTGTGATCCTAGCAGTATTCAAGGGAAGGGTGGGAGTATCACAAATTGATGAAAGAATATAGATCAAGTTCAGAGTGTTCTTAGCACATATAGATAAAATGACCAGAGAGAAATACTGAGCCTACAGAGTTAAAACACAGTTTGCAAACCTGAGTCATCGTGAATGCCGTTTTTCTGTCTGTACTTTTTAATCCTTATTTCCTACATTTGTTTACAAATAGAGAAAATTAAGCATATTAATGATCATGTAATTTGGGCTAACGCAAAAATCATTATAATTGTGAGACAAATGGAACACTGGAACCAGGCAGTTCAGGAGGTGAAACACTATCCTCACTGGCCATTTTAAAGATAATGATGTTCACTGCAAGTGAATGAACATGAGATCCTTACCTGCTCTGACAATCCTAAAATCTGGCCAAAACCAAAACACAGTGTGATTGAGTTGTGCAACCTTCTCTCTTTGCTTAATCTTTCTTTGTTCATTATAACTTAGTAGGATGGATCCTTTTTTTTCATCTGTATCTTTGTTTTCCTCTTCAACGTGTGCTCTCTGAGGAAATTATGCAAAGGCTGCTTTTCTCTCTACTCCCTGGATGTAGCCTGCTTGAGAAAAACAGAGGGTCCAGTGGTGTTAGAAAAACTTAGAGTCCTTCACATACACAGACTTAACCTTCAGTTTTCATTTCACCTTTGGGAAATAGGAGGACAAAAAGCCACTGCAAATCCCTTATGCATTTCACTTGTAGTAGTAGGAATGCCACCTAAAGAAAAAAGGGCATGTTGTGTGACTCAAATGAAAAGAAGCAAAGCAGAAAAAGTGTTTATCAACCGATAATTTAAAAATTACAGGTAAAATGAGTGCAATAAAGGAATGTTCAGATGTGAGGAATTATCAAGCTCAGTATCTAAGCTTGAGCTGTGTTCAATATAAAATTAGTCATGCAGTGACATATTTTAATTCCAGTGTGCTTGGAATTTTCCAGTAAGGAATTTTAGGGAAACATTGTTATCCCTGCATTTACAGCACACTATCAGAGTTTTAAATAATGACTCCCCTTCCCAAATTCTGGACATTTAAAAATATTAGAGTATATATTAAAATGCTGGTGAGAAGAGTTATACATGCATGTGTTAACTCCATTTTAATAAGAGAATAAATGCAATGACCTACAAATAGAAGGGGTGGGAAAGAAAAGTGGGAAATTTAGTCAGGCAAACATTCTCCTTTATTCAAGTGTTACAATGTAACACTACAATCTAGGTATATATTAAATTTTATTTCTGCTAATCAGTTCTTTCTTCTATTTTAGGAAATAATTTCTTGATATCAGCCTAAATGCTATTATGTGAGCTGTAGTTTTATTAGTTAGATTTATTCATAATCTTTCAGCCTTAAGATGTAGGCTGTACACTGGCTATATAAAACTTTACAACTAGTAAGAAAATAATTCAGTATAAAATCCATTAAAAAGAAATTACTTTAGTCAGAACATGCAGCTATGCTTCATTCGTGATTTCTATGAGGCTACTGGGCAGAATACTTAACTCAGATCTCCTCAGGTCAATTCCTTTCTTTAATACTAACCTGCAGCTATGAACATGTATTATTAGAGAAATGATGTAATGGAAAATCACCCTGATGTGAAAGCATATTAGAAATCACAAGTGAAATGGCTTGCTTGGGGCATTTGAATAACAAAGCAACGGATGACTGAAAGTTGGCAACACTTCAGCTGCTTTAAGGCTCATGGATTATGTGGATTTGGTTCAGTTCATAGTATCTAAGTAGGTTTCACTTTGTATTTCTTCTGAGATTTGGCACCAGATAACAGGTTGCAAACATGGTTGAAACTTTATAGAATGACTTACCCAGAATAAGATGATTGGTAGAACTGTGAAGATCTTATTAATTTGCTGGTAATTTTAGTTGCTATTCTAAGCTCAGTTTTAAAACTGTATGAACTGATTTCAATAACTAATCAAAGTTAATACACTATCCTTTAACATTTGAGTGATTTTCCTGAGGAAATGTGTTTAAGAAATAAATCTTGATCTAGTCTAAGTACTGTTTAATAGTTCAAATGTATTTTGACAAATTCTGTAGAACTTGTTGTTTACCGGGTCCAACATAACATGAAAACATAAATTTTTAAGTGTAATTGTACAAACTGTCCTTGTATTCTTCATCATTTGAAAAAGAGATCTGCTCTTTTTGACAGGTGATGGCAAAAGTGAGCAGATCAAATTATTTGCCACAGCAATGTCTGCAAAAAGTCAGCTCAATCATAGAGAAGTAAAATTGGCAAGGTAGAGATAAAAAAACCCAAACAAATTTCCAGCTACATAACAATTCAAAATCTTGTATTAAAGTGAAATTGCATGAAAATTGTAACTGAAGACATAAATAAATTATATCAACATTTTTTGGCCAGTGCTTTTATGATATTCAGTTAATGAATTGCAGAACATTATGTATATTCTTGCACAAACCCTAAATTAAAAACAGTCACCTGACATTACATCTCATCCAGTGGCTTTGAGACACTTGGAAAATGCAGTGTAAAGTAACCTATGTATGTAGTAAAATTTGACATATTTTTACATATGTAGTAAAATTGGACTAAGAATCTGAGAACAAGACATACTTTATTTGCTTGGGAAATGAGTTTTCTGAGAATTATTTAAGAAATTTTGCCAAATAAGGTAAAGGCACTCATGACAGAATTGATAATTATTTAAAACTGAAGTTTCACAGAATAGCCTTCCAAAGCCAGACAATGGAAATCTTTTAATGATTTACAGTTATAGTGTTAAAATTATTAGCTAAAGTAAATCATATTGTCTTCTAACAGATTTTGCCAAACTGGGACAAATGTGGTTGATTTTCTGCTCCAACTTCACCTATGCTCAAGATCCAAGAACAAAGGCACAAAACTTTGCAATGATTCACTGATAGACTTCAGCTCAACCTGGACATTTTTAAGGAAGGCAAAATTGAAATATCAGTCTGCACTATCTTACACCAATGGGAAAAGGGAGACCTGAAAAGGGAATATGGGCTATTGTTCAAGGTACCACACAAAATCATCCTTCTGTTTATTTTTCACTCTCACGTATCATGCTTCCCTTGTTTCACAGTAAGTCTTTTACAGGTAGAGGATCTGATACTCATCTTTTAAAATCAGTGGGTGTTTTGACTTCTGTGTCAGAGAGAGTTGGGATCAAGTTGAAACCAATTGCAGAAGTCATGCAGTGAGCCTCTAAAAGCAGTCAGTGGCTGCTCTCAAAAACAAATCACTTGCTGGGGAGAAAAGATGAGTTAATGTGCACAGCAGAATCCAGCTGAAGACAGACCAGCTGGAAAGCAAAAAACATCATGGGCAGAAATGCATTGTATTGGAATTCCTTTAATATTTTAGGGTATGAAATGGCCTTAACATAATTATGGAAACAAAGTCCCTTTATGAGCTATGGAAAGAGGCTCACAGAAAAGAACACAGATTTTAAAATTCTGGTTGTGAGTGAATCAAGGACTGGCAGCTGGGACTACAGTTATGTGAATAGTTCATTTTCAGGCAAATTCTAGGTGATTTCCAGTTTCCTATATCCCACATATCTGACTAAAATAGAAAAAAGAAACCCAAATCCCTCTTCTGCCTCACTTACAAAATGGAATAGGTACTGAAATTGCTGTAGTTTTTGTGAAATAGCTAAAAGTACTGTTGCTTTTGAAAAACATAACCTTGGACACAGAAAAATTAAAGAGGGGCAGACTTAAATCACTTTGCAGTTCTATATGACTGTTGATGGGAATAAGCCCCTTCCTTACTGAGAAGAAGAAGAGAGTAAAAAATGTTATTTTATGCTTAAATTTCATATTCTTGGAACAAGCCTCTGAGCCAAATCCTTTTTGAAAGCCAGGAAGGAAACCAAAGACACTTGCTTTAAAATTCTTGAAAATATTGTAGGTTACATAGCAGGGTAGTTTTGCCTGTGTTTTGAGTTGGATTGCACAGACCATTCTTCAAGAAAAATACAGTTAAATTAATCTGTTCAAGAGTTATTTTCTATATTCTTTACAATTGTGTGCTTTATGCTATTTAGAAGAATAATTATACACGCTACATGTTTGGTAGATTGCTTAAGAATTTTGAGATACTGAAAATTTGTTTCTGATCTTTGGAAAGTTTATCTTTATTCTACTGTTTTTTTTTTTAAATTCCCCTTACTTTTAACAAAATGATTTAGTAAGGCCCAGTTAGTATAATAATTTTTTCTATTTTCATTATAATATGGTTATTTTGTTAAAGAACTATTGAAGGGCTTATAAAGCAGGCATTATAGCATTTTGCGCTATTCTCTTGATTATCATGTCACTATTACATCAGATTGCATTGTACCAGGTTTATTTTGGAAATGGCTTGTGTGTTCCATAATTATTATTATTGCACATGTTTCTAGAGCTTTTGTTCAACATGTTAGAACTGAATATATTAATCACTTGACCATTGCGCAGCTAATTTTTGCTCTTGGCTCGGTAATCTAAATCCAGAGTAGCTCCATTTGCTACTTTCTGACCAGAAAATAGCCCAATAATGTTTTTTCTATAATGTTCAGAGTACTGTAAGATTCGTTTGATCTGCCATAATAGCTCTTTTATATTAATAGCTTGGTAAGTGTTTCCAGACAAATTATGCCCTCATTTAAATGCAGGAGATCATAGAAAGGGTCTTAATGGTCCCGTGCAGCTTCTAGAACATTAAAAATGTCCTTGAAATACTGTGGAAGCTCATGCAAATCCTGGCTCTGTGCCTCTCCATTCCAATACATGAGATTTGAGAATGTGGCAATGAAAACGTGTTGATTTATAAAGTCGGGACATTTTCCCCTCAGCGATAGCCTTAAAGAAATAAACAATTGTGTCTGAATTTCAAATGTTTATTTACAGTAGTTAATTTGGTGAATTTTTCATTTCATGTTTATGTCCTGATCAGACCAGAAACATAATGTTGTCTTAAACACTGTAATGTTTGGGTACTAATATGCATTTAGATATGTAAAACAAACTGCCTCTGCAAGAGCACAAAATCCTTATTACAGGAATAAAGATCTTGTTTGGCTTTTCCAGAAAGCTGAGTTTGTAAGGAGAAGGAGAAGGGTGTCTTTTTAATTGTTTTGGTGTTTCATTTTTCATTTCTCCAGTTCTGAAAATCATTGATGACCATTTCAGCATCTAATCTAATTTAGGCAAGTCTCAAAGAACAGAAGATGAGGGTGTGGCACTGGCCACAGTCTTCTTATAAAGATAGTATTCTACCAGTCTGAAATTTGGCAGTTTAAGTGTGTTTTTGTGTTTGTGGCATCTATTTCCTTATTGCACTAGCAGAGAAATTGATGGAAGCTGAAGCTCTACTGAATGCATTGAGAGACCGTGCTGCCTGTTACCTGCCATTCTCTTGGGCTAAGAAAGTGCTGTCTTGTTTTCAGTTTGTGGGAAATGGTAATGGCAGAGTGTGGGAGCATTCTCAATGAGAATCTGTGATGAAGGGAAGAAATATAAGGAAATATCTACCTAAATCATGGCAAACCATCTGTCATGGGGAGCACCATCCCGTCACCATGGATACTTTTACAGTCTGCTCTGCTGTCATGAACTGCTGGTGTGATATAATATGAGCAAGGTATCTTCTGGACACCAGGCATATGCATTTAGGACAGAAAATGAAATTATTTTATGAACCTTCTTTTTCTATTCTAAACATTTGTTTCAATTCTAGCCCAAAAATTTAACAAGCCTTGGTGTTTTGTTCTTATCTGCTAAGTTTCAAAGGCTGAAAAATCAGCCTTTCTTCAGTTTTGCTGCTTTGCTGTAGCAAATAATTCACTACTGCTTTCCGAAATGTCATTAAAATGTGGAGGAACTGCAAGGTTACTTTGCACCTTGAGAAAGACAAAGGCAGTTATAATGCATTAAAGTAGACCTCTTTTGCCATCTGCACAGCCTGACACTTCTGCACAGTCTGAAGCTATTTTTTCAGTAGTGAAATATGTAAACAGTTGACTTTAATTCTGCTCAATGCCTGGGCTTCTATTCCATGTGATGTTATTTCTCCATCAGATTAACTGTGTCCTTTTGAGATTGTATAAATCACAGTTTATCAGAAAGGACAATGGAAAGACATTTTGTACAGAGGGAATTTGGTATGCAGAAATAATCTTTTGCAGAGTAAAAGCTGCATAATTCAAATTATATGTTTAGTCACAGGGTGTTCTTGATTCAGATGAACAGAAAGTAACATAATTACTATGCCAAACAACTGACAGACATTATAGACTTTCTTTGAGCTGCAGAGGGAAACGGAAAGTATGTGAAAAGGGGAGGTGGAAAATAGTTGATATTCACCAACCCTTAGCAGAGGGTCTATCACAAGGAATATCTCCCCAAAAGGCTAGCTAAAAAGAAAGTAATGCCAGGCAAGAATAATGGTTTAAAAAGCTGTAAAGTGGCTTGTACTATTTCAGTGAGGACAAGACAGCTTTGTAACATGTAAGGCTGAGCGGTATGTGGTACTGGAAGGTCTCACGCACTCACCTCTGTGCAAAAAATGGTCTTCTGTGCAAAGAATTTCTGGGCTTTGAAAAAGAACCCCTCTAAACTATTTCTCATAGCTCCATGTTTTAAATGTAAATTTTATTCTACTTTTAGCAATATTTTCAAATAAACCCGGGAATGTGTACTGGCTTCCTTAAGGGAGCGATACTTACAATCTAAAGAAACCAATAAAAACAAAGAGAAAAGAGAAAAGGTAGAAAGCAACAAATTCAGTGATTAGTTTATTTCAGCTAACACCAGGAAGTTTTAGAAAAAGTATAAACAAACAGCTGGAATGTGAAAAAGGGGCAGTACAAAATGTTCACAGGCCTGTGCTTATTTTCCTGACTTCTATTTTTTTTTTCTTTTTTTAATTCTTTCAGACAAAGAGATTCTGGAAGAATAGAGTTATTGCTAATGTTTTGTTCAGGAACTTCTAATTTAGTCCTGGATGACTGACTAAGATTTGGGCTGCTGGATTCTTTGGGGCTGGGAACAGAAATTTCTATCTCTGACACTGAAAATTTTCTGATCTTTTTTAAAAAATGAAGTGGTTTCCCTGAAGAATTGACAAAAGAAACATTTTTCACTGATTTAATTTCCAGCTATTCTCTAACCACTAAATATTTCATAGGTACATGGATAATACCTTTTTTCCTCTTTTTGACTTCCATCTTCTTCTAGAACCCATTTGTTACTCTGCAGGGTTTTTTGGCTATCTCTCATCTCCATCCAGCAGCACCAAGGAATATCTCTCTGTCCATCCCATTTCAAGTGAATGATGCTACAGTTTGCAATGCCTGCTTCTATAAAGAGTTGAACTATTAGAACTATCCTGAGAATAGAGTTGCTTTACACTGGATTGGAGTATCAATGTTAATCTGTATGAGGCCTGGGTATATTATTACTGAAATAAACATTAGCTTTGGAGGCTCAATGTTTGCCACCTTTTAAAAATCCACTGAGCATGAGGCACAGCCAATGATTTGCTTGTTATTTTTGTTAGAAAATGAGAGGGTTTTTCCCCAAGTGTCCTTATTCCATTTATTTGTAAGCTTTCTGCAGGACATTTCTGATCTGTAAGTCCAATTGCTTCTCCTCCAAGGCCGTTTATAATGGTTTAAGGGGCCTCCAGGGCATCATACTCAGAGTGCTCTAAATCCTCACTTTTGCAGGAATCACTTTTGCCATATATAAGAGATCTCAGAATTTTGGTGAACATTTGAGATTAGATATCTGATTTTCATCATATTAAGACAGAAGTTATGAATGGAGAAAGAAGTTGGAAGAAATAATTTTGTTGCCTCTGTTACAGGGAGCATAGCTTTTCTGTTTGTGATGTGGATTTCAGTCTTGGCTGACTATTGGGCTCTTAATTTTTTCTCATCCCAGGTTATTGGCAAATGTGCCTTTGCATGTCTAAAATTGGCATCATATGTTGTTCCTTATTTAAATTTTACATTTGAAAGTGTAAAGGGGAACCAAATTTCTGAAATAGAGACAAGGCAGTTTGGAGTGTTGGCGTATCTATGCTGCTCTAAATAGCCCCATGGTGTAGCAAGCAGAGTGCAGCTTACTCTACCTGGAATAGCAAGGAAAGATAATATTTTCCCAAGGTAGCACTTGCATGGGTGTCTGATGGACAAGGAGTTTGTGATCATCTTACCATGGCGATTGAGTGAAAGCCAGAATAAGGTAGTTTAAGTAAATTTCATCAATCTCTTTTATCTAAGAGCAGATGAAGTATTTTTCATAAGTTGTCTACTGATTTTTCACTGTAATATTTCAAGTTAATCAGGAGCTAATGGAACAGAATGTCAGCTCCTGCATTTGACTGATAAATAGCATGCTATTTACAAACTCCTGGAAGTTTGCAAAAGTTACTCTCATGATGAAAATAAATTCTTCAAGTTTATTTTAATCAGGATTTTAGAAACAGTTGGTAGAGACTATCAAAGTAACATATACAGTTGCAACTTAGATGTTTAGTTCTTCTAAATGATGAGTGTTCTGGAGGTCACCTTGTTTAACCTAAGATTTTATACATTATTTTTGACTAAATAAGAAATGCTATTTCTTTGAAACTGAATCCAAAACCTACTGGGAGAAAACAATTGGGTTTTGATGAATTGTAATATCTTGATTCAGTGTTTACAGGAATTATACATGGAAAAGAATAGTAGGGAACTCCATGAAATTATTGTGACAGCTGAAATCAAAATCTCAATAGCTTCAAAAAGCATATTTTGAAAAATATATTTTCTTTTCAGAGCTGAGTGAACATATGGAATGAGACATGAAGTTTTATAATTTTCAGTGTGTAATCAGTGAACTATTTTAATTCGGCATATTTGACACCACCATTCTTGTTTGCAAAGAGAATACCACTAATCAGAGACAGTCTAATTAAACAGCCTAATTAGCATTAAGGTTTCATCAGAGATTGAACAGTTTTTATTGTGTCATTTTTTTGCCAAGCCACAGACATCTTTTTATTTTTCCTTTATGATCCTAAGGCGATAAGCAAAAATATAGAAAGCTATCAGACAAAGAAAGAGGGAAAATACACTATTTCCAGCCCTTCTCGAAATCAGAGGTTTGCATTATAGTGCAGCCTGAGACAAGACCTGCAGATTTATGAAGATCAAGTTGTTCTTCTGAACTCAAAAGTGTTTCCTCTGGAGATGGGTTCTGCTTCAGGCTCCTAAGAGACAGTGTCTCACCCACGAGATAACAAATTTCCCTCTGAGCTTCCATGAACCTGGGACCAGTCATCCACCTCTGTGTGCTCCGAGAGCCTTGCAGGGCAGAAGAAAGACTGATAAGGAGCTCAGCTCCTCTTTCTCCTTGCCTGTGGGAGATGTTGAAATTGCTCCCCGGGAGAGCAGGAGCCGCAGCCTGGAGGCGCTCAGGGAGCAGCAGGGATTTGCAGGACTCCTTCCTGCCTGGCCAAAGCCCCGGGGGCTGGGCTGGTGGCACTGCCCCCTGCTCTGCTAAGTTAGCCACGGGTACTTTGGCTGCGCTGACCCCAGTGTTTCACTGTGCTGTGCAGGTAGCAGGCACTCTCATGTGACAAGGAACCTTACTTCATTCTGCTTGGCTGTTTCCACAGGAAGCCCAAAGCTTTGAATGCTAAGATGAAAGGTTTTTCCAAATCTTTGCAACTGTCTCTATCATCAGTACTGAGAAAAAAGAATAATTTGCTTAAACAAAGCTATTCCTGACAGTAGGGAGTTATTTTATATCGTTATTTGCAAAATGCCTAAGAGCATTGTTACTTTTTGCCTAGCAAAAAGTGGCCTGAAGCACATTTGTCTGGTTTGCTTTGCATTACCTGCTACTCAGAGTTTTAGCTGAATGGAGAGTCTGTGAATGTTCAAACCTTCTTATGCAATTACTTTGGTATGGGGGAAAAGGAAAATATTATGCAGGATACTGATCCTGCTTTATATTTGAACACAAAGTAAAATCCTTTTGTTTAAGCATAAAGTACAAATGTTTACCTTAGAGCCTTGTATAATTTTAATTAAAACACAAAGTCATGCCTTTGAACCTCTACCTCTGAGTCATATGAAATGAAATCTCAAAACTATAATTTCTGTGAGTGGTAGTTTGTTTTGCTCTATTGCTAATCTTAATAAACACACTGCAGGTTAGTCCCATTTATAGTTTTCTGTCTGATCTTAAAACTCTTTCTATGATCATGTTTTAGCACCTAGCTAATTCTGATTAGCATATATTTGATATAATCAAGTACAATAAATGCAGTTTAATCAGAAATTGCAGATGAGTCTCAACCACATCTAATATAATCAGCTATTTTGCTGACATTGCTTCAGTGGCAGGATTGTCAAGCACAGAATGAATGAGCTATATGTATGAATAGCTTTAGGATATGTTTGATACTGATTTAGAGGAGAATTTGCATAAACAGTAGTTAAAACTTAATTAAAAGTAAAAACCCTGTTGTATGCTTCTAAGGCTGAACAATTTCTGTAGAATTTAATGATGTGGTAGTCTGTCCTCAACTGATCCTTCCCACTCTCTCAATCTGTCATAAGCACAACCTCCTGCATTGATTATGTAGACAGTTGCTGTAGGTTCTAAGCATCACAATAATTTACAGGAAGTCTAACTACTTCATGTCCGTGGTTCAGCACTTCATGATTTTTTTTTTTTTTAATGACTAAAAATTTACTTTGGCATGGAGCATCTTGTCCTATTGAAAAACTACTTTACACCGGTGATGTATTAAAAGACCCATAAGTTTTATTAAAGTCAGGAGTCTGGATGATGAACGGTAGGCAGCAATTTTACATTTTTTACCTTAGCAGACTGGAAAATAAAGAATGCTAAGCATTAAAGGAACCTTAGAAACCGGAATGATATATTAGATTGAAAAAACATTCAAAATAAGTCTAGATTACAAATTGTTTTCAAAAAAGATGAACAATAATTTGGCTTAGCAGCTATAATTTTTCTTCCCTTTCTCTTTGTTGAACTAAAGAAAAGATATTAATTCCTTTGCATTTATTGTTTCAGTTATATTTATTGATGCTGAGATTAGGTCAGTTGGTTAGAGCTGGATGCTAATAATGCTAATCAATGGGTTTGATCCCTGTATGGGCTATTCACATGGGAGTTGAATGATCCTTGTAGGTTCCTTTTAACTCAGAAGATTCTGTGATTAATGCATCCACCTGGAGTCTTGAATTGGTGTTATCAGAGCAAAATATATGAATGTAAAATGCTGTCTGAAGTTAAAATCTTTTGATATATATGGCAAAGTTTTTGAAGTCTTTAGTAAATCCATGTGCAGTTTAATATTTAGCTAAACATACAAGCAAGGATCCTTTTCAGAGAAGTAAACAGACTACTGAGGAATAGGCCACATATATTTAAATAAAAAAAAAAACTAATGGAAGTCCATATAAGTTGGACCAAACTTTCCCATTAAAATTCCCATTGCCTTTCAAAATCATCATCATTCAAAAAATCTCACAAGAGAAAACTTGAAAGTAGTTTAATGTTGACATTTTAATTATATGAGGTGAAATTATTTTGTATTGAAAAGGATATTTTCCTTACAGATAAGGAAGTTAATAAATAGATATTTTAATAGAAATTCTAAAAGACAACAATATTCAGTAATAAGCAGAGTTTTCCCAAAGAGAACATGGTTTAATTATTTTTATGACACAATGCATCCTCAATGCATTCTACAAACATTTAAGGCAAAAAACCTTCCAGCTGTGCAAGTGGATTTCAAAATTTACAAAAAAATGTAATGGAGAATTGCACTGGAGAGCCACATTTGGATGACATAACCAAATTATTAAGACACTGGATGATTAAATATAGCCAAGAAAAAAATAAGTTCTCCAGAGCTACAAACTTATAATAATAAATATTTTCATCCCTGATCAATAAAACAATAAAAGAAATGGGAATAATGCAGTGATTATTGGAATGGTAGTAAGATCTTAGGTTTTTTTGTTCTTGATACAGAAACAGGTCAGAGGGTTGGAATTCCTTTTGTCAGTTCTTACTGCCCTTTTTTTTTTTTTTTTTTTTTTAGTTTTGGGAGATAGATGTAATTTGGCACTGAGAAAAATGTGTGTGGAGGAATGAGATAGCTCCATTTTATTCCTGTATTATTTATAAGTAACTTGCATTCCTAGTTCACAAGCTACAATACCTATGCAATATGAGTTGCAGCCTAGCATGTTCTTTAGGCAGGGATTAATGTGATTGTGCTTTATTATTTATAAATGGTATTATTTATAATACCATTACATTTGACCTCTTAGGCAAAGAATACTCGAAAAACACTGCTGGAAAATGTTTTTCCTCTATTGTAACACCAATTAAAAAATAACCATTAAAAATATTCCTCTGCTCCAATCACACAAATAATGAAGTCTCCATAGAAGTAGAATAGAGGCTCTTTTGACCATTTCTAGTCTATATATGAACAAATTGAAAACTGCACTTGCAATGGGAGTTTTGTTTGACTTGCAAGACTTACCGTATGATTCTTTTAGCAGATCTTGCCTTTCATCCTACTCTTGGCAAGTTGATCATTTATGTATGCTGAGTCCTTTTGCTTCAACACAAAAACTTTTGACTCAAATAAATTCAATACTCTGTAGGTCTTGAAAATATACCTGACATAACAGCATAGTGCTCATTATACTTTTCACTTTAAAGCAGGAAAATAGCCTGAATTGCACGTGCAGTCTTTTTGGATGTTGAAGCCTTTTTTGTTTTATTTATTTTGTTTTATGGTTTAGATATCTTTTCCTGGAGTCTAATCCTTCAATTCTTATCCCTCAATTTCTCTAAGCTTTTTTGCATTGTCTGTACTACCAGAGTTTTAGAATTTGTAGCTAGAATTTTATTGTTTACTCTCAGCTTTTTTCATTGTCTTTTTTCTTCCCAATCTTTTAGTGAAATGCCTATAAGGACATGCACTCTATAAATACCTCTTAATTGCTAAAGCAGGCTATGTACTTTAATGATGGGAGTGGGGTGAGAAGAGCCAATGGAAGGATAGGGAATAAATTTGTTGTCCCACCTGCCAATTATACCAAAAAGAGGATAATTCATTCTTTTTTATACTGAGTGAACAGTAGCTGGTTAGTCTCCTGCTTTCCTTGTGCACATTTTCAATGAAGTTTGACACAACCTAAAACAATATCAGCTGGTATGCCATTAACATAAAATAGTATAAATCATGATGTTCAAGTGCAGCGCAGTGAAGAAAGGAAGTAAGTAATTGGGTACTGATTGACTCAACAATTGAAGATACTGAAATTTGACTTTTCCTCCCCCCATCTTTTAATTTTCTTCTGCTTCATAATGAAACTTCTGACTTAGTTCGTTCTTTGTTATATAAAGCTGTCCAATCTCTTTGTAGTTTAAAACATCTCCTGCTAATAACAGTGAATATATATTTTCTTTTTTGTTCCTGTAGTCTTTATAACTGAATGTTTTTATCTCAGTCTGAATCTTCCTGTCAGACCTATTCTAAAACCGAATGCAGGTGGAATTAGAAAAATGTAGCTTTTAAATGTAAACAAATGTTTTACCTTCAAGGAAACAAAAAAAATAGTGACTCAAAGTCTTACAGTAAAGAAAAAATGGTGATAGCTGAACAGTCAATCCATGTTTGTAAAGAATTTTTGCCTTTAGACTTGAACTTTCATTACTGAATTTATCTCTCTGAATTATTGAAAATTATTTACTGAATTTCAGTTGAACCTAGTCTTTGACTAAAATGAATTAATGTCTTTATTAATGTCATACCTAAAGTCGTATTTTGATGATTCTACTGATTTAGCTTAAATATGTCTTCAATATGACAGTTATTTTAATACAACAATGAAATAGAGTTTTACATTTTTTTAAACACTGTTTACTTTGGATTATTGCCATTAACTGTGGATAAAATAACCATAACATTTTTGTACATCTATTTCTAGCTTGTTACTATGTTTCAGTGTTCATGTTAGGATGAGGAAATTTAACTTTGGTTTTAGGAAACTACGCTGGAATACATTATCCTTTGAGTAAATGCAACTTTTACTTATTGATGTTATTCCTTAACTAGTACCATGGTGTCAAAAAATCACTTGTAGGCAGAAAAGGACCTGTCCTCGGAGATTCTGGACATGAAATCTGGAATTTGCAACTATTCGAGAAAAACATTGTTGCATGTAGTTCTGTCACATAAACTCCTTTATAAACTTAGTGCTCAAGCCATATTTTTCTAAATGTGTCTTTTTCAAGATTTATTGTAGCTTTGCTGACTTTTCTTTTTTTCACTTCAAAACATTTTCTTCTAGTGATGGCTAGCCAGCGAAGCATATATAGTTCCTATATAGCCTAATAGAAAGTGCACAATAACACTTTCTATTATATTTCTTTTTATTGTAGTCTATTCATCTACACATTCACAGTAATGTTTTGTTTGCTTTTTTCCTGCAACTGTGTTTTGTGTTTCTGGTTAAAATGATTTTCCATAATAACCTTCAAATTGTTTTGCTGATCAGTGTGCTAAATTATTGGGCCATTTGCCACATATTGTATAGCTTGTTTTTTCGCTCTGAGCCTAATTATTTTACATGTTTCTGTACAACAAAACACCTTTACCATCTGCTATGTTGTTCATGTAAACAATCAAAATCTAACTTAGTTTGTACCATTCAACCTTACTTGTTCCATCTTCTAATCCTTTTATGATCTGCAATCTTGAACACTGACCTTATTTCCATGCTTCTCTTGAACTGATTCAGGCACCAGAGTGCAACACAGTCCTACAATCAGACTGCCATTTCTATGCTTCATTTCTACAATTAGGATGTGTCCTTGTTGATTACTTTTTTACTTCTATTTTTCTTTTTCCTTATCTTTTCAGAAGTAGCTTACCCTAATTATTTATACCTTAAACCTTAATGTACACTATTGCTCTGGGTTCACATCCTAGCAAATAAGCTTTGCATGTCTGAATGTATATTTTACTTTATTTGTTGGGATAATATCCTGGTAGCTGGGCTTATTAGAAGAGCTTTAAACTAGATTTGGTGGGGGGAAAGGGATATTATCCTGGGTGTCAGAGAGGAACAAGGAAGTAACAACCTTCCAGGAAACAAGTACTAGCTATGGTGTCAAGCACAATGAATCTAGTACAAAAAAGTTCCTGTCTACATGCACAGTGCCACTGAGAAAAGCACATTACTCTCAAGTAATATAATGAACAACTCAGTATGCTCACACAGAAATTAGACAACAGAGATGAAAATTCATAAGAGAAATAAGAGGGATGATGCTTTACCGGATGATAAACCATCTACTTAAAGTAAAAGATGTGTGATAAGAAAGAGAATGAGATGTGCAAGAAGTACAAGAGAATTACCAGTTACAGAAGAAAGATTTGATCTCAATAACAATCGTGAAGTTTTCTGCTACTGGCAAATGGCAATGAAATATTGTTTTATTTTCACTTCATATGAGACATATGGACAATGAATCTCTTAAGGCAGTGACCATGGATCCCAAAGGGAGAGCTGCAGAATACTCCTGAAATGAGCTGAGCACATCCTTATTTTTAGCATGGAGAAGTCTAATTAAGGGAGAGTATTCTTTTGCCAAACAGTAAGAGTATGCCTGAGAACTTTACTGGTTTCTGGAGTAAGTCAACATCTCACTAGGCAAAAGCCTAGGTATTTAAAAGAAGACTCTCCCTTTTTTTTTTTTATGTATGTAGTGCTCCACAGAATGAAATGCAAGAAATAAATACCAGAAACAAAGTTGCACTCATTTTAAGAATAAAGACTTAATTTTTTGGGGGGGCTGGAGAGAACAATTTTTTCACACATTTCCTTTGATTCTGTAGATTACAGAATGTTTTGATCTGGGTGCTCCTGTACGTATATGAATCCCTAAAGCTGAATCCTCTTCACTGCTGCATTGTGTGCATCCTGAACATTTACTCACAATGATAATGACACAAAAAAGAATCCTATTTGTTTCAGTTTTGACAAAATGTTATCCAAACTCAATGGAAATAGTCAAATTATTATTTGTAGTATTAGTTATTACTACTACTACTAATGTTATCTCCTGATAACATTACTAATTAATTGCAAGGGTAAGTTGCTGGTAGACATATTTAAATGATATTTACTATTGATTCTTTGGCAAAGCTTTTGACTTATGTGAAGCCATGGTTTTGCTCACATTTGTCTGTGGGTCAAATATCACTGAGGGATCTATTTGTGATCATTGACAGCTCTGTATGAGCTACCAGCAACTTCAAATTCTCAACAGGATATTTAAAGCCATTTTAAAAGTAGCATAACTCTTTTAGGTGAGATTCCTGGGGGTTTCTTTCCATAGCACAGTATTTTGAAAAGCCTGCTTTTTAATAAATACCTGAGGCAGAAACATATTCTTTAGAAAATCGTGAAGATTTATTATTCTACTCCTCCTTACATCCTGTGCTTTTCCCTTGATATTTTTGATGATTAACCCTTTTTCATTGCAGGAAATCTTACTTAAATCTTTCCCTTTTTTTTTCACCATAGGAATGGAGTATAATACAAGCCTAAGTTATATGTGTTAAGAAATGTTCCTTCCTTTATCTTTTGGTACCTAACCAGAATAATAAAAGGTGGTTTCTGAATATATATATGAAGTAGTTGGGATTTTATCAGCTTGCTTCTCATCTGCCTCAGAGGACAAACCCCCTCAGACTGCAGAAATAGTGAAAAATCTCAAAACAATCCTCCAAAAGCCTCAGCATTTCTCAAAACCCCATTGAAGTGCTTTCAACATCCCTCTGCCTTCAGGAATTTACAGAATCAATGTTCAAGGAACTAATAGCAATTAAATATTTACTGTAAGCTAGTGGAATCAGTTTTCTGTCTGCATCCTGCACTTGAACATTTAACTCTCAAGTAGGAGTTCCCAGCATGTGATCTCTACTGCTTTACATTTGGGTCCCTTCACCTATGCCTCACTTTTTGGGCTCCTAGTGGGAACTGCTCATTAAATGTGTTTAAATATTCTCCAGGAATACTTTTGCTAGAACAAAATGTTGCTTGAAAATTGATTTAGTGAGAATGAGATCTTTTTCAGCTTGCACCTCTGCTTTTTAAGATACCTTGGGATGGGATATGCTTTTGATTCAGGCAATTAGAGAAATATGGAAGCAAATACTTGCATTGAGAGGACCTATGTCTTAGCTGAAAAGGGCTAAATTTATGCTTTTAAATTTAAGAATGAAGACCAAAAATAAATTTAAGGTTTTGGTCACATTTTGGGGCTCAAATGCGGTAGTGTGACTCACTCAAAGACAGTGTTACTGGAGTTATGTTGAAGGCTTCAAGCAGCCTTAAAAGAAAAATAAAAATATTTGTACTTCTAAAATTGTAATTCTCTATAGTGTAAAGAAATATAGAAATATAGTTAAATATTAGCTAGTGTTTTGAGGTTTTTTGTTTTTTTTTTCATTGGAAATGCTGAACGACCTCTAAATCATGTATGGTTGTCACTCTGGTCTTCTAAGCCTTCTGATGTTTACATTTTTGTAATAGAATTTCTCACGCATATTTTCATGTAAATAATGATTGTTTTGCATTCCTTTCTAGAGGAAAAGAAATTTGATAGACTGTTAGTTTGTCCAGTGTCAATGGAGAGGTGGCAATGTCATCCTCCAATCCACTGTCACTTTTGAAAGTCTATAAATAATAGAGTTCGAAAATAAACTTCCCTTCTTTTTACCTTGGAAGTTCCAGCATGCATGTCATTTTATTTCATGTCCTATTGCAACATATGATAACTAAAAAATATGGGAATTGCTACGTACAAAAACCAAAATGCCAAGTAATGTATAACACTGTTTAAGAAATGAGATGACGACATTCTGAGAAAACTGAAAACAAAATTCATGCACATAGGTATCTCAGAAAAAGATAGTGAAGCATTTGTCTTTTTAAACCAGTCAAAGACAGTGAGAGGTTCCATAATAGTTCAGAGCATTTCCCATAATTATGAAGGAGGAAATGGAAAAGCCATTCAATGGAAATTGGCATCCTGTGTAAGCTAGTTAGGTTCAGGGCCACTTCTGATTTCCGGGACATTAATACTTTTATGAATAGAGACCTTTCTATGAAAATTTCAAGAAAATTTATAAAGGATTAAAATGATGAAATGACAACCTTTGGTGTCTACTGGTCCAGAAGAGTGTCTTTAAAAAATTACAGTGTGCAAGTGATATGTGCTGGAACTGTATTTTGATTCCACAGTAGTATCAAGATAAAATATAGCACTAGAGATGAGGAAAAGCGTGCCACATACCTAAAGCAGAAAACAATCTGGAGTTTCTGGAGTATATGACCTGTCAGTGTCACCCAACTTTAGTCTGAAGGTTCAGCTTCAAAAATGACTTGAGGAAATACATAATGTTTTGTCCTTTCTCTTTCTTTATTGGGTTTGAGTGGGTAAATCCCTGTCATCTTGGATATTCTTTGCTTGTTCTGTTCCTTCACTTGCAGCTGCTCCTAAAGAAGAGGAATTAGTTAACAAATGCCTCTGGACTCTCCAATTTTCAGGTCACTTTGTTTATTCCACAGTGCTTATATGTTCTCTGCTTACTGTGGATCTCTTTGCTGAGTCTGTCAACAGAGGCAGGTCTTGGAACCAGGCCAAAAAAAAATCAGTATTTTTTTTTGTCTCTGTAGAGATTTCTCCAAAATTCTTCATCTTTCTTACTACTCTGGAAACTGTTTATGGCAGATCATTGGCATCAGTTTCTAAGATCCTTTTTTGGAGCCATTTGGTCCTAAACCTACACTCAGGGGAGTGGCATTTGATCAGGTTTTCTTCCAGATTTGTGAGAGCGGTCACCAGGGTCCTCTGCTTACTGTAGTGCTTAAGACCATTTGAGGTAAGAACAGTGGCTGTTGCAACAGAGGTTGCAGAGAAGGCTGAGATACCTTTTTTGCTTCAGTCTTCACTGCCAAGGCCAGGCCTTAGGAATTAGTGACCCAGGAGACTAGGGACAAGGCCTGGAGATAAGAAGACTTTACCTTGATTGAGAAGGATTGGGTTAGAGACCATTTAGTCAAACTTGATATCCAGAAGTCCATGGGCCCTGATGGGATGCCCTCACAAGTGCTGTCAGATATCTTTGCTAGGCTACTCTCAATCACCTTTGAAAAGTTACGGCACTCAGAAGAGGTGCCTGAGGACTGGAAAAAAGCAAATGCCAGCCCAGTCTTCAACAAGGACAAAAAGGATGACAGAAGAAATTACAGGCCAGTCAGACTCACCACAGTCCCTGTACAGGTGATGAGACAGCTCATCCTAGGGGGATATCTCTAAACACATGGAAGACAAGAAGGTGATCAAAAGTAGTCAGAGTGGATTCACCAAAGGGAAATCATGCTTAACCAACCTTACTGCCTTTTTTAATGGGAGAACTGGCTGGATAGAAGGGGTGAGTGCAGTGGAAGCTACCTAGACTCCAGCAAGTTTTTTGACACTGTTTTCCCAGAGATTGTGGAGATACTTGAAAGCTGTCTGGACATATTTCTAAATAACATTCTCTAGATGACTCTACTTGAACAGTGGACTAGATGACCTTCAACAGTTGCTTCCAGAAATTCTGCGATTCTTTTGATATTCAAGGTCCATCGAGACAGATGCCAGAATGGCATTTTTTCCTCAAAACTGCATAAATATTTTCAGAAAGGAGACTCTCTCCTTTAGAAATTAGTGACAGTAACGGATCTGAGGCTGATGCTCCGTAGAGGTAAGTCTGGAAGTACCTTAGATGTCTCCATGGTCACTATAAATTTATCACACATTCTGAGATAAGGAACTACTGGGTACTTCCATTATTCTTGCTATCTTTGTTCTCGATACACTCAGAAGGAAAAGGGGACACCATGTTTTTCTAGTAGACATTGATGAAAAAGTAGAGTTTGATGAAAAATGGCTTGTTAACTTCTTTTACTCTCACTATATTTGAAAGATTTATGTCAGAGTTCTCCAGTGAAGAACAGAGAAGACACTCCAAAAGATATGTGATCAACATGCAAAATTACAATTTTTTAACTACTCTAATTCAGTGAAATTAAATTCCCACTTAGGCTACAAAACCAGTGCTGCACTGTATTTTAGATAAGCACAATATATAGAAAAAAAAATCAGACAGATAAAGAACCTTTTCATAGATTCATAAATACCACAGAATCAACTGAGGTTTACTAAGGGGAAATTTTATGGAGGCTAACATCCATAAAGTGGACATTACTTCCTTTTCACCTGACCTGCATTCTCTAGATTGTTCTTCATATGTGGCTCAAAAAAAAATACCAAATAAACTCATTTTAATTCAAAGATAACCTCCCATCTCTGACAAAAAAATTCTTGTACAGCAGTTGTTTTAAAGCACTATGCTTTAAATTGCAGGTCATTGGAAGGAAGAAATACACATATGCTACTTTCAAATGTGATGCAAGGACTGAGAAATAGGAATGATGTCTTTACAGATTTTTAAAAGAATTTTTACAGTTACACTGATATTTACAAAGAAATATATTAATGGTGATTCTGCTTGGAAAATTTTACTCATTTTGACTTTTCAATTTATTCTAGTAATACTTTGCATTAATAAGCTTTCCTTTTAGTACAGAGAAGAAATTAAACTGCTTTGCAATATTTTTGCAAAAGGCAACTTTAATATATGACTGAGTAGAATTCAGATTGATATGAACACTTTTGTGGTGTCAAATATTCCCTTGCAATGTTGTAAAAGCATAGCAATTTCTATACTCTGGGCCAAGAAACAAAATGGCAATTTTGCATCTAAAGATAAAAATTGAATTATGTAATACATGCTTAATAATTAATGTATTCTGTATACTCACTGCTTAGAATTATTCAAATGCTATATGAGATCCAAATGTGACTTTTGTTACAAGTGAATGAATCACCAATATGTACTTTGTCAGTAATATGCAGAAAATACTGATATTTAGAATTGCTTTTTGCTCAATCATAGTTTAGGTTTACATAACCCCAATGGTAAAATAAACATAAAAAAAATCTGTTCAACTAAATTCAGAATTACTAAATGACTTACTCTGAAATGACACCAGAAGGAAGGCTCATGGGGAAATGTTAACAAACAGTAATGTCACATTACAGCTTCTATAACTTTGTCTCAGCATGGCACACCACAAAGCAAGCTGTCTGCAAGTTTCATTAAATTATTTGGAAATTGCTTTTTGTTATGCAGTAGGGTACATTTTTCAGAGAACATTATTTTGTTTTTAAAGTTGAAAACAATTTTTATTGATTCAGTCAGTTTACCGTGTATTGCTTTTAGGGAATGGTGAGTTATGAGAAACACTGGAGTTCCTGCATGTTGCTAACCTGGCTCCATCAATGCTTCCACACAAATGATAAGCACTGATGAACACAAATGAATAGCAGCTGTCACTTCAAAACCTTTCTTTGCAATGAAAAAGGGAATGATGAGAGGAGGAATAGAACATTGTAAATTTAAGGCAAAAACACAGGCTATTGTACTGTTGAAAATTCTAAGACCAGGCTTCCAGGTTTATTGATGACTTTGCATTACCACAAGGCCTTTCCAATGTCCTGTGCTCTTGTGGTCTTTCTGGTTCTGTTCTCTACTGCAGGACCATCTAATACTGTTACCTGTCTGATTTGCATGGATACTTACTCAGAGGTAAGGATCCCCATGTTGTTATCCTTTCTTCTTTTGTTGGAGGCAGAACAGGGCAGAGGGAGAGCTGGGCAACTCAGAAAAAGCTTGGCTTTATGTGGGATGCTGACAGCTAACTTGAAACATAAATGCTTTAAAGCTCAAACCAGCTAGTCCCACAAAATGTGGTGGTGCTCACAGAAGGAGAAACACTTGCTGAGATGGTACTGAAAGATCTTGGTGTTTCTTGTTATTCTGGACTCATTTCTGATACTGCAAGTCCTCATTGCCTGGTGCCAATAGACCAGAAAACTTACTCCAAATCACCATTGTGGTCTCCTTTCTTCCAGATTGTATAAAGTGGACAGGTAGTTGTTTCAATCATGTGTGGCCATGTCTTCTGCAGTTAGTGCCTCTGTAACACCCTTGAAAATGCCAACTCTTGCCCAATCTGCAGGAAGAATTTCACTCACAGACAATATAATCCCATTTATATATATAAGGACTTACATTTTTCAGGATAGAGTCAGCTGGATTTCAGGGAAAAATGAACCTTTAAAGACATACATTTGGATCCAGCGATGTTTCACATTAACAAAAACTGACAGGTGATATAAAGATATTTTTATGTGTGTAAATATATGTCTTGTTGGTTACAGTTATTTTTCCAAGTTTCAGTAGTATTCAAGTCTGACTGTCCCATCTTGTTTGGACTCTGCTGCTAGACAAAATGTTCCATCAGGTGGAAATAAAACTATTGCATTGTATCAATCAGAAGAATTTATTCTTTTTATCACAATGTAATTATTGTTTTCTGGGGGGAAAAAACCAAGGTCCAAGCCTTTTAATTCTTGTGGGCCTTGTGTGTTGCTGTAGTCTGTTTGTTGCATTAAGGGTATAGAAATTTAGCATAAATTGAGGCTCTTCTGTGTCTCACTGAAACAAAGTGGGGCTGTGAGTCCTCCCCTTCATTGCAGACACCCTTCATAAACATACCTTATCCAGTCTAAACCCTTGGGGCATTGTCTGCTGATCACAAACCTCTGAGACTTGCCATTCAGCCCTTTATTTGTTTATTGGCAACTCATAGAGCATGTCCACCAGGATTGCTTGTATATGCAAATGCACTGCATCAGAGGTCTACTGGAAATCTTGATTCTTCAAGTATGTTCCAAATTCAGAACTGCTGTGAACTTAGAGTTGATCATAATTTTGAATTAGCACTTGAATATCAGCTTTTAACCAAAATAAAGAACTAAAGAAAGTGATTAGTGGTCACAGTGTTCAGCTCCATTATCTAGTCTAACAAAACTCAAATTGTATAATGAGAATTATTAAAAAGTACAGGTTTTAGTCTACTTAAGTTGGTACAGAAGTTTCAGATATAAAGAAGTTAATCCTTCACACCTTTCAGACCTTGTTCTCATTCTATTTTATTATATATTGATATAGTATTCTATATTGATATTTATGTTGTCAGCTGCTTACTCAGAACACAATCTATTCTGTCCCAAATAAAGCAAGAGCAAGTGAAAAATACCTGCAATAAAAGTCATAGATGAATACCTATTGTAGGAACAAACTTTTATTTTTGGACTCAATATGTAATTTATTTTGATTAGTGATTGATTATTATTATATGGACACAGGAGTTGCTGAGATAACTATTGCATGTGGTTTCTGACAGTTTAAAAACAAATTAGCTCTTTACCCTTTGGATGTTTTAGACCAGTCAAAAAATACATCTGCTTTTGCCTTGGGCAATATAACTCCATTTTAAATTTATCTTAACTCAGTAGGAAGTTGCTCAAAATTTCCATGGCATTACTTCAATTACTTTTATAATTTCTAAGTACTGTTCTTATAATTTCTAAGTAGTGTTCTTAAAAAGTTCTGTTCTAGAAGGTGCTTTTAAGTGGAGAGGTTTGTTTTGACACAGACAAAAAGAGTGGAGCAGTTTAGCATCAAACCTGGATGAAAAAAAAAATGGAACTCCTCCCCCTCAGTCCAATAGTCCAAGATCTGTAGAAAATTCTGCTTGACAAGTGTGAGCTTTTGAGATTTGATGTAACAAACACTTATTAAAGATACAATAAATATTTATTTTCATATCTATTTACATTCACTTATTTTTTTTCTTGTTGCTGATAGTAAGGTACTGGTTTCCATTATGGAGATCCTTTTGCCAATTTTTTGTGGAGCAAAGTCAATAGTAAATAAAAGACATTTTATGCAAATCTGAAACATTATTGGAAATGCATTGAAGTGTTTGATTTTATTTTGAATTATAAGAGATAAAGACATTTAGAATGATGCTTTTTTTTTAATTACAGAACCTTTTTAAGCAGTTCACATAAGACTTCTTGGTATCTGTAACATATGAATAATACAATAATTTTAATTAGTTATGAAGAAGGAGGTTAGGTCACACATTATAATATGTCAGAAGAAGCCAATTTGAAGCTGGGCTCACTTTCATATGTTAATAAAACTCTTTTTTTCCCAAGGGTAGATGTCAGTTTTTAGCAGAATAGTATTCTTTTTGGTCATTACTGATAGCTTCATGAATATTTATTTTCCACTGCTTACATTAATATTGTGCAAATTGATGTATTTGCACATAATGTGGAATGAGATAACTTCTTGGGATACTGCAGGGATGAAGCCAGATTTGTGTTTTCAAATAGATGACTAGGTGTGGAATAGCATACATAGAAAAAAAATTGTTGCATGAAAACTCTCATTTTACTGAGAGTTACAAATAAGACTGGCTGGAGGATATCTGATTTTTAAATAAAGTAGAACATGTAAGCAGTTAAGATTAATCCTTTTGTGAATTGAAAAACAACAGGCTTTCAAATCTTATAGAGTACACAGAAAAACATCCACAGTGTCTTGCAGGAGGAAATAGCTGCCTTGAAATTTCAGTTTGTAATGATGAAGCTGTCTGAAGAGTCATTACTTGTTTTTCTTTCTAATATTCAAACAATAAATTGCTGTTAACAGCCAAGAGTAAGACTGAAATTTTATTTGCAAAAGGAAAGACTCAGTAGCTAATCCTGCCTCCTTCCCAGCCATCTGTGGAAATAAGGAAATAAGGCAAGGTTCTACTACCCAAGCAGATCTCATCTCCGTGTACCAGGATTGATTTTCTGAGAAATAAGTATTATAATGACAGACAGAGATTTATTTTTTGTGCCTCTAAATGTTAGTTATTGGTATCTCGAATTCTCCACTATGAATTATTTTTTCTCTTTATGTGTTTATAGAAGAAGTTACAGCCAAGAGATATTCATTCTGTTACTGGAAGCATGTTTAATTTTATGTCAAGCCAGAAATCCTGATTTCTTTACTTTTTGTTTGTTTGTTTGGGTTTTGTTTTTGTTGTTGTTTTGATGTTGGAGAGGGCTTACTTGGTCGTTGAATTACCTAATATTAAAAAAAAATCATTAAAGTTATTGTTGTTTGGGTAAATATCACTGGTCAGGTCTGAATGTTAGTGTTTTCTTGACTGTGACTGTATTACTCTGAGCAGGGAAAACTCCAAACTGCCATTTTCCTGACCTGTGTCCTACACCACAATGGGATTGGATGTCATCGAGACTGCCTGGTGTGAGAAATGTATCTGCACGTTTGGATGGGTCTGTGATACTTGTTATGACTATTAACCACTCCAAAAGCTTTTTCACTGACTAAATGAAAGAAATATCTATAACATGATTTTAACCATCTGATGTATTATCTCAGCTAAGTTATGAATGTCTAGAATGTCTAGATAGTAAATACCCAAATCACTCACCAAACCTTTGAAAAGTATTAAGGTCAATGATGTAGTTGAATATATTGCTGTCTTTTTTTTTTTTTTTTTTTTTTTTTAAATGAAATACTTTCAACTGATATAAAATGATGACTCTGGAAAAGCCATGAAAGCTTTTGGATACAGGACAAGGGTAAATGAAATGAAAATGGAAATGTAAGCTTTGTTCAGCATGAGCCAAAGGATTTTAGAGATGATACGAAGGATACATTAACATCTCAGGGGATTGATGATTCAGTCTTAAGGTCCATTCAGTCTATAGTCATTTTACTGGGGTTATACTTTTGTAGTTCCAGTCAAATAGGACGAGATAAATCCTAATATAATTATGTTTAATGGTTAGATTTACCAGCTTTTCAACTTTTATCTTTTCTGTGAAGTAGAAGTAATTTACGTTTGGTAGCAAATGTTTTCTCCTCTAATGGTTTATTTCAGCCTTTAATTAAAGCACTTTTTTCTTTCTTTTATCAACCGCTAAAAACCTCAGATCCTCTTATCTGCACTATTTCTTCTATGTACGGCTCTTGAATCATGATTTTGCATCTCAACTAAGGAGGCGAAAGACGCAATTATTTAATGTATCAAAAATACCTTAAATTTAGCTTCTGTTATTGAATGTTACCTTCCTTTTCTCTTAAAACGGTTATTTTGGGGAATATATGTTTTAGCTCCAAAGCAATAATGCATCAGGGCCAAAAGGGAAATATTTCTTTTACTTTGGCACCTGTGCTTTTGATGAGTGTATCATTCATTGTTCCTATAATCCGAGTTTTTAAATGAGTGTAGTAAAAATGCCCCTGTCCCCCTTTTTACCACAGGCTAAGCCATCATTCAATTGCTTACACTGCTAATATCTTCTTCCTGATGTCTGTCTAAACTTTTCTTAGCATCACGACATTGTTCTTCATCTGTCATTTCTTGAGACCGTGACTGAGATTTTTATCATGTAAACTGTCACTGTGAGGGCATTTGTAGACTGTTGGAGACATAATATCCCCTTAGTATTCAGCATTCTAAATTCCTTACATGTAGCTTGCTCAGTCTCTCATTACAGGGTTTATCCTCCAGCAATTGTGTCAGCCTCATTTCCTTTGTAATTTCTCTATTTTTTATTCTATTTTCCTATTCCCTTTTGGGGATAGGAACATGTAACCAAAGAAATGAGTAACCTGTAGTTTGGCCCAACACAAAAATGCTAGGACTACATTAAGGCAATAAATACTCATGTATTCTAAAGGACACTTTCCCATGTGGTTTTCTATCATTTTAATAATGTCTAATTCATGGGACCTTATTTGCACACATTTCCTTATTTTAGTATTTTGTCTTGAAACGTTGTTTCAGTTTTATAAAAGCTACACAAAAATTTGAAAGTACATTTGATTATGATAAAGTAGCTCTTCATCGTAATAAATTGCTCTTCAACCATAATGGTAATTGAAACCACTTTCTGATTATTCCGCTGCTGGGAAGTTGAATTGATCTGATATATTGCATCTTTCATGTTTCATTAATGATTTTCAAATGCATCAGACAAGTGTGTAGGTTTCTGCACTTTATAATAAAAATACAAAACTCAGAAAAAGTGTGTTTAGGTTTTATAAAATCCTTAAACTTTAAAAAAAATGTAGAGGTTATGCATTATTGAGGTTTGGAAAATTTCATGCTGGTCCTCCAAATAAAATGAGGAGCTGCTGGGTTTTGACTTAGTTTTTGAGTTTCTAATGTTACCTGTGCTTTGCCTTCTATCTACTTTAGTATCAAACACAATCAACATCCAAAACGCAACGGTTAAGATCCTGACACACACACCATCACAGAAACAAACATACAGTAGAGAATGGAAAAGAAGCTAAGTAATATTTATGACACAAGTGCAAATATCAAAACATATTTGCAGACTTGTATTGTTTCATAGAGTCAACAGTAACTTTCCCTGAATACCCATCAAATATATTCATACAGCAAAATCCACACATGGTGAGCACCATTACTATTGCTGTTGCTGCATGTAGTACTTCAGTTGCTGAGTTATGTGCAAGTTTCTAAAAACATTACTTTGGGAAAGAAATACAAAAAAAACCCCAGCATCTTTTGGGGATGATTTAATTTCAGAGTTTAGAAGCAGTTCAGAGACAGTTCTTGGAGAGCTACTGAGGCAGCTGCAGTGTTAGATGCTCAAACACACCTTGGCTGTCCTCCACTATAGCAGGGCAGTTGGCATCCAGTGCACGGGAGAAAGGAAACAGGAGCTCATGGAATATTCTTTGTCTGCTGAGGTCAATAGATACTAATATAAAACTGTTGCTAATTTAAATCATCTGACCTACATGGTGCAGGCTCTCCTGCCTTTTCTAAAGTAAAATCATGTTTTTAATACATTAGTATTGAAACAGAGGAGTAATGTAAATAAAGAATCCATTTTATGCCACTCCAGTAAACTTGCATAAACATTATTGTGGTCTTGATTTTAAGACTTTAGTGGAACTAGATTTATTTTTGATAAACTGTTCTACTGGTAAATTATACTCTGTGCTTGTTTTGGCTGGGGTGAAGCTGTTTTTCCTGACAGTGGCTAGTGTGGGGTTAGGTTTTGGATTTGCCCTGAACACAGGCTTGGTAATATAGAGATGTTTTTGTTATTGCTTAGGAGGGCTTACACAGAGCCAAGGCCTTTTCTCCTTTCCATAGTGGTGAGGTAGCTGGGGATATGTGGGGAGACTGGGAGGAGACACAGCTGGGACAGGGGACCCAAACTGATCCAAGGGATGTTCCAGGCCATGTGACATCATGCTCAGTCTGTAAACTGGGAGAAAGGAGGAAGGGGTGGCTGTTTGGAGTTTGCCTTCCCAAGTAACTGTTACATGTGATGGGGTCCTGCTCTCCTGGAGATGGCTGAACACCATCGGAGGCAATGAATTTCTTGTTTTGCTTTCCCTGTGTGTGTGTGTCTTTTGCTTTCCCTATTAAACTGCCTTTATCTCAGCCCGTGAGTTGGGTGTTTATAGTTTCTCCCAATTCTCTCCTTGATCCCGCTGGTGAGGGGAGTGAGTGGTTGGCTGTTTGTGTCTTGGTTGCTGGTTGGGGTTAAACCAGGACAGGCTCATGTGCTTTTTTTGCCTTATTGCTAACCTGAATGCTATTAATTTCTGGTTTCAGATGCTGAAATTTTTGCAGCTTCCTTCCACCTTCCCCTGCTGCCCATCTACTATTAACTATTGTGCTGAACCAGTCACCCTGTTTCTTACGTTAATGTTATTTACCCCATTCATTCTTAATTCCCCTTTGATAAAATTTTTGTGCTATGTAAGGCATTTTTTGCAGCATAGTCTGGTTCTTAGAGCTGACAATTCATGGAAGCATTGAGTATCAATGACCTCATCATGTACAGTTTGGTTGGATTTGTTTGTTTTTCTGATAGACAGTTAAAGGGCAGAAGTTTGAGCCTCTTGCAAGGCCACCATTACAGAAATGTTCAGCCTGACTTTTCTGAACATCTCTTTTACTTGAGAACTACCAGGTTTTCAAAGGGAACCATAAGAGTTCTACACAGCTACACTAGTGATATTTAGGGTAGGCAGTCACAGAGTGAGCGTATGGTTTGGGTTTATGGTTTCACAATAAATTTCTTTCCCTGACTGTTTAGGTCCTTACAAATAGTTAAGTTATAGACCCATTATTGTTTTGTATGTACTGTTCTGTAGTAAAGTTAAGTACCCTGATTATGATACTTTGTCATTATATTAGCACCTGAGTGCTAAAATAGGTTAGGCTGGTATTTGACAATTCCTCTGGGTCTTCACAGAGACACCACGTTCTCTTCTCTCCTGATTGCAGAGAACTCTGAATTAGTTTTGAGTCTGTGTTGTCAGGATAGCTGTCCTTTTTAAAGTTACCATATATTCTCATGGATTTTTTTTTTCATAACTACAGAACTAAATTTATGCACATAAGAAAAGCTACTGAATATAACATTATAAGTGATAAACTATTTCAATTACTTCCCATTAAAATTCAGGAGGCAATCCAATTAATTTTCTGTGAGTAAGAATTTATACCTACTGACATTAGGCTAGATTTGAATTTGTATTCAGATGCTCATACCACATTAATGGTGATGATTTCTCAGTCTGCTAGGAGCTTTGATTTTGTACAGAAATTGGTTTGATGCTCCTGATGTTTCCTCCTATATTATTCCACTGTAGTTAAGAACACATAACTGCTCCCATTCTAACCTGTTTTCAGCTACAGACAGAATTCTGTTTAATGTACAATGAAAGCACTGAAGATGTCAAGAACATCAAAGACTAAAACTTTGATTTTCCCATCTAAAATAAATGTTGAGATTGTTTCTCATTAAGAATTAAAATCAAAAACCCCAATGATAAAAGCTTGAATATGAGCCTGCATTGCAGAAAACTCATTAAATCAATGATAAAGGTTCTCATGATCAAAGTAACATAAGAGTTTAACATAAGTCAACAATTCTATATATATGTTCTAGCAAGATATAGAAATGGCAATTTTTTGTTCCTGTGTTACTCTCATTAACTCTCTTTCAGGATTCTTGGATTTTCTTATGTCATTGCCACAGAGAGGCATGGAACACATGTAGCTTTCACATAAGAATTTTTCCTCTTTCTTTGGGGAAGCATCTATGCATTTAAGCTTAAAAAAAGATGATAAAAATATTATTAAATCAGAAGATTATGTGGCAGAGATTTGATCAGTAGAGGTATTCAAGGGAGAAAAAAAGCCTGAATATTTTAATGGTGAAAATCTGGTGGAATTAAATTCTTACATCTGTGTATGTTAAAATTGTGAAAAGACAAAGTTTTGGTCAGGATGAGCTGAATCATGACTATTCCCATCATTGCATGTTAGAGACAAATCAGAGAAGCAAGAAAACCAAATTTTCTTCTCTGTTATTATTTTAGTTTGCATCCCCTGAGTACTGAAGTCCGTGCATGTCAAGCATCTCATATCTATGACTTCCCAGCTGGTTCCTTAGCCCAAATGTAACACACAGGTTGTTAAATAATATTCTTTCATTAATCATTCTCACTGTGTCCAGTTTCTCTCATTATTTTTATACTGTAAGTAAAGATAACAAATACAGTTTGTCAATATTCCCTAAGGTGAATAAATGTATATATAACTGGATGAGCAAAGTATTAGGTGGAGGTGTATAAATCTAGAATGCTTTCTTCCTGATCCCACCTAGTATTATAGGTAAAACTGTACATGTTTCACAGGTTTCCAGGAGCTGCTAACTGTTTTTAAGTGTCAGGCATACAAAATAAGGGTCTAAATAAGAAATTTGAAATACATTTTGAAAAACTTAAAACTGGTTCCTTTTAAAATATGCATATTATTCCATAATATGGGCTATTATTCCATAATATGGGCAGGGATCTTGAAAATTATGTCTTCTCTGAGTGGTACCTGAACAACAGAGCAATTACAATAAGTTTTAAATAAATGAACAGTTTACCTTAGTTTCAATTTTTTTTTTTCTTTATGTAGGTGCCAATGTTATGGACTATTCAAGACAAATTTACTCTGGGTGAATGACAGCACAGGAATAGAACATTCAGTGAATCTGTGTCTTTGTATACATCAGTTTGCCCATTTATTAATCTAGTACCCCAAGAGTACCAATAAATGATTCAATTGGTATAGAATTTAGCTACTGGACTGGTTGGTAAAAATACTAAAATGCATCATATCCTTATTGAGAACTTATTCTAAGTCTAATTTTCTTTTTCAAACTACTGAAACTAGAAATAAAAATAATCTTAGATGTTTAAGAGGGTGTATAACATGTCACTGGAATATTGGAATTGTTTCTTTGGTCGCAAAAAAAATTAAACTAGCTGAAGGACAAAAAGAACTTTTCTCAGTGGACCCACCTGTAAAAATGAGGGCAATAGTTTATGTACAAAGACCCAGTTGTAGACATACCTAAAGGATTATTTGTAAACATATTTGTTCAGAGAAATGCTCTATTTTCAGTTCTACCTGCTGATCAAAGCACTGACCTCAAACGCAGCCCTGGGGTATAGCTTTCATTTAACAGTACCTGAATGATCCTCGGGCAATCTGTGTAATACTTTTGGATGTAACAGGTAAAGATGAACAATTGCCATTCACAGCAGTGTTCTAACTTGACTCCTGTCAGCACGTAAAAATACTCAGACATATGCAAATTAATTGAAGGGTCAAAATATGACATCCTAGGATCTCTTGCATTCATTTCACAGGATACAGGTTCAGATCATGTAATGTTATAGAGATTATATATGCTATAGAGATGATGTAGTCTATGACCTGAATGTTGGGCTGGAAAATAAATAAACTTTGCAGTTGAATGTGATCCTTTCTTCTTTCTAGCTGTAAAGCAATGTAAGCATGCAAGGTTACTAATATTTTGATTTCAGAAAAAGGCATTAAATATTAAAGCAAACTTGTATATTAAACATAGAGTAAAAGTAGTAATAAGAAGTTTTATTACTCCCCAAAATAAAATGAAATCCACAAATAATGCCTGTTTGATGGATAAGGATAGCAGCATGTACTTGTCAGTTCACACAATATTGATTTAACAGTCTCAGTATCTTTTGTCCTAATTTCTTTTGGATCATCAGTTTGTTTACATTTCCTGTATGAAGCCAGTAGTTCTCACAATTTCCAGCCAGCAGAAAGTGAGTAGATGTAGAATTGTCCTTCAGACTAAAGTAAAAGTATATTTTATTTGACACAAATACAGATAGAGCTCTTAAAAATGTTAGTTTATGGCCTAAAATCTGTTCAACTATTTGCTTCTATCATCTGTTACCTACAAAGCCTGGAACAAGTATATTAGTGGTAAGATTTACTGAAAAAAAGTGAGAAAAGTCCTGGAAAGAAATTTTATGAATTTAGGGAGATTACATTTGAATTTCTAACTGGTTTTATTGTTATAAAAATACAAATTTACACATAGCCTATGGAATTGCTGTTATATCAGTGTGAAAGACATCTGAATCAAACTTGCTCTGCCCTGGTTGCTAAATCTTCCTTATGGGTTTCCTGGAAAGTTACTTTTATTGGTTCTTTAAATCTGGAATACTTTGCAATACCAAATGGTTCTTCAAACATTTTATAGTTCCTGCACCACCCTGAGAACTGTTTTAATTTTACGGTTTCACTTCAAGACTCAACTGCCACAGGATATAACGTACAATATTGGTTGTTGCCATTTCAGTAATCCCTTATGTAATCTGTGGAAAAGTTTTGGATTTCATCAAAACAAAGGAGGTTGTTTAACCTTCATGTTTAAGAGACTTGATGTGTGTCTTGGGACTTTGTAGTCTCTTAAGTAAAATAAGGCGTAGCTACTGGTTTGAAAAAGTATGATATCAAGCAAAGATCATAATAAAAATACTAGTACTACTAAAAATAATTTTAAAAAGTACATCTCACAACTTTAATCAGCAAAATACACACATCTGATTCAATCCCTTCACTTGTACTTTAATTATTGTCTTAATTATTTTTTTTTAACGGATACAGCTGTGCCTGCATTACCATTTGATGGTTGAATCTGTTCATAGATCCTATGATTATTGAAGCTACTCTGCAGACTTAGATGGCATTCTTCTGCCATTCCTACTCTAAATTTTAACTCATCTTCAGGAAAAAAACAGTCCAAGCAAGGGGCTGGCTTAGGTTAGTCTCTGTCTGCCTTTGAAAAGCTGCCACTGTAGAGACCTGTTATGTAAATTTTCATATAGCTAAAAAAAAAGTATTGGCAGTTGGAAGCAGACTTTCCTGCTGAAGTTGTATGATGGAGGAATTTCTTGCTGGAGAAAAATCAGAAGAAAAATGTGTCTCAAGGAGGAGTTACAGGTAAGAATAAGGTTTAAACTTAATAGGAGAGAAAAAGGGATGTTTATAGCAAATATTTTATTGAAAAATAAACCAGCAAGAACTAATTAGGGGATGGCAATTTTTTTTTAGTGAAACAGAAGATTTGGATTTTGTCTAGAGTGCTACTGAAAAGGTACAATCATGGAATTATACAATTGTAAAATAGTTTGGGTTGGAAGGGGACCTTAAAGGTCACCTAGTTCCAACTCTCCTGCCATGGGGTGTTATCTCAGTTATTCAGCATCCCATCCAACCTGGCCTTGAACACTCCCAGCGATGGAACAACCACAGAGACAAAAAAAAAAAAAAAAGATATTTGAAAATCTTAAGTTCTTGCCTTGTGCTTTCTTTTCTCAAAAGTGTGTGTACAAGATCCCTACCCCACCCTTTAAGCAGATGCTCCTACTGTGCTAAGCACTGTCCCTCACAAGGAGTGACCACATAAGTGTTTCACTGTATTGCAAAGCAGTCTTAGAGGTTTGGATTATTTTTTGAACAATACTGAAGGGAAAACTATTCAAAGGCAGTAAATTTGTTCTTTATGGAAACCACCCTCTTGCCACTGAGAAAGGCTGTAGCTTATAGCATGTCATGTGTCACCTTTAGTTGTTCTTCACTGAGGACAGGAGCATTAGGGATGCTGCTCTTTTGATGGTAAGAAATGGTTGTCTCCTCAGAGGGAGAACTTTGTGCTTCCGCTTCAATGAAGTGCAGCCCCTGTGATAACACTGGAGCCAAACCCTTTCAGCCTTGCTGCTGAAAGGAGGTGGCTGAACTGGTCAGGGGTAGAGGACCAGGCATAAGCATGTTCTGTCTCAGCCTTTCTGACTGCTGTGACAGGAAAGCAGTGATGGAAAGAGGGTCCCATGGAGCTGGGGCAGTGCCTTTCTGAGCCATTTTCCTTTTCCACCTTCAGACTTGTGCTCAGTGCTCCTGTGACAGCTTCCCAACCCTCAAATCTGAACTCACTTCTTAGAGTACTCAGAAGGACTGACTGCATGTGTGAACAGAATGGTGTGAAAAATATTGTTTACATGAGAGGCATGCACCAACTTAACTATAATAGGAAGCCTTCCTCTCTTTTTCCTCTTGCTCTCTTTGTCTCCCTCTGTTTGTTGACCTAAGTTCTGCCCTGACTGTGTAGCAGGACCAACACAGGATCTAAGGACTGGTGACCTTTCTTATTTTTCTCTTTTTCTGCCTTTATTTCTGCTCTCCTTGGCTTTGTCTTGTGCTTATCATATTCTACCCCTTACTCTGTACTGAGGTTTGATGTGAGGATTTGGGGTTTATTAAACTTTGCCGTGAAATTAAGGGCTTGTTAGTCAACATTTTTGAGACTAAATAATGAGATAGTAGCTAGAGGTAAGGTGACTATACAATACAATAATAAAGGTTCTCTGACACTTGTACTGGTGTTGTTGTTCAGTGTGACAAGAATTTGTAACTAACTTCAAGTTCCATTGCAAGTGGGTTACGGCAGTAAAAAACTGAGCTAAGTAAGATGATGAGATCTACCAGAAACTTGCTGAGATGCAAAGAAATCTTTTGAACCCCCTTTTCAGTCTATCAGTCAGAGATAGATGTTGTGTGCTCCTTTCAGCATATTTAAAGCTTTGGTTTTAACTTTAGGTGGAATGGGAAATGTTCACAAGATGACAGAATGGTTACTGTTGCCTACTTGTCAATAGTTTTTGCTCCAGTCAGCCTCAAGTGATTCAAATATTAGGAGTATCAGAAGTCCTCTTTGTATGAATTGAATAAATACTCACAGTCAAAGTATTGGAAGCCTAATGAATAAAGCAATTTGATAGATTTTTCAGGACTTTGAGTAGTCCAGAAATTTAATGATGGTTTTTGTATGTCAGTATAACCTCATACATTTTGTGCTTACATGTGTCCAGTGTTATATCAACAGATATAAAAAAAAATATTTTTCTGTAGCTTTTATTTTTCTGTATTATTATAAAAAGATTTGTTTAATGATTTTAAAATTACCTCCTGGGGGTAAGTAAATGCTCACTTTAATTAAATTGTTGGCATTTCCTATGTTTTACACTGGAGCTGTGAGAGTTCGTGGGTATCTGAGCATCTTCAGCACTAGATTCTGACATTTCTGACTTCTAGCCAACTAGGTTTAGAAAGAAGCCACTGCCATTTCTGTGATAGAGCAAAATGTACACTGCACAAAGTGCATTTGCCAAGGCTTCTTTTTCAATGTGAGGCTTTGAACGAGATATGTCTGGAGGGTGGGAACATATGGTTACTCCATGAAGTCATTTATAGGAAACATTTCCTTTCTCTGTCACATCTGTGGCACTATCACATGGGCCTATTTTTTTTTTTTCCTAATTTACTGAGCCAGAAGATTTCCCTGACTGTATAATATAATCCCAACCAAGTATTTCTGGTTCCCAAAAGAGTCAGCTGCAGCAGTCCAGAGGACAAGCACAGATGGAGAAGACTATTTTTCCCCCTCTCATAATTCTGTGGTGCTCCTAGCAGAGTTTTCCATTAAGGCTAGCAATTTTAGTACAAAAAAAATTCAAGTCAAAAAGAATCCTTTTCGAAACCAAATTTTTTTGCAAAGTGGTCCCTGTGAACATACCCTTTTCTTTAATTTTTGTCAGTTTTGACAGGAGGCAATGCAATTGGAACATATGATGCAAACTGAAAAATTAGAATACATAATATTGCAGTCTAATTCCAACATATTTCTTTAATTTCAAATATTATTTTACAGTTACAGCAGGATTTTTTTTTGATTTTTAGTGGGTTGATCAGAGAAATAATACCTTCACTCTTATAAGTGAATTATTTTCTTTTTGTACTGGTGAAGACACTTGAACTTTCTACAAATAAGTGAAACATCTCCCTTCAGAAACTTGAATGCATGTGATTTGTTGAATCACTTGCAATGATTTAACAGTCCTGGTGAAAGCTGATTACAAGTGAAAATATGACCTCTGAGAGACGACACTGACTGTACAAAGTCTTTTGTCCAGAGGGAGTATATAAAGACCTCAATTAGCATTAAAATAATAGCAAAAATATTAGGTGTATAAAACAGTCTTTTCTCAAATTATGGAAAATTCAGAATAAAACCTAAAATTCAAATGATTCCAAAGGAATAAATAGTTTCTTCTTATTTCTCATTTTCCTTTTTTTTTTTTTTTTAATACAAACGTATCTAAAAATTAATCTAATCATAGGTGGGGCTTGTATGCTCATAGCCTATCAGCAAAGATTTTTCAGGGACAGTGTCCTTGTTGGGGTAAGATATTGATCTTTAGCCTGTGAGTGTTAAAACAGTTAGCTGAATTCTGTGCCAGTAAGAACTTTATAACCTGATAGCTTGTTTCTGATCTGCCTAATTCTTTTGCTTTTATCTACTTTTGATTTTCTTGATTTGAAAAGTCTTGTTTTATTTTCCTGTCTGTGTTTCTTCTGAGACTCCCTGATATGAGGCAGAACATGTGACTTCCTCAGTGTGTCACCCATCACAAGAAGATTCTTTCCCATAAATAAACACTGCTAAGTCTCCCTTTGCTGAGCTAGTAAATCTCCACTTGCAGCTACAGAATTTCCTTTGAACAAGAAAAGGGGCTGTTGTATTTTTTTTTTTTCCCAATAGTTTCTGTAATGCAAACCAAATGGCCTTGGAGGACAGAAAATAGTCCTGTATATCTAATAAGTACATTTGCAAACAGACTCTGGTAGTCATAGCTTTGAGCTGCTGGGTCATAGCTGTGAGCATGCTTGCAATCCTTCTTGCCATTTGGGAAATTAGGGCCTTTATAATAGGCATGAGAGATATCTGTGTCATACCCACACTGAGATGTTTACAGCTGGATATTTCAGCTTTTGGACTGGAGGAAGTGAAAGATTTTGCTGCAGGAAAATTTGAGAACCACTAAGCAAAATCAGGTTTTTTGTAAGTTTGGTTTTATTATGTACCTGTACACATTACCTGTTCCCTCAGGAAAGTCAAAACTTGTATGCCTGATGTAGAAAGTTACCGTGCTGCTATTTTAAACTTTTTTTTTTTTGTAGTTTGAAATGTATTAAGTGCAATGACACTTATACAAATTATATCATTGGAGTTATCAATGCATAAATATTTCCATAATCAAAACAAAAACTGATACATTTTGCATAAATGGTAGGAATGTACTTTCATTAGGAGGGCAAAATACTAGATCTTGCCTCAAAATGGAAAAAACCCCAACATGGTAAAGAGATGCCTTAACCTTGAGAGGGACCAAGTTTTGTATTTCCAAAAGTAAATGGGAATCTGTCAAGATTATGTCATGGGTGATATCATTTAGCTCTTGTGTGCAATTACATTTATGTGCAAAAGAAATATGCAATGAAGTATGAAAAATACATCTAGCATGCACATCTATGATTCCTTTTTGTGTTTTAACAAACACAGTTTTGGCAAAATTTTTGTGCTTGTTTTACATCACCTCTGGTCTGATTTCAGTAAATCAGCTACCTGATATCTTGTTTGTTTCTGAACAGACAGACTGAAATTATATAAGTTCCCGGAGTGCAAACTAACCTCATCCATCCATAAGAAACATCAAGCTTCATAGCTTAACTTCAGCTTTGAGCAATGTAATGACTGAAGGCCAGATCCTCTGTGGTGTAAATTAAATTAATTCTCCTTCTCTGCCTTCAGTGACTTGTACAAACTTACAGCAGCTGAGCATATGACCTTACACTCAGAGTCCATTTGTCCATAAGAGACACAGACAGTGCTGTGAAATGAAATGCATTTAGATTTTTCAGTTCTCCTCCTGACATTTTTACTCATTCATTTCCTTTTTGCCTCCTGGTATATTTGGGCATAAGGCAAGAGGAACAGCATTTAAGCCTGGTTCAGTAAAAATGTAGACTACAATGGTATAGTCAAATATTCCAAATCTGTAGCATTTATGTATATATTATGCCTGTACTATGGGGCTAAATTATATCCACACCTCTGTATAGCTTTATTCTCAATGTGCATTGCACATTTATTCTCAATGTGCATTGCAGGTTCAGACCTGTACTTGAAGACTATATATGATTTTATCATATTTTGCCAGTATCTCTTAACTTTTTGTATATATCAGTGATATATCAATTAATCCATGAATTTAGCAGCATTTTCTTTATGTTAATATGATATCTTCATGACTTACAAGCTGAAGAGACAGCTTTTCATGTTTTCAGTTTTTTTTTTTTTTTAAATGGGTTCAGTACTCATTCAAATGTACGTATAGCAAAATTTTCTTTCTTTACATTGTACTTGCTTTGCAGATGTTGTTATAGCAACATTAAACAGGAACAAGATGTCAGTAAACATGACAACCTACATTATTTCTCACCATCTGTAGTCAAAGTACTTCAGAAAATCAATGTTTGTATCCTCCTCTCTAAGGAGCACTTATTGTCAGTTGAAGTAAATGTGTTTAATCCAGCGACTTTCTTTTGAATTTTAGGGAACGGATGTTCTGCCTTTGTGTAAGAGCACAGGGTGATGAAAATGGTGATGAAAATGTGTGTCTGTTAAGCAGCAGCATTGGACAAGTTTTTCCAAAGTGTACCATTAGAGCACTTACTACACATATCTGTCTTCCTCTAAAACCAGGCAACTTCCAAAAGACTTATTTTATTTTCTGATCATGCATCTAGACATATCATTCTTGGCTAGATTTTTATGCAGAATTTTCAATTTACCTGTTTTGGTACTAAAATTATTTTATTTGTCTAACTTGCTGAAAAGATAAATCAGTTTTCGGTAAAATGTGGTAATAATTATGTTTTTATTCAAAGCATATCTCAGTTAGAAAACCAATGTGATTAAACCCATAGTTCCTCAAACTATTCCTTCTTCCCATCGAGTGCAGCCTAGAAATAATTACAATTTAGCAGTTAGAGTGTTTTATTTATGAGGTCCAAATGCCATAGATTTTCTTCAGACAATGCAATAAGCACAGAGGGAGCTTACCGTATATAATCAGCTAGAGTTAAGCAGAGCTCACCCAGCCACTTCGCTGAAACTGATTCTAACTCTGTAGAATAATAACTGATTAGAATTGTTTCATGTAATTCTTGAAAATTCCTTTTTCCAACCACGGGAAAACAATGTTAATAAGATGTTAGCTGTCAATATTACTGTAATGCCAAATTTTATACATGTGTGAACAAGCTACTGAGAAAATCAGTTTTCATTCAGCCATTGCATAACCACACACTACTGAAGCCTCTGCAGATATGAAATAGCTGCACCATAGTTGCTAGGAGACAGTAAAACTATTAGTTTTGGCTGTAACATGACCTAGGTCTAGCTCTCTTAAAGCATCCTTGTACCCTAGGCAAATCCTGCATGGAAAGTTCAAAAGCAGTAAAAAATTCCGTCAAGCTTCTGGGCCTTAACTAAATAACTTCTGAATGGACAGTATCAAAAGGCAACTTAGTATAGGGAAACATATTTAAAAAAAAAATTATCTACCCACAGTCTTAGAATATGAAATTGATATTTTCCAAACTCATAACTTTCCAATATGCAAAGTTGTTTTATCAAACTCACTGATAAACATGTAGTGTTCTTGTTCTTAGTTGTGTGTCCTTATATCCTTAATTCTACTTCTTGGAGAGCTTCCTGTTTTTCAAGTGGACAGGTTTCTTATTGTAGCTCAGTCATCTTTTATGGAAGAAAATTTGATTTTAATTCATCCTAGTCTTGCATAAAACACAGTATACATTTCTAGTGAAATACTGATAATAGTTGTTGCCACTGGTTGCCCATGAGTTTCGTTTCTCTAGGAAAAATAAATTTGTGGTTAGGATTACAGAATGTGACTCATTGGGGTCATACATTTTAAGGAAAGGATTATGCTGGACATTTCTTAAGATCTCTTGCATTGTGTTGCCCATTGCATTTCTTCAAATTGTGAAATATGTCTATAACTTGTGATATGTTTGGAACATGACTGTAAGTTTATTTTTGATTCTGCCATATAGATTTTGCAATTTATTCCATATATCAGTGCCTTGTTTTGGTGTCATCTCTATATAATGGACTAATATTTCCTACTACACAGAATAGAGATTTATTCATGGATAGATCATTTGGATGCAATGGAGTTTGAAATCATCTAAGAAGAAAAAAAGTGAGGGATTACTTATGAAGTAGTAACAGCTATTGAAAATAAACCAGAAGAACAGAAAAGAAGATGAAGGCTCTTTGTGGTAGTTTGAGGCCACAACAAACATGGATGATACCATTTCTCTTTGCTCCATCAATTTTTGGAACATTTTAGGAAATGTAATCTGTCAATAGACTATAAATATTTCCTTAAAGATTGAAAATATAATTTAGAGCTTAGGATATAAAAATATTAAAATCTACTTTCATACAGAATCACACTGAAGGTAGTCTGAGCAACCAAGCAAGTGATTTGTGATTTAATCAAGACACAGGACTTAGATTTATGATGGCTGTTTCAGAGGCTTGTTTCTTCTGGTGTAAAACTCGGTGAAGGTGTTGTAGATGTTGGATGGATTGTTTCTGTGAAGGAGATAGAAAGTGGAGTTAACTTCTTCAACAAGCAGGAAGACAATAATATAATGCCTTATTTCTATGTTTCTGCAATAACTGCATAATCAGATCACATCCTGGGTCAGTCTGTTTCAAAACTCAGCAGAATTCAGAAATACCCATGTTGAGCAAACTGAAAGACCAAGTTAGACTTCAAGGAAAGAATGCAGATAGCTGACTTAGACTTTTCTGGGAAGATTGTACTTTGAGAACCTCTAAAAACTGGGGCTTATCACAGCACCCCACATTTTATCATTTGTGAATCTCAAAACACTTTACAATCTTAATTTATTTTTTATAACCATAAACAACATTTTGGATTAGGTCTTTCTTCTGATACTGTGTGGATAGGAAAAGAGTCCATCAATCGTTCTACTTTTTAAAAAAAATAATGATGAGGACTCTGGATTTACATAAGAATGTTGTCCAAGAAAATATTCCTAGCTGATTAATGAGTGCATTTTGAAAGGTGATAAAAAGGTAATTTCTGATGTTCGAATGAACTTATTTTCAATCTGGAAACCACTGTAAAAAAGTATTGCACTCTGTGTTTCACAGGTTGCTCAGCAAATTCGTTTGGGTTTGGACTATTTATGTTTATTTTATATTTATTTTTTTAAATTTATTTTATAGCTACTCCACTGAAAGTTCTATGAACTATTCATAAAATATTTGAAAGGGTGACTTTTTTTAAAGGTCTTTTGGAAATTACACAAAAAGCCCTCTTCAAATTTCTTTTGAGTGGAAGTGGGAATCAAACTGTTTCTCATCTCAAACTGATTTTTTCAAACACAGTAAAATTAGAAATCAATCAGTTAAATCAATTGATAAAATCAATTTTTATTACTGCAATAAGACAAAATATTCTCTACATTACTGTAGCTTTAAAGTCAGAAGACTGAGAAATTACAGTGGGGCAATAAAATGATTTAATTTGCTTAATCTGCAGGAAGCACCCTCTTTATGTACTGTGCAAAACGAAAAGATTCAAGATATGCAGACAGCTACATAATGCAACACAATTGTCAAATTTAAGTGCATTTTAACAATATATTTTAAGCAGATGATGAAGTTCAACATTTAAATAGAAGACATCAATTTAATCTTTAGTTCACAGAAATTATCAGATTTACACAGAAAAGAATGGAATATATTGGTTCCAACACTACACAAATGAGGAAAACTTACAATATTGTGGCTGCTCCACTTCAGAGATGATAGGAAAGTATTAAGACTAAGCTGCAAGTAGTCTTTCCTACTGTATTACTGGTAAGCCAATTTCTTAACTTTGTGACTTTTTCTGAAGAGATTTTTTTCCAACAAAAGTGTCATTCTTCCAATATTCCTTGTGTTTCTTTAATAACTAAGAACATTCAATTTATGCAGTTTTTTTACCACTCATAATAAATAGAAACACATCTCACTGTGTGCAGAAAATATATGTAATCTACATATTGTTCAACTGCTGGGATACAGTCTAAAATATTAAAATACACTTGGGAAGTATCAAAAGGATTTATGTTAATAAAATATTAATGACTATTTACATATGGTGATCAGACTCTATTATTCTATGTCTGAAAAGCAATATATCTAGGCAGGAATTTTTTCTATTCTTGTAGGACAGTATAATTAAAATTCACTAGAAGGAATACCTCTTGGAGTGGTCTGCCTTGCCCCAGGGAAGAAATTCCAAAAGAGGATCCATTTGCTGAATTATGCTTTTTTGTGACAGAAAAATCACCAAGCCAGCACTCATGGCATGGGATGACTCATCATGCAGGCTCATTCCTCATTTATTCTTTATAGATACTGTATTCTGTTCCTCACACAAAAATTGTCTCTGTATTTTCATCTGTCATCTCACCTTTATTACCAAGTTGAGGCGAGAAAGGAAAAATGGATATTTTCACTTTCTGGAACCTGATAAGTCTTCTAAGACTTATCGTCACTGAAACTGCTTTGATGGAGTTGCCTTTCAACTTTAGAGATAAAAGCCTCCAGGCTTTCTAATTGGAGAAGTAAGGATATTCAATTGTATTACACAATGTTTGTTATAGTGCAATTGCAGGGTTTTCTTTGTCAACAGGAAATTTAATGTATCATTTTTTAATCTTCAACATTCTTTTTTTTGCTTGTCTTTTTCAAATGCTACAAACCAAATAAGTTGAACAAATACATGAGCTTTCAAATATGACATTGCCACTGGGAAATCCTTTTTGAGTCCTATAATTAAATATTATTACTGTACCTATTTATTGTAAGTAAAGTTAAGCCAAACTTGGCTTCATTAATCTCTGTTTCTTTGCCATTAGGACCTAAAATGTATCTTGGACTTGTCTGGTTTTTGCATTCCTTTGACCACCTATTTGTGTTTTGTGACTAGTAAATGCAAACCACATGGTGGTAAGAATCAACCCCTTGCTCCCACAAAAACTGTTGTATGTACTATCTTTGACAGGTAGTGTTTGTGGTAGTGAAAATAATAATAATAATAATAGATACAGAGGCAGTAGGGTTTTGCTTTAAAAATTTGAAGAGCTGTTTTTCAGCAACAAGATGAAAGCATATTTTGTCAGCCCAGCAGAATAGGATGAAATATAATCATAAAATGCAAAACCCCAGTACATTACATCTCAAGGAATGTAGCAAATACATTAATTTATGACCTCAGGTCAAATTGTAAACAATTTTTTCATCTTTTAAGCACAGAAAAATCTGAACAACCCAGTGTACCAAATGGGTTGAAACATCAGCAGAGTTGCAGCCTACTTCAGGGTTTCAGAAATCAATATTTGCATTAATTACCTAGTTTTAAAATGCACTAAGCAATCTAATGAGATGAAGGAGGTTCTCAGAGAAAAAAACATGAGAGATAAATGCTTATAGGCCATAGATTTCTGGCCAAGGTTCTGAGAACCTTGAGGGAGAAATAGCCTTAAAAGTACATATGATCTCCTTTGTTATAGCAATTTGTAACTGGGTTGGTTGTCATATTCTATTCTCCTTCCTCCCTCTACCTCATCTACCTCATTTAAACCATTTGACATGTAGAAATCCATTTTGAATATATATATATATATATATTTCCTTATTATCCCTTATCAACCTTTATCACAGATTCATTCACCTGGTTCTAATACATAAATCCTCATCTATATATAATGGACCATTTTAATATGGGAACTGGTAATTAGACTGGGAAGTTTCCCTGGGCTTTGTTGCTCATTTGTGGCTAAACAATCTTTCATAATAAATCCTTTCATAACTATGTAGAAGAGTTTAAGTTGAGCTGCTGTTTCTGGATTCTCAGTGTGGAGTAAGGTGCAGTAGAACTCTGACAAAGGTACCCAAACAGTGTTCTAAATATTATTATCATCTCATCATAAAAATGTACACATGTGTAGATGGTAGATTCAATTTGCTTCCTAAGGCTTTATGGAAATTTCTGGAGCAGTTAGAGCTGCAAGTCAACAAGCAGAATTTATGAGTGCTTATCACTGAAATCTAAGCTGGTTGAGATCAGTTTTACTCAAAAACTGTTTTACATATAGCAAGTCATCTTTTGCTACTAACATAGTGGTAAAACACCCAGGTCCCTTAACAATAAAGGAAAGATGTGACACTCATAAATAAGGATCAGTGAACAAAAGAGTTTCCTGATGTGCTTTCCTGAAGACTGTTCTTCCTCCATGAAAGTGCCTCTGTAGTAAATCTAACCCTTTAGGCATTTAATAATTTTATGTGGATGTCTCATAAATGTCTGTGCCTCACACTGGGAGCCAAGTGATCTTACAGTAAATATCATGGCAATAAGATGATGAATCTTTGTGTCTTGATAAAATTATTACTTGATTATCACTTAGGAAAAACGTCATGCAAAAAGCCAAGGTGATGGGAATATTGACAAAATAAAGAAGAGTAGATAAAATACATGTCAACTTGTCCTCATTTTAAAATAGAAACTCTAAGGGGTACATTTGAGACATTTATCTAGGCCCTGTAAAAATTTGTAAGTAAGTACATACATTGTGGAAAATGTAATCACACCTATTAATGATCATTCATCCTGGTGGATTCCTACATTTCCCTAAAATTGCATTGGAATAAATATTTCAATTCAATATTTGGAATAAATTGGAATAAATAATTTTTTTTTCAGTGAAAAACAATTATTTTATCAAGTAGAGGTATAAACTACACCCATTTAAGAGGAGAAAAAAAAAATCTATTTTTGTAGACTGCCAGACTACATCTACAGGAAATAGAGTATCAGTAGTTTAAAAAGTGTTTGAATATCAGAATTTCTGAATCTCAGCTAGACATATTAGCTATTTTATATACTTATATTTATATATTAATAAACTATTTTAACATGCCCATAGTTTGAGAGAAATTTTTTTTAAAGTCTAGTACTATTGCTGAACATTATTTGTTTAGAACACACCAGAGAGTCATTGCTAGTCAAATATATTTTTGTGTGCACTACTTTCATGACAGTCATGAAGTTTGCAGGATTGATGTCTTAAGTGATGAACAGATTTCCTAAAGAGTAATGTAGTCCCCTACCAGTTACAATGAGCAAATGGGGAACCTTTATATACTCTGTAAAGGATTGAGCCTGAGTTATAAATGAAGTACTTTGGGCTACAGCCCAACTTTCCATTCTCCTTGGGTCACAGGGACATCTTTCCAAATGGTGAAGCAGCTGTACCAAAAATGGTATTCCCACCCACCGTGGGGAAACTCAGAGAAAAAATCGTTGAAGTCACATAACATTGGTGTTCTCTAGTTGGCTGAAGAAGCTACTCAGCACCAGGAAGACTGCAAAGCTTTTCAAGATGTAACATCTTGACAACTATACAAGATCTGAAAAGTACTTACTAGCTCCCGTTTAATATTACAGGCCTATAACAATTGCAATTCAGCATTTTGATGCAGTTGTGATTGATTCTAGAAGTCCTACAAGGAAATAAGGTAAGATGAGGTACTAGCTGATGTGTACCAATAAGGTAAAACACTTGTTCTGTCAGGAATTCTACACCAAGTGACAAATTCATCTTACTGAATGGTTTCAAAGGGAGCAGTTGTTGAATCTTTGGCACAGTTCAAGACAGTCACAGAGATGTCAGGAAAACTCATGTTGTTAAAGTATTAGAGCTAGACAATCATATTTCAAAAAGATGACTAAGACATGTTGACAGGATGCCAATGAATCAAAAGTTAACATTTAATGCTGTCCTCATGAATGCCTTTTTATAGCTCAATGTGAGGTGCTTGACTGCTGTGTGATGCCATTTGCTCATCTGATCAACAGTTAATACAAGGTTGGATGTCACCATCAGACACCAAATGCTTGCAACATGTAGGGTAAAAGTTTTACCCTGCAAAGTTGAAAGCAGCTGTTAGCGAGCTGCCAGAGGCTATTTTATATAACCATTTACATACAGCAAGTGACTGAGAGGTAGGCAAATGGCACATTGCAAAGATGTTCTCAAGAGAAGTGTGACAAGCGTCTTCTCGTAAGACAAAGATCACCTTTTGGTGTCAGCAAATATTCTGTGTGGCATCAAAGCCCATCAGCTAAACAGGAACAGTGAACAGCACAGACAGTCTGTGAAAGACTGTGATGTGCTATCACATGTGGGAAGACTGGACTAACTTCTTGTTCATAGTTACACTCTGATATGCTGGTGTATTTGGGAAATCTACAGCCTCATTTCAAGTATTTTGGAGATCTTATACACGTGTAAAGCATCATTGTGCTGAATTTACTGCAAATTGAAAAAAATTTTCATAAGGAGCATGATTTACTTGAGAATATTTTTGAAGGTTGCAGTAGAATTTCTTCCCCCCTCAAAGTTAAATTACTGGATCTTATTCACAGAGGGAAGGGATAGCTTACTATTTAAAAAACTGAGACTCAGGAAAAAAATTTTTCACCAGCTTGAAATGTATCATGCATAACAAAAGTTGCTGTTCCTCTGGTTCAGAAAACAAACAAAAAAATAAATAAACGAAAAATGCTCTCTGTGGATTTCAATATTTTGTAGTGTGTGTAGAATGTAGGGTCCTTTCCATTTCACTGCTCTTCAGTATACAATTAACAATATTGTTTCTAAACGCAATGACTGAACTGCAGTTGCATAAGCAATGAAACTATAATTATCCAAGTGTTTGTGCAACACCCTTTGGAATCAAAAATGATAAGTCACCATTTGACTGGCTACCTAGCTTATTTCAGAAATGATTGTTTAGAAGCTAAGCCATTGTTAATCTTCAAAAGACTGCATAACTGAAGATTTCAAACCTTTCAAAAAAAGTCATTCTGCCAATATTTGATTTCATTCCAGGATCAGTAAGTAAGCACAAGCACATTAGAAATAACCCCTCAGCAGAAAATTTTTCATGTCTCTTTTTTTATTTTTATTTTTTATTGTCAGTTCTTCAAATGATAGAGATCATATTTTAGTAATAAAGAGGAGGTGGTGAGAATAGATTTCTTAGCTTGATAAATGCACATTTGTGCTTATGTTGCCGTGTTTATGCTGTATTTGCTAAGAGCTGATCACTGACTGAAGTTATTTTAACTGAATCAAATACAGGATCAGAGAGAGGACAGGGAGAGAATGCTTTGTCACCTAGGGAACTGGGAATCCCAGACTTCCAGTGGCTTATTGCTAAGGTATAAGTATAGAAGTCTAGAAGGTGGAACAGAAATTTATCATCCATTATAAGTTATTTGATTTTGGAAGTTATTCAGACATTTGAGTCATGATTTGAATTTGTGCTTAGAGATAGTTTGGTACTAAATTCCTTGTTACTGTGAGTACCAAAGGGTCTGGTGGTTAAAGATGAGTAGGCTGAGGCAGAATGTGCATTGAAGGCTTTTAGAGCTGAAACACCAGGGGAGCACACAGACCAAGACAGTTAATGCTTTGAAAATCTTTTTATGTAATGCAAAATGCAAATGCTGGATACATAAAATGATATTATGTATAGTGCATAATGTATATTATAAAAGGCAGAAAGATCGTTGTAATGTTACAGGGGCTTTTATTCGTGTGTTGTTTTTCCATTTTTTTTCCTTTGCTAAGAATTGATTAGGATGACACCTAGAGAAGAGTGAAAAGACAGCATGTTGGAAAAGAGAGGGAACAACATGCAAGGGGAAAAGTGAAGGGATGAAAGAGTTACTACAAAGCAGTGTGGAGCCAGCATGAAAAGATCTAGAAAGGTTTGGGGCATAACTAAAGCACACTGCCCATCAGTAGGTGGTGTACATAAGCCAGTCAAAGCCAATGACATTTTCTCTCATTAACAGCCTTTGCAGCTGTCATATGCATCGTAATTTCTTCTCCCCAGAGACTTTTCTCTAGATGGCTTACTGGGTGCCAAAGCATCACATTCAATCTAACATCTCCTGAGGGAATCTTTCCAGTGGTTTCTTGAGACCATAAAAATTTAGAGTGAGGTATTACCATGATTACTTGCGATGTTGTGTCTCCTGTCTCATTGCACCTTGTTCTGTTTCTTATGGCATGTAGAAGATGGGCTATTTGCAGTGCATAATGTTTGCAAATTTTGCCATGTCTCTTCATACATTATTAAACAAATAATTGATTGTATGGGCATGTTTGTTTTGGAACTTATGCATTGAACACTTCTACATAAACATATTAAGCTATGAGTTATTCATGAACTATTTGTTTTGATTTTGCTTTGAAGTCTTGTGTCTTTGTAGCACAATTGCAGTGGATTGCAGTGGTATTATTGCTTACTCTTCTGCTCATTGCAGGTTAAACAAGATTTCCTGCTAGCCATACAGAGAATTGTGAATCAGGTACACAACAATTGCAAGGCTGTATTTCTCTGACAAGTGAAATAAAAGAACCTATTTAGATATTCTTACAATGGAAAAGGTTTTTAACTGTGTCAAATTTAATTCATAGTTTTTATTCAAATGAATGCATATAAGCATTCTTTTCTCAATATTTATTCATGTTGAATAATACTGATAGATATACTCTAAGGAGAAAACAGTGTTTTCCAACTTACCCATGGATATAAATGTCGTATCTTGAGTAAAAGTAGTGACTGTGGTTTCACTGTCATGAAATTTTTGTCTCTGTTTGGATAACTCAGGGGTCTATTCTCCTCCTCCCAAAGGCTGTCCACCCTGCAGTAGAGCATGGCAGTGGGGCAGGGGCTTTTCACAAACTGAGAGAAGGTGGTAGCAGCCCAGTGAAGGTACTGGTTAACTAGTCCATAAGCCAAATAAGTGTTTGTGTTACTCTAATTCTGAGATTTTGCTGGAGAACGGACCTGCTTGGCTTTTTTTTTTCTTTTTTTTTTTTTTTTTTTTAATCAAGACAAGACTTAGTTTTCTGTTAAAATAAAAGACTTGTTAGTTATAAACATTTTTGTCTTAAAGTAAGGAGTGAATTTAACACCCATGATGTCTACATCAAAATTACTGATATGTTTTGCACAGAACAACATGAACAGAGACTGAACAAAACTAGTCTTGTGATGGAAAACAGAGGAGCAGGCCTTTTAATCAGTTACAACTACAAGAGAAACATACCAAAAATTTAAATCAACCAGATAAGAGCACAGATTTGCTTTTTGAAACACCCTGCATTGCTGAAAAATAACATTAAAAAGCGATTCAGCAAAGAAAGACGTAACAGGTGTACTGGCTGAAATTTAGAGACAATTTAGTAATAGGCACAAATATCTCATGGGAAAGACAATAAAGCATTTTAACAAACTATCAAGAGAAATGATTAATTGTGCATCTTTTCTAAGTCATAACTGGAAATTACTTTTTAGCTACATCCATTGTTGGCTTCAGTACAGATGAATGTATATCTTTGTCTGAATTGCCAGAAGAGGTAGGGTATGTGATTTAATGGTACTTTCTAGCTTCAAAATCAATTCTGCTGTTGTAGGTTTTCCAACAGGATGAACAGAGGGGAAAGAGAACAACCATGATGTACATGTGCATCCATGACAGCTACAGTAACTTTTATTACTTATTTGGCAGCAAAAAGATTGCTCTAAAACCGCTTCTCACATCTTCCTGATCCAGAAAGTCTCTGTCTCCCAAATCAAGGGGGGATTTGTATATATCTGTGGCTGATTTTATTTACAGAACAGGTAATAGAGAGCAGGCTGTACTAGCAAGCCTTTTTATGATAGGCAAACTCTGGATCTCTGAGAATATTTTTTGTGACATCCTGTCTGTATGATGTATCTTAATTTTTTCTGTTAGTGCTGCCCTTTTACATGTGAAACAGTGGCAGGCTTTACATAAATAAAATGTGTAATAGGTTTGTCATACATAGAATATTTGAAAGCTAGCTGCTGTGTAATTTTATTTGACTAAGCCCATACATTTTCTGCAGTGCAATTCCAATTTACAGCAAATATACCAAATGACTGGCAGACTTTTGAAAGTGGTGAAGACAATTTTTTCAACATGAATGCTACTAATATGAGAAATTGTGATTTATTTAAGAAACATGAACCTTCAAAAATCTCTTTGTGATATTCTGCTTTCATTTTGCTGTGCTATGAATGTGACAGTAAGTATTAGCACAAGGTTATATAACAGCACTACTCAAAGAATCAATATATGAAAACTATGAGAGTTGATGGAGACAGAATCAAATTGCTACTGTCCATAGCAACTTTACCACTTAAATGGATGTTTTAGTTATGCAGATTAGCTAAACATTTTCCAAGCAGCTGTTAAGGTCACTGGTCAATGCTCTGAGTGAAATCCAGCCATTTGCTAAGCTTTGCCACAGACCTTTGCACAATCATCTTTAAGTGGAGGAGCAAAAGGAAATTTAAACATAGAAATTGAGCCAAGTCTGTGCTTCTGTGTGAGTTTTAATGTAAAATAATTATAAACTTATATATTAGTATTACATAATAATGCTCCACCAGTTTTATTCTCTGTATTTTCTTGTGCCTTTGAATTTTTATATTATCAAAATGTGAATTTTATATTTTAATAAAACATACTTCTGAAAATTGAATCAACATGTAACCTGTTAACAGATTACACATGTAATTCCTTGCATTCATATTAAAAAAAAAAACCAAAAAAACCAGTTTCTCTGTTTACTGAATATTTGTCTCCAGAGAAAATTTTCAAAGAATTAACCATGTAATTTTGAGCCACAGGTGGAAATTATGACTGTATGTTAAGATAGACAAGGTGAAGGACATATATTACAAAATAAATTATTCTTATCTACTGCTTTTGGTTATCTTTGAATATCAGATATCTAATAATAAATGTGTCATTAAAAATTAAACATAATGATTCTAATTCCAATGAGAATTGGATTGTAATCCTGAAATGTGGTTCTTACCCTTATTTTTTAAATTAGTTTTTGGTTTAGTGGAATGCAAATTTAGATTACAGTGGATAAGGAACAGAAACACAGCTGGGAGCAACAATCAGAATGCAGATCCCATGGTATAATTTTTACTGGTGCCACTTGGAAACTCTTTGGGGCTATTACCTGCTAGTCAGATCAATGTTGAAAATTTCTGAAAAGGCAATTTTTGCAGTTGAAAAACTTTTAGCCCAAAGAAAATGTAAGACACTGATAATCAAACAGCAGGATTCAAATTAGCTAAGCAAAAAAAAACCAGTGCAGTGACCACTCCAAGTACAGTAGGGCATATAAATGATAAGGAATATCAGAGGCAGAAAAAATGACACATTTTTTGTAAGTTCTCTGCTCCTAACCTTTACAACTCCCCCTCACAATAAGGAAAGCAAGAGAAAGTATCAAGATTGATGTTCTCATGATGCCATATCTTTATCGCAAATCCATACCCAACCTGTCTTTAAAACAGCAGGAGTTTATTAACTGCTTTTGAAGCATAATAGGATAACATAAATCACTGATTTAATTCTTTCACAGACTGTCTTTTAAAGTCTACCTTATAACAATATAAATCACTTTGGGACCATCAATAAGGCAATCAAAGTCATACACTCTGACTGCAGTCATGCTTCTGGGGTAGTTGAAGGCACTATATCTTAATATTCAGGCAGAATATCCCCTCCCTGTAGTTCATGTTCGTGCTGCAGTCTTGAGGTTCAAAAACTAAAACAGCAATGAATTAACCTGACCTGCTCTGCCATGTACTGCTAGCATGCAGTCCAAAGAATGGCTTTTGCCAAGGTTTGCTTTGCACTTGCAGGCTCTGCAAAGAAATTGTAGGCTATGTTCCCCGACTGCCAGGGAAAAGAAAATTAATGTAGTGAAAAAATGCTGTTGATATTATGGTAGTCACATCATTATATCTGAGGAAATGACTGTTGTTCTTGTAATAAAAAGAATATTTAATAAACTCTAATGATAATATACCTAGTTATCCTCTGTTACACAGAGAAAAAAACAGACTGCAATATATAGTTTCAGTATATAATGCACGGCATGTTTATCTTGAAATATTAAAAAATGAAAAGCTGTGATGAGACATATTTATTTACAGATAAAAGCATGTGTTAAAATAGTCTGTCAGAAAATCAAGGAAGAGAGAAATTAATTCTTTCAAAAGTAAACTCCCTTTTAGGCCCAAGCCCATATTTCATTTTTTCAAGGCCTGCTTAAGCTACACTTTGATGGATTTCAGGTAATTGTCTCACTCTTTTGCTGCTTATTCTACTGAACATACTTCTGAAAATTGAATCAACATGTAACCTGTTAATAGACTACACATATAATTCCTTGCCCTCATATTAAAAGAAGGAAAGAACAGTTTCTCTGTTTATTAGATATCTAATTTCACTCCACTTTCCTGCTTGTAGCGTTTTCCCTATTGCTTTACAAGTATGTGATATGCAGCAGCAGCAATGGGAAACACTCTTCCATGTCCACCTGCTTTCTGTCTATTAAACATACAATTGGGATTCAGCCAGGTCGTATCCTTTAACATCATCACCTCTTTTCCATCCTTATAGATGAAAAGCACAGGAAAATATTCCTCATTTCATTAAGATCACCATCCAGCCATTTGTTGCTCCTTGCACAGCTATAAATGAACACCTCTTTTGTTAGTTTTACCAGCCAAAAAAAAGGATTTGAGTAAAGGTGTCTATCCATCTGTTACCTGTTGCATTTTGATTAGCTTGATGCTTCTATTTTTCTCTGTATATTACATAGAATAAGAACTCTCTGAGGCTAGATAAGCTTGGATACCTGAAAGGTGGCTGATAAATCTGGATTTCGGTATTAAATAAACTTTTTAGCTATTAAGTAATCAAGCATTTTGGCCCAAAAATTTTCTAGTGGATGATCATGATTTTAGAGCATGAAAACCAGTGTCCTACTGTCAAAATTTGTCTTGTTTTAATCTTTATTCTCTGAAAACTTTGACAAGTTTGGCACATAACTACAGCAGTATGCCCTTCTGTATTCAGGAAATCAGACATTGCACCATAGTGCTGATCCTTGCAAACCTTGATACAATATTTCTTCCTGCTTCATGAAAGCATCAAAGTATTTTGTGATTTTCATGGACTGTCTGCAGCAATTGCTTTGGCTTGTCCGATTATTACTGGTGCTTGGCAGCCTGGAACCTTTCCTGAAGTTCCAGAGATGATATCAGTCTCTGGCTGCTGGGAAAAGCAGACTCTGGACTGGTCTGATACATCAATAACAAAGTGAAGAACTATCACGGCGGTTTCCAGCCGGGCTATGCCTGGTGGGCTGCCTTGGCCAGGATAGCTCAGGTAGGCTCTCACACAGCGTCCGAATTCCCAAGCAGCTCCCAGCCACAGGCAACCTTAAGCAAGCTCAGGTGATTTCAGCTCTTAATGATTATCAGCTCTTTGTCATTTCAGCTCTTCAGCTTGCTGGTGCCGCAGCAGCAGACGCAGGGAGGGACAGGAGAAAAAGCTGTATAAGGTTCCGCAGGAATTCTTTACTGGTGTCCCCCACAAAGGTTCTCAGTGACAGCTTCTTCTGCCAAACCAGGCAGAATTAGGGGTTTATATACCCTACAGGGGTTTTGGAAATTGTCCAATAGTAAGGGTCAGGGAAAAGTGGTCTATAGGCTTACAGAGAGATAAGCAGGGTCCGAAAGGTGGAAGAGAGGGGCTTCTAAGGCCCAGTCATCATGACTCGGCCTTTCCTAGCTCAGACTTCTGACCGCCAAGGAGGCCTTGCAGGCCCTGGGCCTGCTACAGTGAACTCCACCAGAACTGAAGCACATTGGTCTTGTTTATGGAGTGCCAGTAAAATTATTATGATGTACTGGAATGCCAGTAAAATTATTGTGATTATGATTTCCTGTGAAATCATAATAAATTGACCCGGGTCATACATAATAAAACTAATATTTTCTGCAATTATTTAGTCCTTCAATATTTGGTACCATTAAATATGTATGAGTAAATTACTGAATAGGTCAATGCCAAGAGATACAGCAATGCCTCAGAGGCCCTTAATGTTGATCAGAAGAGCCTCTTCAATGGTCCTAAAATTTTACCCTTACAAAAAATAATGATGCTTTCTACTTGAATACATTAAAAATTAGTCTTTCTTTTTTTTTTTTTTTTTTTTTTTTTTTATCATGTTTTTGGAAGAAGCCATAAAAATAGATAAGAATTGAATTTATAGTTAGGGTTAAATATATACAGACTATTCTGATTTTGTAATCTGTACCCTAAAGAGCACCTCTGTATTTATTAAATTGATTGTATTGTTTTCACCTTAATCAGAATGAAACTTTAGTCTGAAATGAAGCTGATAGAAAGGGGTGGGGTTTTTTAATGTCTTATCTTCCAGAGGAAACTGTATATTCGTTTGCTTTCTGATAAATCAAATTAATTATGAACAGCCTTTTTAAGTAGATAAAAGATTTTTTTCTCTTCATTAATCAAAAGTTTTAGAGAGTTTCTTTTTAATATAGCAGGGTTGCATCCTCTGGTTGCCACAGAATTGGATTTTTATGTCTGAAATTATGCAGAAACTGATTTAAGGTGTGATGAAGCCTCTTCAAGTTACAGTTGCCTGGTGTACACTGTAGTAAATTTTGACCTTGTCAGGTAAAGACAGGTGAATTATGATCCAGCCTCTGTGAGAAATGATATGTCTACCATATTAGATTAATTTCCTGTAAACTTCACCATTTTGCATTCCCAAACCTTGTAAATGTCATCTTTATCCATCATCATGCAATATTTTGATGCTGCTTATGAATTAGTTCTCATTTCATTTTCAGCTTTTCTAAAGAGTTCTATTATACTGTTAAAATATCCTTTTTAAGTTTGGTACTTTTATTAATTTTTGTCTAAGTCTGCACAGAAGCCCTTTAAAAGTTAATTAATGTGGTTCATTTTCACAGTAAATTATTTGACAGAACTGCTCTTTGAGAAAAACTCGATTATATTTTCCTTTTTCTCATGTTTTCTATGAAGAATGAAGGATGGTCTATATTATTTTTGTAATTCAACTAAGGAATGAAATAAGGAAATTCAAAGATTTAATCTCATATTCAATATTCTTTCTAACTAGCTGTCCGTTGGTCCTTAACTTAATATGTAGCACTACTTTCCAAAAGGAACTTAGATCTATGAGAGGAAAATAGAGTAACTTATGGAAATCTGAAAACCCAAAGCCATAAATTAACAGTAAAAACTAAGACCCTGAAGATATGCCTCTAAGTCTGTACTCAAAGTTCTTTTTCTTCTATGAAAACTGTGTAGAAAGTACTGATGAACAGGATTTACTCACCTGATAAATTACATTGGCTTAGCCAATCAAAATCACAAGAGAAATATCCCATTTTCCAGGCTTATATGAAGTGGAAATTCTTGTCCATCTGCTTTAATCCTTCAGCTATTAACACTCTTAAGAAATTACATTCCTAATAAGAATGCAATGTTGCAGTTCAAGCTAATTTATATTACTAATTTATCTTATTAAGCTGAATTCAGAAGGTGAATTTCATCCCCTTTGTTCTTATTCTACTATTAAATTATTTTTATCTGTCATAGAATATATGTATAACATCTCCTTTCAGTTAATCATCTAAATGGGGTAGTTAGGTGTTTCTTTAGTTCAGTTTACTTATCCAGCTCCTTATAATCAAAGGTGAGAATATAAAGGTGTTGCCTTTAAGTGAGAGTGCTCTAAGCCTCATCCTGTTGATTGTATTCATCTTCAAATATACTGTACACAGACAGTTGATTTTCTGCTTCAATTTTTCAACAAAACTGTCATATGGAGTATATTGATCTAACTGTTTAAGCTTGAAAATAAAAGATCAATAGAAACTTTTCTGTCACACTTGAAAAAAAAATCTCTTCTTGCTAGCTTCTTGTAAAGGACTTTCATTAAATTTAAATTAAAATATATATAAAAATGCATTTTTTATAGTAGACATATTTTAAGTTTTTTTTTCAATTCATGATTTTAACTTACTTTTGTGTTTTAAAACATTTTTTGCCTTCCCAGGCCTTATGAATATGGGTCATATTCATTTCTTATGTATTGTGGTAGCAGTAGGAAACTATTCACTTGAGCTCCACTATTTGGTTTGTTTTATGTGCTCAAACATTTTTCCACTGTAGTGCCAATCTGTTCTGTCATCTTCCTTTTCAGTTTCTTACATATTATTTGACACCAGTGTTTTGAGTAAAATGTATATGATGTCTTTGTTCTCAGCATTTCTGTGGCTGAAACTGTACAAGTTTGATAAAGATTACATTGCTTTAAAATTTCATTTGCCCCCTCATTTGTACCTTCTATCTCCTTCTTTATTATGATTATTTTTCTTAATTTCTAAATGAGTAGTTCTTATTTTTTGTGTGGATTTTCCAGAAGAGGGAGCCATGTGCATGTACACTTAAAATGTATACTGCAAAATCACAGTCATTAAAGAATAAACAGCATTTTTATGAGATTTATAATACGATTTTCCTCCAAACTAATGGTTGCTAGGTGGCCAACATACTGAAACCTAGCAGGAAGCACTGGGACAGTGTTCAAACAACCTTGTCAGAGCACTGTAAACATCTGATGTTCATGGAAGTCCTAGAACTCATTAGGATGTTGATATGTTAGGGAATTTAGAATATGCAAGTAGTACATTTAATGACATTTCCATATCTTAGATGTTGAGATGACTTCATTATTTATTAGTATGGACAAGGATGTGCTTTAAATCACAGACGTTTTTTAAACATGAATATGGGTGATAAGAAATGCTGCTGAAATCAAAAACTTTATAGGCAGGATGGTAATATTGTAATAAAATTGCATGCTATTTACTAGATTTTAGAGATAAACAGTATATTCAGGACTATGTTAATTTTTAAAGACTTTATAACACATTTCACTTCTCAGAACAGCAGTTCAGAGGAAAGGAGGGGTAATATGGAGGGTTCAGTATAGAGGATGAGTACCAGAGCTACTTCCTGTTTAAGCCTCTTGAAATGCAGAAATCTGCAGTTCTGTGTTTGTGAAGACAGTGTTTTGATAACTTTGAAGACCGTGGTGGAACTGCTGTCACTGTTCATCCTGGCATGCTCATGGTTTCCTTTCTTCTGCAAACCCAACAAAAACCCAACAAGCAAGCAGATTCCCTGAAGCCTGAGGACAAAGACAAACACTGTACCAGTGGTTTGATAGTCTATCATAGGTGTAGAACATTGCAATTGTCTGTAGGTGCCTTTGTATATAACTGCATGTGTGGTTGTATAGCTTGCCCAATCCATTCCTGCTCAAATGTGCATTCATGTTTAGATTTACATCCTCAACAATCTTGACAATACTCTTTGAGAAGTTTTTCAGTATACTTCAAAAACTCCAATACCCTGATTTAAAATCTCTGCTTGGGCTGGTAGATACTGGATAGCATAGGAAATGGGACACGTGTGCAGACTCCTTGCTTGGTGAGGCACGGCTGGCTATGGCCCCTACAGGCTGAGATCCATGGCTGCTTCTGTAGTGATATGGCAACATGTTGGGCAAGGAGATTCAATTTTCTGCACAAATCCTTTACACGCAGATCCTATCACACACCAGAGCAGTTTTCCTTTTGAAAAAGCCCCTTTTCAAGCTGGACAGTGAAGTGAACTGATGTGGTTAAAGAGAGTGAGGTGGCAATACATCTGTCATCTCTGAGCCTTATTGAGCAGGGCTTGTTTCTTTGAACTCACATCTGCAGTGAAAACCATGATTCCAAACAATGCTAATGTGTATCAAAATAAAAAGGTAAAGATGCTCTAAGTTCTCCTGATTTTCAGATTCAGAAGGTCAACCTAACCCCTTTTGTCAGAGATGTTTTCTGAAACCGAAACTAAAGATTCTGAAACTAAAGATCCTATTTTCTCTGTGGCCATCTTCTAACTAAAAACCCAGATGACACCTGCACAGAACAAAAGCTTCAAAGAATACTCTGATTTTGTATTAATTTATGTGTAATGTGGAAATAATTGTTCATCTGGAGCTGAGTGAAGTATGAATTCTGGTAACGTTCAAAATGATAACAGATTTGAATGTCTATCAGATCTCTAGATATTAGAAGATAACTTCTGAATGACTAGCTATATTCTTTACTCAGCAGTAAATATATTATATATATATATATATATATATATAAAATCTATTATTATGATTTATGTAGTTGCAATGGAAAAATCCATTTCCAGCTTTTTCTAGTTATGTTCAATCCTTTAGAAAATCTATATAACAGTCTCTATCTGAAATGATTAAAAAATCAATACCACATTTTTTTTTGAGAATTGTGTTTTGATAACCTTTCTACAAATACTATTGTAGACATCCTTCACCACTTGTCTGGCTGCATTATCTGTAATTGTCTTTTAATAGACTGAGACTAAATTATTAGAAAAGAATTGCATCACTAGGGAGTAAAGGTTGTCAGATATCAGTGAGATGTAATACATCAAATGCTGTTGTGTACAGCTTTATCTCGTATGCTCTTTGTTTTGGTGGTTTTTTGTTTTTTTTTCAAATAGAGCTTTTGACCCATGTAACCTATTCTAGTTCAGAACAGGTAAAATAATGAATGCAAACCTGCATGCAGCTCCATAGAATTAATGAATCAATGAGAACAACATATTGGATAAAAAGTTCTTGACCTGAAAACCAGATACTACAAAGTTTCTTTTAAGCAGGGCTTATGTTTTTTTTTTTTCTCTGCAACTAAAGACAGAGTTCTATAGGAAAGTTTAGAGATGTTTACTTTACCACTACAAGTTATTTATTGTGGTCATCCAAAGTACTCTGCTACTTCATTGAGAAAGCACTTGAACCATAGTTGAACAAGACCCGAACAAGTTTTTTAATGCCTGAGTTTTAATTCTGGCTGAGCAATATACTTTGTAATTTAGAGGAAGTATTTAACAGCTTTGTATATTCAGTATCTTATCACCTCTCTGCACTGCACGGCATCCCATGCCTTTTGATGCCTTTGAGTCCGGGGAAGATTTTTAATTTTTTTTCAGTTTCCATGCCATGTTAGTCATATCATGCCACCAAGGTACCGTCTTGCTCCCTGATTTTTTTCTCCTGCTTTTGCGACATCTCTGAGGTTTGTTTTGGCATGTTTTGGCCCTTTGCACTGTGCCTCAGGTAATCCTGGTCCATTTTCTCGTGGTCTCTAAATTTACCAATTTTTTTTTTTTTTCAGCATCCATGCCATGCCTCTCGTATCTTCCCCTCCAAGTTCTGTCTTCCTCCTTTATATATTCCAATGCCTTTGCAGCTTCGTTCAGGAGAGATTTGGCATGCTTTGGTCCTTTGCACTGCACATAAACATATAAACAACATACAAATATTAGCAGTTAACAGTTAAATATAGGTTGACAACATCTAATTAGACAGGGTAATGTTTTGGTATCCATCAGCATGTCTTGGTATATGTAATTTATTTAAATTATTTCAATGATGAGTTTTAATAATTGTCTCAACAAATTATCAAAAATAAGGGCAGGTTGACAACGCACACTGAATTTACTGTCAGGACAAGGTAACTCTGTATTACTGTACTTTGAAGATAGAAGTGATGTCATAGGTTAAGTGAGTTTATGGGCAGTAGGAAAAGAGCCTGCCTCCATTGGTCAGTTCTGGCTAAGTCAGTGGTCACCTTCATATGAATAATGTTGGCAGAAACCTGAGCATGAGGGAGAGGAAGCCCAACCTTCCTCGGTGAGATGTGTTTTATACGCAGTTTCCCACTGAAATGCAGAGTGGGTGGCAGTGCAGAGTGGTTGCTCACACTGTGACATTTTCTCTACGGGCAGAGGGACTGAGAGTAAGAAAATATATGTGGTGGAGGAGCAAAGGTGTATAAGATCAAAGCAATTTCTTCTTTGGTGGAAAAAGGAGAGAATATTTGCTTCACAGAATAGGGATTATGCTAGAAGTGGGATACTTATGCTACCTGGTCAGTATCATGGTCATTTGCTTTACTGACACAAGAAGCCAAGCTTTCTTCCTACCACTCTCTGGTGTGCTCGCCTGCTGCAAGACAAGTAGGAAATTTGTTTTGGCACTACTTTATATGGGTGAAGGGAAAAGCCTCGGTGTAACATTACTATTCCCCAGAGCACCTACGCATGGGATAGAGTTTACTTACAGAAGTTTATGTAAGGCCTCCAGCATATTTTTTTTAAAAAATTTATGTTGGTGCTCACCACCTTATGCTTTACTGATTATACACTGCATAAATATTTGTCCTTCATATTTAGAATGTTTTTGATTTTTAGGAAAGAGGTTACATGAAAATAATTTCTTGGATGGCCAATCTGTCTGTGACAAACAGTGAAAAATACCGTGGTTGATTCCTTGTGATTTTATCTGAGGAGGGAGTCTCAGTTTTGGAAATACAGGTCTCGGAAGCTTAAGGTATGAATCTGGGTGAGAATATATATATATTCTGATTTTTTAGAGAAAAAAAAATCGGCTCAGTATGCTCACTACTTTTTGTCAAGCACTGCAAATAAATTTAATGCTTATTCATCCTTTTTGGGTCTAAGCTGTTAGTACCACCAAGTTCATTATTTAGAGAACTGAAAGGGAAAATACATATTTTTGAGAGTTTCTTAAATATTTTATTTTACAATAAGCTATTAGCCCAATCCATAAATAATGAAATAATAATAATGGTTTTATGCCCCTAATAATTTTATTATTTCATTAAATGTTACCATTTATCCCCAAGAGGAGGGGAGGAAATGTGGATTCTACAATTAAACTCAATAGTTTTAGGACCTGTCTTTTAGACTCTTTTGAGAAACAAAAGCCAGAAATTGTGCTTATCTGAAGATTTTTGAAAAGTGTTTGAAAATGAAAAATACCTTTTTATTAATATCTTTAATGTCTGTTTTATATTATATTATTGGGATAATAGTTCTTGAAAGTCATTAATGATAACCTGGGACCTGCTGAAATCAGTGAGAGAGAATACTGTGTTCATCTTAGGGCCAAGATTTCATCAACTTTGAAATTCACTAGATGTTGCTTTTCAAATACTTTAAAGAGAAAGAAAATAAAACTGCAAACTGAATGACATAATTACATACTGGAACATTAGGCCTGGTGAGAGCCATCGTGCAAAGTTGATATAACAAAATATAATTGCTATTGTTGATTTTGAAACAAGTTGAAAGAGATGTAAAGCTCTTGTATTTTTCTGATTTCATAGCTTATGACCCTGGAAAATCATGATGCAAAATATATTTTATAGAAGTCAGTTATTTGCTTCAATAAGTTGCAAATATCTCACAGGAAAGGTTATTTTTGTATCAGAAGAAAGAAACAGATACCAGTTATCCATATTATCCACCTTGCAGCTGTACAAGAGAACTTAGCTTGGAAATGGAAAGAACCTAGTTCAGAACTCACAAACAAGTTTTGAATAACCTTCAGAAATCTCTAGTTTGCCTTTTATCTAGACACCAAGTCCAAGAAAAATGAGAGAGATTTACAATACAAGTTTGATTTTTGTTTCCATTTATTTTACCAATGGAAATGTGAGACTAAAGCTTAAAACAGAATAAAATTTACAGAATTAGGTCTGAGGTTAGTTTTGAAGCCAGCTACAATGAAAATTCTCTCCTCTAGATGTGACCCACTGATCTGGTTGCTGAAACTTTTGTGACTATTCCACTATCAGCTGAGTTAAAAACTTTACCCTGAAAGAACTGTTTCTAAAGAAAACCACATTGGATTCATGCATTTGGAATAGCTGTGGTAGTAATAGACATTTGATGTCATCCAAACACAGAAATAAATTGGTTGTTTTATCAAGTTAAAAGATATCCTGTGTATTGTATACATGGTGAGCTGCAGTGAAATACGTTACTTTTAATCACTGTTTTATTGTTTGCTTGAAATCTTCATGACTGTAGCTGTGAGGTGTGGACTGACATATTTACACTTTGGGAGGTAACATACACCTGAAGTTTGTGAAGTAAAAGACGTAATCAATACCTAGGTAGTAGAATTGCTCATCAAACTTGCAACAAGTGAACTGCAGAGTGAATTGTTTGTTTCTAGAAAAGAACCAAAATAGCTCTGAGTTTTCTAGATATGAGGAATGTATGGGAAGTATTCTTTTCCTGGGTATTTGTTGCATATACTAATCACTTGCACAGGGTGCATGCATTATTTCTAATCTGAATATGATTAGGTGAATTTTGCAAACAGTATTCTCTTCAAAAAGTCCCCAAAGATGAACTTACATACATGTGATTATTTCTTTAAAACAACCACAAAAGTGAGTTTAGATTTGATACAAGAAAAACAATAAAATGAATATTGAATGCATGGAAAGAAATTAAGTACAATATATGGTCATTGGATTGATTTTTGTGTATACTAAATAAGATTAAAAACTGTGTCTATATGTATACATTTATTATTACTTCCTTTTTATGTAGAAGTTAGCACTGAGCTATTTTAAGAAAGTGATAATGATGTCAGGTTCAAATTCCAAAGAGAGGTAATTTGGATTCTGTGGGACTATAGAAAAGAAAGATAATATAGGTGAAGAAGACAAGGGTGGAAATGTAAGGAAATACTAAATGATTCAAGAGCCTAGAAATGAGGCAACTGTATCAACTTTTTAAGGCTGTAACCAGCAGGAGAATTAAATAGAGGATGTTTTGACCAAACTAGCAAGATTAAAAGTATTTTTGAGTGATCTCAATGAGAACAAGATGCATGTCACTGAAATGATGTCATGACTAGCTATTTGTCAAGGTATGGGCGTTTACTGCACTGTAATTTAGGAGAAGGAAGCAGCGAAAAGGAAACAATCAGATGGTTGTAACAGCTTGTTTGCTGGATGAATCTATAACTTTGGTTGCAGTGCCAAGTGATGACTGAATAGAACTAGATTGGCAAAGGATTTAAGTTAAAAATCAGGAAAAGTTTAAATTATGGGACTCTAATTACATTGAGATAGAAGTTTACTTTTCAGGGAGCAGAGATACCTCAACAAATTGAAGGTCTGGGCAATCACTAACCATACAAAGTTTACAGTGTCAAGTGCTGCATTCTGTACCTGGGACAGGACAACCCTGGTTGTGTGTATAGATCAGGAATGAGAGGCTGGAGAGCAATGCCATGGGAAGCGACCTGGGGGTCCTGGTCAATGGCAAGTTGAACATGATTCAGGAGTGCCCTGACAGCCAGGAGGGCCACCTGTGTCCTGGAATGCATCAGGCACAGCATCACCAGCCAGGCAAGGGAGGGGGTTGTCCTGTTCTGCTCTGAGCTGGGGAGGCCTCACCTCGAGTGCTGGGGGCAGTTTTGGGTGCCACAATATAAAAAGATGTTAAACTATTAAGGAGGTTTAGAGTAGTTATCAAGAAAATATTTTCACCCAGAGTATAATTGAGCACTGGGACAGGCTCCCCAAGTGGTCAGAGCAGCAAGTCTGGCAGAGTTCAAGAGTCATTGGGACAATGCTCTAAGGGACATTGTTTGATTCTTGGGAATGTCCTGTGCAGGGCCAGGAGTCAGACTCGCTGATCCTGATGGGTCCCTTCCATCTCCATATGTTCTGTGATTCTATGATATTCTATGATTATGATGCAAAGCTATTGACAGCACATGAAAATATCTTTTAACACAGAGTCCTTAATCATATTTTTTCAAACTATTTATGATAGCATCTTAAATAGGATCCATTAAGATTTTATATGATCCAGTGCTTTGCATATGAGTGATAGAATTTTAGAACAACAGCTGGAGACTGCTGATGCTTTAAAAAAAAATTCACTGAAGGATGCAATGAACAGACTGAAATGATTAGTTAAAAATGCCATAGGTAAGATTTTAAGAGGGATGGAAAATAATTCCAGAATCTGAGAAGAGCTATGAACCTTTTCCTTCTCCTGGACTCTTAAAGATTTTACAAGATATTTGATGTCTGTTGTTATTTTCGTTCAGAATTAATTAATTTTCAATACAGAAATAATTAAAGAATTATTTGAAAAGAGAAGCTAAATTCTAAATAAAATTTTAAACTATTTGAATTGCTTTCACTCTTCCTGCCAGTAAATGAAAAATGTGGTACAAATGCAGATACAGTGTGAAATTTTGCTTAGCTACCTTTGGTGCCCTAGCAGTAGGTGGTCATTGTCCCTTCAGCTGAGCTGCCAGAACACCATGTGAAAAAAAACAAACAAAAAAAAATCAGACCTCTTGGAGTGCTGCTATTTCTGTCTTTTTAGGTTTAAGTGCTGGATATTTGACAAGATTTGGGATGTGGTAGATAGTGTATTTAGAGGAAAACTTTGAGCAAGCTACAAAGAGATTGCTGCATATTTCACAGCTTTTTATTTTTCTAAGAGTTGCATTTGTTTTAGTTATTAAAATGCAGAAACTCACTTTAGAAAACAGATGATTGAAGATCAGTTTATATAACTAAATCTGCATGAGTCATAAGGACAACCAGAGACTTTCTTTCAAAAGAACAGGGACCTGAAAGAATGTGTTATAGTCCTAAATGTTAATCTTGTATTGGCAACTGTCTGGATAGCGAGATTCTACATATCTATGAATAAGTAAAAGTTTTCATTGCATTTTTATTTTTCAGAGTTTTGATGCACTCTCTACAATCATAGTCCTCTGAGATTTTCTTTTTGTGGAATCTCTTCTTTCTGCTAATATGCTCTAACTGGATTCAGGCATTTAATGAGAACTTTCCCTTGAAATCAGGTCACTGACAGTAACCACACAACACTATTACTTTTCCATCACTGCTTTGATCATGTTATCACATTCTGTCTTTCTCCCACTCATCATGTTAAGGTTTGCCACATTTGTCACAGAAGAGAAAAGCCAGAGACTGTTGTACTGTTTATAAACACAGACCAATATTTGGAATCATGATGCATTTGCTTAGACCAATAAATAGACTATTTAAATTTAAAATGATGCATCAAAGATTAAAAATACTGGTCAAATCAAGAAATTTTTATCAAAATATGTGATCTTTAGAAGAGAATTCAGAGACTAAAACTCCCCCAAACAGTTAAGGATGGCTCTACTGTATTGAGGGTAAAGGGTGGTTTGCAGTACACAGCACAGGTCTATGGCAATAAAATAATTTATGCCAAATTGTCCAGTTTTGGGTGAGCTGAACTGTTGCTGCTGTTTCTATTTCTGACCTATCTTTTCCTTTTGAGTGTTTCCTGCCCAAGGGAAAGCTGTTGTTGCATTGAGAGCAGAGTAACAGGATGTTAGCACAGAAAGAAATTAGATCCTGGTGAAAAACATTTTCTGTAAATGAGTAATGATTACAATTTTTTTTTGAGCTAAGATTTCAAAGTTCAGAGAGCTAAGTAGGGCCCTTTAAAGAAGGCAAAATTACATCTGCATAAAGAAAAAAAATGTTTGGATAATTATTGTGCAATATTTATACCTAGAGAGATAATGTAGCAATTTCAAAAGATTTAAGACTTGTGATGCTGTCTGTTATTCTCTGGATGTATGTCTTACATACAGAAGAAGGTGCAACCTATGGTCCAATGAGCTTTGCTGTCATGTTCATGATTAATGATAGTGGTATTCATGTGGGATTGAACAGCTCTCCATTTCAAAGAGCTGTATCAATAAAACAGATACTTAGTGAGGAAGAAAGAAACCCAACAAAAATAAAAGCATTGACAATAAGGCTTGGTAGGTTCTACAGTTCTGCTGAGATTTTTTAAATCCTTGTCATTTTTAAGAGGAGTTTTCTTTGGACTGGATAAATTGTTGTTGAATTCTCAGCTGGGTATGGTAGATCATACATTTGTGTTCCATTTTTCAGTTGCTGACTCACCTGTTGTGTGTGCTTCCTTACTCACTAGGGTGCCAAGAGAAAAAACAGTTCTGGGGAATGCCATTTTAGTGACCTTTTTGGCAGAAAATCCTTCACCTGTGTGCAGAATCATGTTCCTTTCTCAAACTCAGGTTCATGCTAAACCTCCTCCTCTCCTACAATCAGACAAGGTAATTGTGCAGATAGCTGCAACTGCACTGATAGATTTAAATTAAACGCTACATGAGTATGAATTATAAGTTTTTTTGTGTCATCTTGGCACAGACCAGACACTTGTCAGTGAATATACTAAATACAGTTACAAAATTTACAGAGGAAAAAACATATAAATATGCTATAATGACAGAAAGGCTCAGTAGTGACACAGAAGCTCCTGTGCCTGGATCACAGAAATGAGATCTACTGTACTGTCTCCATCTCGTTCATTAAATTCATTAACAATTCCCAGCAACAACTATTAACAGTGGTCAGTATTCTTGCATAAATCATAACTATAGCATTTCTCATGGTTATTTCTATAACTTTTGGGTAAAAATAGATATTTTTGACATAATCTGTTAAAATTAAACAAAAGAAAATGAGAACATACAAAGACTTTGAATAAAATTGCAGTGTCAGGGACAAGCACTTGCTATTGATTTTTCAAGAAAAGGTATTTCACAATGAGTTATCCCAGGTTCTAAGCTCCTATATCCTACTAACCAAGGAAAATGGGATTAAAGAGGATTCCTGCCTATTTTGACAGGAATGTTTTGAATTTCAAACAATTCTCAAGGGGCATCTCATGATTTTTATTTGGCTAAAGGCCAAATGAAATAATTTTCTTTGTGGCAATATCAGCGAAAGATTACTTGTGCAAAAGTTTTTATTTCAGCACAGAATCTTAGTGTTGTGGCTTAATTGCACCTGCATACTTAATATCAAGTGGCTACAAATCAATGTAATTTAATCCAGAATGTAGCTAAGGAAGCATCATAGAAATTACATTCAGAGTGAACAAAATTTAAGTGAAGAAAGTTGTCAAGTCTCTCCATTCAGGGAGCACTGTTGTGAAGGTAGCTTAAAGCTTGTTATGCTGAAAGGCTGAAAAAGTGATCAATTTAATGAGAGACACGTTTCATTAAAAAAGAACAACATTAAAAATATCTGTCAAGCCTGCTTTCCTTCTAAACCATTTAACAGATGTTTATGCAGTTTAGTGAACAATCTTTAACCATCAAGGAAAGTGGTTGCCATCCCTTTAAGTTCTTGTGTTCACAGCAGCACAGTAGTGATACTGGGTATGGTGCATATTTGCCCTTTGATGAGGGTTGGCTTGGACAGCCCAGATGGGATTGCTTGCTTTGGATGCATTGGAGAGAAAAGAACAAGGCCAGAGGGTGTGGAACCTAAAAAGCTGGAATAGGAAACAAATTAGTTTGCTTGCTGGAAGGGGCCGATCACTTCCAGCGTAGAACTGATGAGCTGCGAAGAACTGTCATAATGAAACATGCCAATGCCTCCTGGGGACTGTACTGCAGACTTCCCTCTCAACGCGCCTTTGAGGGAATTTTGAACAGACTGATGCCAGACAAATTGTTATTGCTCTGCTGTTCCCCTCTCATTGTAAATGCTGGAATTATTTATTAGAAAAGGCCTAGGACTTTGACATCTTTCTAATGTAAACTGTGGTGGCTTATTCTGTTTGAATCAAATTTTATTTATGCCTTGAATTGGCAAGACGGAATGTGAGGCTTTAATGTTCTGCCTATCAATTAGTGAGACATTAAAAGGGGTTTAAGTAGAAAAGGCTGGATAGATGCCACAAGCACTGGAAAGATTTTTTAGTTGCTTAAATAAAAATATTTTCTGTTTAAAGACACCTAATTAATACATTTGCATCGGAATGTCACTTCAGCTGAAATATTTTGGTTTCTTAGCATCTTTATTAATTCCTCTGTGAAGAAAGAATATTTATAGTTTTACACCATTTGTGATAGTGCTAATAAAACTTATCTGCCAAATTGGTTTAGGTAAACTATTAGTGAAAAGTGCTATGTATTCTGAAGTTATTTTTTCAGTTATTTTCACCTTCACTTTTAAAAATTCCTGTAGATACAATCATTTATCCTCTGGTAGTAGCTCATATCTAGACTTTTACTTTGCCCCCAGATTTTTTGTCACTTTGTAGTATATTGTTTTCTAGTTCAAAATTTTGAAGTTTAATCTTATCTTGACAATGAGTCTATAGACATGATGATTGAGGCAGAAGATTAGCTTTAATTTGTTTTACTGGTATTTAGAATAGTATTTTAGATAATAGTAATCTGAAGTAATATAAACAGGTTTGTAAAAAGTGGAAAATAATTTCACTGTATTTTGTACTTGTCAAAGATTAGAAGATTAGAGAAACTGTTAATTTTGAATTGTAAAACATGCAAAGTAAAGTAGATACTGAAGAAGCTTTATGTAAAATGAAATAAACCCCTGGCCTTGTATTTATCTCTTTCTTGTAGCCTGAACAGAAGCTTTGTGTAGTCAACAAAGACAGCATCATCAAAGAATCAGTTATTTAAATACAGTTAGAGATGTCTTAAATACATTCTTGCAAATTAATTACTAATTCCACTATTACTAATCCATTACTAATTCTACTAATCCTACAGTAGTGAATCTGTCATCCCATTATAAGCACGAATGGTTTAGTGTCTTTGCGATTAATGTTTAACCTTAGGCCTGGATGATCTCATAAAAAAGAGAGTTTAGAGAAGAAGCTGAATATTCCATATTTTTTTACTTTCTTCCTTTTTTTGTATGTAAAATGCTGTACTTCTCAACACAAAATTAATTATAGGAAAAGTAGAATTTCTGTTGCACTATCTGTCAAAGAAAAGCATTTTATTTATTCTCCAAGTCTAACATGATTTGTCTGAGGTTTAGACTATTCTCAATCTTTTTTCTGTCACATTTACAAACCCCAAACTGATTCTATAGGTTACTATAAACAATATCATAAACACTTCAAATTTTCATTAAAAAATCATTCTTTTGAGTCAGTTTTATAAGACTTTTTTTAGTTTCATAAAAATCCTACACATCTCTGTTTCTTCTGCCTCATCTGGCATCATTAAGGCTTTGGCATGACTCTCAGGTTTCATCCCAATTTGAGTGCATTGCTATAGTTTTCTGTCAGAAGGAAAATCTGCAGTTTGCCAGCACTGAAGACTCCTGAGACTTTCTTTCATTGCCTGAGTGTATCTATCCAGTGCCTCTTAGGTGCTGTGGGGTCTCCAGATAGAGTGCTGAGTCTCCAAATACATATCCAGGAGAGAGTGAATTTCCCACAGGTTCTGTACTGTATCTGCCAACTTCATGCTGATGTTTCAGCAGGTCCCACGTGGCACTCAGTGCTTAGAAGTGAGCAGCTGAAGTCAGCTTTTGTTTTGATTTATGCTCCAGGAAGCCAAAGTTTGCAATCCATGATGATAACTATATTGTGGGTTTACGTAATTAAAAAGCTTCTGTGTCTCCTCAGTGATGACTTCAGACACTTCCTTTCTTTATTTTATGTTGTCTATCACCATAAGCGTAATTCCTCACACTAACTGTAAAAAGTAATTTCTTTCACTTACACAGCCAGAAAATATTATCCAAGAACAATCAGCATCCAAGTAAGATGAAACAAATCATTATAGTTGCATGGTAAAAGCAGAGAATAAATTGGAACTTTGTTGATGCAATCTATCAAATATATTTTTTATTTTCTTGTCTTTTTTTCTAGCATGCTTACTTTAATTTAGTTTTGTTTATCCTTGAATGATATTGAATTTTGGTAGACTGGTTTAACCCCAGCTAGCAACCACACATAGCCACTCACTCACTCCTCCACCAGCTGGATCAGGGAGAGAACCAGAAGGGTGAAAGGTAGAAAACTCATGGATTGAGATAAAAACAGTTTAATAGGGAAAGCAAAAGCCACACACACAAGCAAAGGAAACAAGAAATTAATTCACTGCTCCCCATGGGCAGGCACGTGTTCAGCCATCTCCAAGAGAGCCCCATCATGTGCAATGGTGACTTGGGAAGTCAAATGTTCCTACCTTCCTCCTCTCCCCCAGTTTATATACTGACATGATATCAGTCATGTCTGCAATATCCCTTTGGTCAGCTGGGGTCATCTGTCCCAGCTGTGTCTCCTTCTAACCTCCCACGTACCCCCAACTTCCTCAGCAGTGTGGCAGTACCAAAAGCACAAAAGGTCTTGAGTCTGTATAAGCCCTGCTCAGCAGCAACAAAAATATCTCTATATTATTAATACCTTGTTCAACACACCACCAGCCACTCTGAAAAAAATTAACTCTATCCCAGCCCAAACCGCATGTTGGCAAAGAGAATTTAATTTCTCTAACGAATATGCAGGAAATTACACGTCATTTTCATATGATATCTGGAAGACTGATACACTTCCATCTTTCAGGAAAATGGAGTTTAAACAAAACTAGCTGAATTCTGTGCAGAAAGTAAGCTATTGAAATTTTGGGAAGAACAATTTCTTCTCTTCTGAGAAGAAATAACTTTCTGCTGTGGGAAAGCAGAATGAGATAAACATGGTCTCAAAAATATAACACAAATGAGCAGGACATGAAAAGGAAAAAAATTTCTCACTTAAAGGATTCAAGAGATGCTCACTGCAGTAGCCTAAATTTACTGCAAAGGACTGAATGGAATCAGGAAACAAGTTTTTCTCTTTTCTTCTTCATCTTTAGGGTAAATGAAAGTGGAATTAAGATGCTACAATATACTATGCGTTGGGGTCTATGCCTAAATAAGAAAAAAGACTTTGAGGGGAGAGGGACATGTATCTTGTATAACATCTTATATGAACCATGGCTTTCCAACACACAGTGTAGATTATTTATGAGGTGACATGTTTTTATGAACTACTTGTGCAAAACCTCAGTTTGCAACAATAAGCCAAATTGTCTGGAGGACAACTGGCCTCCTGAGCTGGTGGATGGAGACAGGGACCAGAATAGCTCGGAAGCTAGGAGGGAGCAGTTAGTGCCACTGCCAAGTCACTAGATGCTCACAAGTCCTTGGGACTAGATGGACAAAAACTAGGATTCATCCTAGAAGGAGGAGGGAGCTGGCAGAAGAGCTCACCAAGATGCTCTCCATCATTTATAATCAGTCCTAGCGCACTGGGAAGGTCCCAGATGACTGGAAGCTGGCTGGTGTGACACCCATTGATAAGAAAGGCCCGGAGGAGAATCTAGGGAGCCACAGGCCTGTCAGCCTGACCTCAGTGCCCAGCAATATTATGGAATAGATCATCTTGAGCATGATCACATAGCACCTACACAACAGCCAGGGAATCAGACTCACCCAGCATGGATTTAGGAGGGGCAGGTCCTGCCTGACCAACCTGATCTCCTTTTATGAACAGGTGACCCACCGATGGATGTTCTCTACCTGGGTGTCAGTAAAGCATTTGACGCTGTCTCCCACAGCACACTCCCAGAGAAGCTGGCAGCCCACGGCATAGGCAGGAGCGTCACTCGCTGGGTTAAGAACTGGCTGGGTGGCCAAGCCCAGAGAGTGGTGGTGAATGGTGCTGCATCCAGCTGGCAGCAGGTCACTCATGATGTTCCCCAGGGATGAGTGCTGGGCCCAGTCCTAGTCTAGTTGACCTTAGTGACATGGTCTAGTTGACAAGGTGGTATTAGGTCATAGGTTGGACTCAGTGATCTCAAAATTCTTTTCCAATCCAGCTTATTCTGTGCTTCTGCGATTTTTTTGTTCTTTCTGCTACCTCCTACCTCTTCACCTCTGAATGAATATCTGCCAGCTATTTACATGCTTTTGAGAGTTTCCTAATGCACTTGATGATGATCAAAGGATGGATTTTTTTATGGTACTCAGACTCATGAAGATGCAGATAAACACCAATGAGAATTAGATACTTAGGTACCTTTGAAAATTTCATTTGATGACTGTTAAGAGCTAGAAGTTCCCTTAAAAATCATGTCATGTATACTTAATGCCTATCCATATTACTGAAAGGGACTGTGAATCGGGATTTATGTAATGATTTTTTTCTGCTCATTTGTAAGCCTTTGAGAATAGATCAAAATTCACTTTGATTGACTTTCCAAATGGACATTGAATCATTCTTTCATTATCCTCTTATTTTCAGTTGAATAGCTGGATAACAGAAAAGGTATTCCATTATTTTATTATCTTGTACAGAAGAGGAAAAGAAGTACAGTGCTGAGAAAAATGGCATGGAGAGGGAATAAAATTGTAACAAGGACATTTCTAATCCTGCTACTCATCCTCTACTGTAGTCAGACAGCTAAAACCAGACTAGGGGGTTATTATACTATGGGAAGTATATTATGCAAACATATACAAGAGAATTGCAATGTAAGCAAAAAGCAGAGTATTCTTGTCTTTCCTACATTTCTGTTTCCCAGTGCCCTTAGAGGCAGTGCCTCAGGCAGAAGACTGAGCTGTGCAGGAATCTTTTCCACATACCACAACTTCAGTCAGTGACCGAGCATCCAGAGCTGTGTTTGTACTAATCATCCATAGCAACTGAAATGTTTGGATCCTGTGACAAAGACCTGTGCTATCCATCATCTCAGTTCCACCTGATCATACTGTGAGCATTTCCATGTGCTCCACAACTGTCCCAGTCTCCAAATGGATGCATGATACCCAAATAGCAGAATGACTGGCTATTTTTAACCCAGGCTGCGTGTTACTGACCTTTAGAGTGTTATGAAGAATCAGGCTCTTCATAAATGGAGATTTTTCCTAACAGCTTTGTTCTCTAGGAAGCATGTTTTTTCCTCAGAGCTATGTTTGGACATCATGTCCTCCTCAGACCCAGCTGCCCCAGGGCTCTGTGGGATTTCTAAAACAAGTTTAAATTAAAGGGCCTTATAGGGGTGGGTTAAATTTTGATTTGGCTTCTGTCATAGCAAGCATTAAAAAACTTGAAAATCAGATTAAGGCCATTCCCTTTCCTAAAATGCACAGAACTTGTACCTGCATCTGAGACTGTGGTATCTATGCATTTTTGGACTGCATAAATTTAAAACTCTTTCATTTTATCTTCACATCAACTGCAGAAAACTGAGATAAAATATCTCCACATTAAAAAAAAAACCCACAAAGCTTATTTGTTTTTGATTTTAGAATATTTTCTGTTCTGGTTCAGTGAGTTCTACTGGAACTTCATCAGTCTTTTTCTTTTCCATTTTCTTGTAATATTATTTTTAACTCTTGTATCACTGTTAAGCACTTTTGAGTGTAATATATTTAAAAGCTTCTAAATTCTTTGTGTTTTCTGCAAAATGTAGACAATAGGTGTATAATGTAGTGAACAAAAAAAAGGCTGTGCTCCACCTTTCCTAAAACAAGATCTTTTTTCACTTGTGTGGAATATTCAAGAACCTACAAGCATGCCTAGACCCCTAGAAGCAGCAGAAAAAAGGAACCACACTGTCATAAATGTATTCACTTGTCAAGAAATTTTTAATTTCAAGCCATTCAAAATATTTCTTAACTTTTGCTCTCCGCTTGACATGAGTCGTGTGTGTACCACCCTATCTCTACAGTGCTGTGCAGAATTCCAAACACTTTCAGTTTCTGTAAGGCTCATTGTAGAGCTTGCAGAAGGTACCATAAAACAGAGATGTAAAAAACCTCAAACTAGTTGTGTTAATAATTGATTTTACTCCAGATCAAGCAGACAACAGTATCAATTACATGGAGCTACCACTGCTGGTACTAGTTAATGAAGTGGAAGAACAAAGTGCTATTATGAAGCAATACAAAAACTATGTTAGAAAACACAAATATATTTACTCCTGTTGCTGATTTTCAGGCCATAGATGACACATATTTTAATTCAATTCTAACTACCTAGTTCAATCCTTTGCATTACTTAAGGGTCATAAAATGACACATATCAGTAATTTACACTATATAAAAATTGGGAAAAAACAACAGCGGAAGTGAGACACAAAGAGTAAAAAAGACTAAAATAATGAACATTAATTCTGCTCTCTGATCTTCTTTGAATTTTTGCACTCTATGAATACTAATTTATTTCCTTTTCCCCTGGGGACAGTATATGAAAAAGCCATTGTCTTCAAAATGCTTTCTAGTGTTCCTGCTTCATTTTATTTGTTGTGTAGAATTAGGGTTCTTTAAGCTCAAAGGTGACTTCTTCTTTGGACAATGAAGTTTTTAACATTAAACATATAAAATATCTAAATTTATGCTTTCTTTTACTAAATGAAAATCACTAATGAACTTGTATATATGCTTTAATTTATATGTTTTAGTGTTCTCTGCATTCAGTAAGTTTAAGAAGATTTAAGAAGGCTATGGTTTAAGGAGGCTATGAACCACCATAACTTTTTACATTATGTCACTTTTTGCTCCAACAAAATCTCACAGAGACCTTTTGGCAATAATTCACACTGTAATACCACAGGAGTGCAACATTTCCTCTCACTATTCTTTTTCTCCCTGCATGTAACATATATTCTTTCATGTTGAGTTTTTTCTGAGTGCTTTAATAAAATAATTATTTTTATATGTATGTTAAATAAGAGAGCTTTCTTGGAGCACTTTTAACTCATGTTTGAAAATAGCATCCCAGCATTATTGTCCAAACAGATTATAGCAATGCAGTTTTTAATTCATTATAAAAGGTTAAAAGCCAACAAAAAAAAGATTTGATCTGCAAGTAAGTTGATATATAGTATCTTTTGATGATTGATGAAGAAAACACTGCATTTTAGAAGGATCTAGTAGGGCATGTTGTGATAGTATAAGAATGTGGGAAATAGTAAGGGTAAGAAGATTTTTAGAAAGTTGGGAAAGTAGGCCTTTAATGTATGAAAGTATGCCTTTAATCTGAAGGAGGGTAGATTTAGATTAGCTGTTATGAAGAAATTCCTCCAAAGGGGTGAGACAATGGAACAAGGTGCCCAGAGACCCCTGATCCCTGGAGTTGTTCAAGACCAGGCTGGATAGGGCTTAGTGCACGCTGGTCTAGGGGAAGGTGTCCCTGTCCATGGCAGGGAGGGTTGGAACTAGATGGTTTTTAAGGTTCCTTCCAAGCCAAAAGTTCTAAGATTCTATGATCTTTTACAAATCTGTGAAGCTGGGAAACTGGGATTACTGGGAAGCATATTTTGTCAATAAATGGGAAGACATACCTTCAAGATGAACAACTAGAGAATTCATTTGTGATACAGATTGTGACTTTGTTTTCTTATTTGTATTTATTTTGCAAAGATTTCTTTTTAGCATTCAAATGCAGTATATGCCATTTGACCTGAAATACCTCACAGAAAGAATCTCGTTAAAAAGGAAAACAAGAAAAAACCCAGGAGACATCTGGGAAAAGCTGTTGCATTGGTAAGAAACTAAGCTGACTTTTCTATTTGTTTTATATTTTGTTGTTTGCCTTTTATCTGCCAGACCATTATCTTCACTTTTTAATATAACTTCCTCTCTATTTGTATTATGAAAATTCATTTAGCACAGTTATATTTCACTGTATCTGTGGTGGCCTAACCGTGGCTGGATGCCAGATTCCCACCATAGTTGCTCTGTCGCTTGCCTTCTCAGCTGGACAGGGAGAAAAAATAGAATGAAGGACTTGTCAGTTCAGGTAAGGATCACTCACCAGTTACTGTCATGGATAACACAGAATTGACTGGGGGAAATCGCCTGAATTTATTACCAATCAAATCAGAGTAGGGTAATTAGTAAAAAACCCTAAAGCTTTAAACATCTTCCTCCCACTCCTCCCTTATTCACTTTCTCTCCTGAATTCTCTACCTCTTCCCCATTTCAGCAGCACATAAGGGTGTGACCTGGGGGCTGTGGTCAGTTTATAACATCTATTCTGCTGCTTCTTCCTTCTCAGTGTGAGGACTCCTCACACTTCTGCTCCACCATGGGGTCCCCCCACAGACAGCCCTCCATTAACTTCCCCAGTGTGAGTCCATCCCATAGGCTGCAGTTCTTCATGAATTGCTCCAGAGTGGGTCCCTTCCAGGGGTGCAGTCCTTCAGAAACTGGCTGCTCCAAACTGGGTCCCCTGCAGGGTCACAAGTCCTGCATGCACTCCCTTCTCCACAGGTCCTGCCAGGAGCCTGCTGCAGCACTGGCTTCCCACATGGTCACAGTCTCCTTTGGGATCCACCTGCTCCAGCCTGGGGCCCTCCATGGACTGCAGGTGGGTCTTTGCCTCCCCACGGTCCTCCATGGGCTGCAGGGGCACAGCTGCCTCACCATGGTCTTCACTGTGGCTGTGGGGGAATCTCAGCTCTGGCACTTGGAGCACCTTCTTCCCTTCTTTCTCCACTTACTTGGGTGCTGCAGAGCTGCAGCTACCACGTATTCCCACTCCTCTCTCTGGCTTAAATACATTATCCCGGAGGTGCCACCACCTTCACTGATGGACTCGGCCTCGGTCAGCAGTGGGTTTGTCTGGGAGACAAGTGGCATCAGCTTCACTGGAAGCTTCTGTGAGAAGCAGCTTCTCCCAGAGACCAGCTGTGTAGTCCCCCTGCTACCAAAATGTTTTCATACAAACTCAGTGCACTATCAAAGAGACACTGGCTAGATTTAATACAAAAATGCCAGGTTATTTTATGTTATGTTGTTAGTTAAAAGACTAAACAAAGACTTCAGTGAGTCAAACATTTAGCAAAAGATAATTTATTTGTCTGTTTCTGTTTGGGAACTGGATCCAAAATCTTTGTGGCAAGAGCTCAGCAGCCACACTAAACAACTCCCTGGCTAGTACTGTAGGAAAGCATATTAAAAAAAAAAGCACAGTGGGACTAATAGATCTGTGTTGCAGGTAGTTAGTGGACTTAGTTCATCCCTGATGTCACTTCATATTGGAGAATGAGACAAATCTGGTCTTTCTGTATTTGTGTTTTATCTGATTCATAAATACACAAAAAATATTGGTATTAAGATAGTTATTTTTTCTCTCTGAATTCTAAAAACCAGAAGAAGATATGTTCTTTGCAAGCTATGAAACATGCACTCAGTATTATTGTCATTCAGGGATCTCTATGTAATAGTGTTTAAGAAATATGTGAGAAAAAATATTAGTAGATGCAGCTCTAATACTCATGTACCCATAGCTTACCAACTGCAGACTGGGGACTTTAACTTTAGGTTGTAACATGTTTGTACCATATCTATAGTAAGAATAAAATGTGTGGTAGAAAGGTTCCAGTCCTCTGATTTCTTGCTTCTTCTTCACACTCCTCTTTCTGATTCAGGACTTATCTGATATTACAAATGCTGCATAAGCCAGTGTTTGAAATTGTTTCTCCACAGGCTTAAATTTATTTTGAAAACAAATTGTGTGTTAGTAGATTTCAGAACTTTTAGGCAGTTGATTTTAGGCAGTAAATACAAGTGTGCAATTCTTTGCAAATGAATTAAATTCAACTGGTTTAATTTCCATGGAAGTTAAAGACAATGATTAAATTATTTCAATAGATACCAAATGGGATGTAAAGGAGAAATTCTCCTATGGGTATGAAAGGTTCTTAAAACAAAATGTAATAGGGAAAAGCACTCCCTGAAAGAAGAAAGTTACTCTTCTTATGGAAAATCTAGGTGGTTTTTTACATCCTTATAAAATCTGAGGATGAATTTGAATTCAGTTATCATAGGCACCTATCACAAGTTCAAGATGTCAGACTTACGACTTCATTGACATTCATGCTTTCTAAAATAAAAATTACAATAATGTTCAAACATCATTTTGGAATTCCACTCTACATCTTTTAGATGACGTGAAGAATTTTCAAAGCTTTTTCTTTGGAAGTGTTACAAGATAAAACATGCGAGTGACTATATCTTAGAGTGTGCGGGAGCCTGGAGTGTTGGCATGAAAATTTAGGTGTCCTTATGCAATTTTCTTTAAAAATATAATTGCCTTTATCCTTGTGTAACAGCAAAGGGTTTCTACTGTACCATTTAAAAATGTGTGAGCTCAGTCTTCATGAAGATGTTTTAAAAGAGGTTGATTGATTTAATGAACCAAAAGAATATGGAGATATATGTGATTTTCAAGTAGCAAGATAGTGTATGAAGTAATTCTCTAGAAAAGATGATCCAATAGTTTGCTCTGTCTGGAGTGTGTTTTTGGAACATTACCTCTAATATAGGTGCTGTGGCTGATTTGAATACACACCCTCTGCCAGCTGGTAAATGTTTCTTGTGCATACTATTGGCCTCTTTTTTCCATGTTAGCTTCCTCCTTTTCTGCTTTTCTGTCTGTGTCCCAGAAAGAGGAGCAGCGTATAGGTACAACATAATAGAAATATTGCTCTGGAGGTTGCTAACGGGCTCAAATCATGACACGGGTGAAATCCAAACATAATTTTTCATAAAGTGTTATGTGCTATATTCATAAAAATGCAAATGTTTGTGCCTCTGGTAGTTATAACTGACTGCAAAATGAAGGAAAATTCATCCATCCACTTCAGTTTTTACAAACTCATTATTTGCCTCTGGTAATGGCTCATTTTGATTTTATTCTACATTATAAGGGGGAGTGGGGATAATATATTTCTCACACCATACATGGGACCACAAGGATTGCAGTGTTCTATTTCTCACTGATACTATTTTCTACTGCTGTGTTAAAACCATGCCACCATGAAAAGCATTGTATTTGTGTAACTATACAATTACAAACCATGACTGAATAGCAACTAACTTATTTTCAACAGCAGGAAAGGACTAGGAAATGGAGAGACAGGATATGACATAATGAAGTATGGATTCACTTTATTGTCACCAGTAGTATGTAGGAGTTTGGGACCTGCTAATGAAACACAAGATGAAAGGACTTGTGTTTCTCGGTTAACAGATTGGTTCTCTTTTATTTCTGAATTGCTTTAATTTCTTTTTTATTCAGAAAAAACCATTGTGCCCTGTGACTGTCTTAACTTATCTATATTTTCTTCAAACACAAGATTAGCATGTAAGAAATAATGCAAATTTCCCTGCTTTGCAGTCATAGGATGAAGTCCTTAATTTTTATTCTCCCTGTTAGTAATGCTATACTCTCATTTATTTTTTGGTGCTATATACTTTTTCAAAATGGTCCCTTAAATAAGACTTCTTATTTATCCTAATATATGCTTTATATTTCCATTTAATCTCTGTAACACTTGCATTTATGTACAGTTCCTGTATACATTGTAGTGCTCATCTCAGTACTGGATTTAATTCTGCATCCTCACACCTTTTTCTGGGAATTTCCACGGGAAATCCTTAATTTTCTACAATGAAAAAAAATATGCAAAGCTGATGACAAAATAAGAGTTCTTCCTTTCTGGGACACTGCCAATCTTCCTAAGGAACCCATCCAGGTCCAAGGTCAGGTGTCTACCCTCTTTACCCTCTTTTATATTCGGAGGTTGCTGCTGCAGTGACCTGGCACCACCATGTCCTTCTCTGCAGCTGCCCCCTTTTAGATGTGGAATTGGGGAGCTGGTTGCAGGCTTTTGATGTCCCTGCAAGCTGTCACAACAATTCACTCTTCTGGAGCTGGTGCTGAGTATCAGCATGCTATTCTTAGCAGCGCTGCTGATTATTTTCCATGAAATAATAGCTATTTTTTCAAAATATAACTCCTGAATGTAACAGGAATGTAATTTACCGTGTTTAAAAAGGAGGTGTTTTAAATGACAGAACTGTCATTTATGTAAAACCAAATCTTCTAACCATGTTGTCTGACCAGTTACTGCAGTTAGTAAGATATGTATTCTGAGGGATAGGGTATGCCTAATATCGTATATAATCAGTCCCAAGTACCATTCTATTGATATTTAATAGGAGAGGTTTTGAGACATTTACTCCTGTATGCTTCAAATATGTCCGTAAGTGCATAAAATGAGATTGATAACTTCTGACTGTGGCTCCACACTATGGAAATGAAACCCGTAGTTTAAATTTAATTTTTGGAATTTTAAGTCTCTAACTAGCCTTAAGATGTAGCTAACTTTTTTCTTTATCCTTTTCTACTTTATCTGAAAAATTCTCTTTGTTTCAGTGTTTATGGTAACCTGCTTAATTTTCTATTCTTACATGTAGTTTTGTTTCTTGATCAATCTTAGTTTTCATTTATTTGCTTATTTGTGGTAACCTTTATAGATGTATTTTTATGCACTTTGTAACACAGGATCTTCCTCTTCTCTTAAAGGCAGTATTTTGAAAAATTCCTAAATTTCTTAATGAATGCCTTCAAAATGTTCATATGCACAGACTTTTGAATATCATTGAAACTCTTTTGTAGATTAATAATATATCCCATCTTCTTCCTTTTTTGAACATATGGAACATCAGTTGATATTTTTTTCTTAGGACTCAGAATTCAAATACTGTGATCAAAACTTAGATTTTGTTCATTTGCTCATTTTCAAATAGGAAATTCCCCAGATCTTTCCCTTACAGCAGAAAACAGCAACACCAAAATTAGAGGCAGGGTTTTTTTATGTATTTTTTTTTTTTAACCTGGATTTGAAGACTTTTCTCTGTAGTGAATATATTTTTTTTTGAACTGCTGTTCCACCCTTTCCAATTTTTTGATACATTCACTTCAAAGCTTTGCTGCTTAGCGTGCGAAATTCATCTGTCTTCTGGCAAAATCCAGGCTTTAAATTTTGACAGTTTATTCAGTGTATTTATTATTTTCTGTATAAAATGATTCACACCCTTACACATAGTTTTTACTTACCTTTTTTTAAGGATTATTAAGTCATTTTTTAGTCCACTCTTATATTCTGCAATAAAATAAGTCTCCAAATTATCTGATTTTTTTTCAGCCATCCATATGCAGTTTATATGCAATATGCAGGATTTCTAGTAGAATACATTATTCTCCAGCATATGTATAGATAGGTTCTGTGAAGGATCTTAGATTCAGATGTATTTCACAGAATCACAGAATGGGTGAGGTTCAAAGTGACCACAGTGACTCAACTGGTCCCACTCCCTTGCTCATCCAGGTAAGTAGTAATGCTAGTAATGTTCTTCCTAAAGCACCACAGGATCCCATTGGACTTCTTGGCCACCAGGACACGCTGCTGGTTCATGGACTTTTTGTTGTCCACCAGAACCCCCAGGTCCTTCTCTGCAGAGCTGCTTTCCAATAGGTTGGCCCCCAGCCTGTGCTGGTGCAGGGGGCTATTCCTCCCCAGGTGCAGGACCCTGCACTTGCCTTTGTTGAATTTCAGCCAGCTCCCAGCTCTCCAAGGTTCTCCATAATCATGGCTAAAAAACTTATTTACAGCACCTACAATAAGCCATGTTCCCTGAAATTAGATTTTAAAAAACACTTCAGAGAGTGAAAATGAGACTTTACCCTTAGTCAGTTATTGTTTTGTTCTGTTCTACTCTTTAGACTGCAGTGTGGTTGCAAGTAAACTTCAGAAAAAAAGCTTTCCATGATCTCTTCTAAATTTTCACCCTTCTCGTTGGCTTTATAGAAACACAAGAAAAAGCTTTATGTTACCTTTTGGATGTGAAGTAATGAATTAGAATGTTTTGGTTGAATGAATGGTTTAGTTGTTGTGTTTATTTTGGGTTTTGAGGGGACTGGTTTTCTTTGAATACAGATGTATAGGAAATGAAGATTGGGAGTCCATGAAACTATACCAGCATTTTCATTAAAAGGTATCAAATAGATAAGACAATGAAACAAAATCTTGTTTAGTGGGAACTAATTTTTTATATGAGTGAGAGCAGGCTGTGACCAATCCCATGGAAATTGATGTTGTGGTATAATGAAACTAAATATTAGACACAATCTCAAGCTTAATATTGTGAAAATGTTAAATGTTATATCATAGCAATATTGTATATGTTTGTAATTCTCCCTTGCTTTATCAACACATTTAGTTCTTAGATGTTTATTCTTCAGAGATTTGTTGTTAAGACGAGAGTTAAAGACCAGTTCTCATTAAACTGCCATGAGATTATGGTACTTTCTGAAAATCTTATGAACTCTTTTTACTTTCATTTTCTTCTGTTGTCTTTTGGAATAGAACAATACTAGCAATTTACTGTCTTGTGTTGTCCTGTGCAGAGACTAAGGTTAACACTTGGACTACAAATTAAAAATGGCTATTTCTTTTACTTTTCATGATCCTCTTCTTTTTTTTTTTTTCTTGGTGGGGTGCATTTTGGATGATGTATTTACCCTACTGAGAGCTGCAGGATTCTGTAAAATCTGTAATGAAACCCATGTACTCATCATTATCTCACTTCTAAGTATTCTTATAATTACAAATGTAGCAGGGTTTCTGTTGCTGAAAAGACGAATAAATTAATCTCAAGTGGTCCATTATCAAAGGTGAAAAAACCCTCATTTTTTTACAAGTGTAAAATAATAATCCATATTCTGATTATCAGAAAACATTGATTAATTGCTATTAAATAAGCACTATCTGAAAAATTATGACTATTCAAAGTGCAGTTACTTTTTCGGTGTGTTAATGAAAGAAATCACCATCATGTCCACATGCATATCTCCTTCATATCCAAACTAAATTAAAATTATATAAATCTGATGTTTGTTTCAAGTTGAATACTGTTTTTCAAATTCCTCCAATACTCAGCAGTTTCATCTTGGGCCCAGGGGAGCATAACTGCTGTATTTACAGAGACAGCTGCTTTAGTATCTTGAGATAATTCATCAGAAGGCTTTCACTACAGGACAGGGAGTTTGAATTACAGTTGTAGTCAGTACCATGGAGTTAATAGATGTGATGATTTTGGTCAATAGTGTCCCGCTCCTCCTATTGCTTGGCAAACCAAAGAGTGCATTTCTTTGGGTAGCAAGGAGTGAGATGGACTTTGAGTCCCAGACTGCATAAGCCTTTTTCTGAGGAGTCTGCATGTATGGAGATGAATCCTTTCCAGTCAGCAAAACTCAGAACATGTTAAAGGAATGATTCATGCTACTGTTTACCATCATTCTTGGCTCTGCTCTACATGCAGAAATCTCTCTTGAGAAGTGGTTGTCTGACAAAGCTGAGGTAAATTAATTACTAAAGAATTTCTTCCTCTAATATTCTGGCATTTTAAACCATAGTAGCTGATACAAATATAGCTTGTGTTAAGCACTAATAGCAATATGTTAAGTCTGTCTACCTGTAATATATTCTTTTTTCCTATTTATAACCTCTTAGTGTTGTAATCAGAAAAAATATTGGTTAGAATACTATTCACTCCATTGTAGAAATACATTGTAGAAAAACATTATTGTTTGGTAGAAATATATGCTTTAGGGTACATTTATGCACTGATGGTTGGCAACTAACAATCTATGAGAAATATGTATTAATCACAAATTTCTTCAGCATTTCTATTTCAATTTTCAACATCCACTTTTATCTTCATGAAAATACTTACATAGAAAATGAAAAGACTGGTTCCTTTCTTGTCCAGTACTGTACATCAATCAGTGTTCTGGCAGTAAGGGATGACACAGACTGCAATGTGTGGGAGAGACAGCTTTTCTTAAAAGAGTGACCAATACACAACATAACTGGAAAACACTTTTTGCTGCATTCTCTCTTATCTTGATTTTTATCAGAGTATGAGTTTCCTTAGATGATAAAAATCTTCAAGTCTCTCTCTCTCTCTCTTCCTCCCTCCCAGCTAGGGTCTGTACCCTCTTTGCCATCAAGTCACATCATCTAAATATCATGGTGGAAAGGAGGATGTGCTCTGCTAGGTGCATCACTATCTTGAAATACCAGTGCCATAAAGAGAGCCTACTACTCTGACAAAGGAGAAGTATTAGTACATAACTAGAAAATCAAACAGGTGTGTGTGCAAAATACTTTTTTTTAACTTCAGTTCCAAAGGTGGTGATTTTCCTTTTATGACTAAGAAACAGATGCATTTATTATAGTAAGTGATAACTCTACCTCTAAGATAGTTATAGCAAAACATATTTTTGTATTATGTATACCTGCATAACGGTCTAGTTAAATAGAAGAAAATTATTAATTTTGGGGGTTTATGTCAGCAGCATTCATACACTTTCTGTAAATATTTTTCACTTAGACACTTACTTTTCACTTATAAAGAACTATCAATTACAGAATCCATGGATTTATTGATTACTCCTGGAGATGAACACAGAGTTACCTTTATGTCAATAATGATTATTTTGTGGTTTACCGTATTTGTAATTTCAAAATAAATTAAATTAAAATTGCATTTTTTCTCTGTCAGGAATAATTAACTACCTCTGCACCGTGTTTCCATAGCATATATCTCCCAGTGATTTAGATTGTTTATGTACTCATGCTACAACTGACAAGGGCGAGGGAGAAGACATCTGTCATCTAATTTATTTTTCACTGCATTATGTATATAAAGTAAATGCTGGTTATGCATTAACATTAGTGAGATAGAACATTTCTTTGCATATCTTTTTCTGCTTCTAAACTGCCACTTTTATAGCCTTATGTTTAGAAAATAAATGAATGCCTTCTATGCCTTCTGTTGCCTGTAGTACAAATTTCAGAGATCTGTTAGAGGGAAGGAGATAATAGAACCATGTTCAATGAATCTACCCTGTGATGGATAGATTTGTCTTATTTGTAGAGAGTGTAGAATGAAAAAGACTTTTTTCACTCACTTCTCGTAGGGAAGTAGCTAATATGTGGTCCTGTCTTCCAGTCTGTAAATATTAATCCCAGCATTTCTGTCTGACAGGTGCCTACCTCCTCATGCATTGACTGGTTAAGCACTGGTCTTTGAAAAATGAGTTACTGTTCCCATATGAATTATTTTCCTCTATACAATTAGCACACTATATGAATAAAATTCCTCTTACCTTTATGTTCTGTGAAGTTTCACAATTGTTCAAGACAATCCATCAGACTGATTTTAATGTGTTCCTCTCAGTTTCAGTTATCTGTTACCTGTTTTTGTCCTTGGCTTCATGAAAGAGAACATGCTCACAGAAAGTCTTCACTCCTTTTTCTTTGAGCCTTGAAAGTTACCTGCCTTTAATTGCTCTGTAACAAAATAAGCAGTGAACTTTTAATGCCACAAGGATAATAGGAACATTCAGTGGTATTTACAAGACCTTTTATTTCTTTTTATCTTAGTACATTTCTAATTATGCTTTTTATTTATATTACAGAAGTGCTAAAGAATTCCAGTTAGGAATGGGCCCCTTCTGTATTAATGTTCTATTGAAAAAGGATTGTGCCATGCCCTGAGGAGTTTGCGGTTTGATTCAATTCACAAAACTGAATTAATTTAATAATTTGAAAGAATACCTGTTATAAAGCAAGTCTATTATATCAACCTATATGATTTTAGCTGCGGTGTTTTATGCTTTACTTTGATATCCAGCTTTTAAAATCAGATGGCCAAGCCATGGGCCTCACTTTGGTCATTTTTACTCACCCTAAACTCCCCCCTCTGAAAGATTTAGTCCTTGAAGTTAGAGATAAAAGCTTGGAGAAGTGAGCTTTCTAGGCTGCACTGAAGAATGGAAGAACATTTTGAAAACTATTTCATGAGACTATGGCCTTTTAACTTTTGAATGTTTATGGCTTTCAGTTAAGTGAAATGTCATAGTTCAAGTTGGTTAAGCAGAGTTATACAATACCAAATAGCATAAATATGGGGTGTTTTTCATTTAAATTTCCAGGACAGAAAATGAGTCAGTTTAAATATATAGAAGACTGGTATGCACACCAAGAAAATATCCAGACTGTCATTACTTTTAAGCATTATTCATGTGTCATCAGTTGGTCATTCTCTTTAAAAAGGGATGTCCTACTCTTTATTGTAGTGCTGCAACTACAGTGTAGATCAGGAAAACCTCATGAGCAACAGGAAACCTATGTAGGAAAAGACACAGTATGTAGTAATCTTAATTTTGTTACAAAATCATTTGATAATTTCCCTGAAATTACTGAAGTCTTGTGTGAGTTTTTTTTCTGATGCCCTAGGGCACATAGCAAGCAGTAGAGCCAGAGCCATGTCTCAAAACATATCCAGATGCCAAAACATCTTGTCAAAAAGTCTAATGGTGAACTGTTTTGAATTTAAATATTCATCATTAATATTGTATTATGCACAGAAAATTAATAGAAAATTCACAGTTGTCACTGATATGGGGTTTTGTTTGTTTGTCTGAATAGATGATGAATGGTACTATGGCCCTGAAAGACACCATGCTATTTTCATTTACCACAATGATTTTTTTCAGATTCTATACTAAAAATTTAATACCACAATATTATTATAATAGCACAGGTGATTTTTTCAGACTAATTGAATGAAGACAAGTAATTTATTTGAATCTTTCTATTTGCATATTGATTCTAAAAAATTTGTTTATGACTACAAACAACACCACATACATAATCACACAAGATAGTATTATTATAATTCATATCTGTATTGCCAAAACCTCAATTATAGAAAACTTCAGTCAGTTAGACTGAGTCAGACCAGATCCCTGTGGGTCTAATTTTTCTGTGATTAAGAAATGAAGTATATAATCAAGACAATACAAGTATAAATATGGTCAGGAAAACACAAAGATTCAATTAAAAACTGTAAATCAGCTTAAAGTGCAGTGCCCAATGGACACTTTTGCCTTTCCATGTTCTTTTTAATGTAACATTTAAATAAACCCTATTAACATTTTGCAACAAAAGTAACTTTCTTTCGTAATAAGAAAAGACACTTTCTGATACTGCTAAGTATTTCTGGCATCTGAATACTAAGATTCATATTGAACTGCCGAGGAACTATGGTAAGTCATGGAGATATCTCCTTCCAAGTAGGTGTCCCTAGACCAAAAGGCACAGTAAATATTTTTCTGTAAATCTCTGCATTTCTGTTTAAATGGCTTGACCCTTCTGCAAATCTAATACAGATCACATCTGGGTATTTTTTGACAATAATGCAGGCTGGTATAATTTATAGATGGGTAATAAGGGCAGACAAAACAGCAGAATACTTTAGAAAGTGCAAAACCAAATTTGCTGCATCTATCATGTACCTTAATTTATGTTTTGGGCCACTCAGCAACCTGGTTCTGTCTTTTTGCTAACAAGATTCCAGTTCCAACCTGTATGTCTTAAATGGGCTATTGAACACTTTTTGATGGAATACAACCATAGAATTGCTGTACAATCAACATAATTATTCAGTTATTGCCTTCAATGCTATTAAATCCTCTTGTTCTCTTTGAGAGAGAAAAAAACTGGGGCACTAGTGAAATGAAGAAGAAACAGATCAAGAAATATTCACTAGAAAAAGAGATGCAAAGTTGCAAAGTAGACAACAGAATTATTTTCTTCAGGATAGCTTTTAAATTATTGATTTTTAAGCACTTTTTTGTTCATCTTAGGTCTTTAGAACTATTCGTATAACCTGTTTGTGTTGAGAAACTTCACAAAATTGTACTGCAGGGTTTTTGTTTTTAGGGATAGTTAACAGTTATATTTCATTGAAAGTTGATAGTTTTTTTCCTCTGTCACTAATTTTTGTCCTTTAGAACACATTCCACTTCTGTCTCTTCCTCCTGTCTTCATCTCAGGTTTATATCATTTAATTTATGGATCAAATGTTGTTTGCCAGCCTATCACTGTAAATCTTTCATGAGCTGGTCTGGATTTACACTGAGGAAAAGGAGGGAAAGTTGGCTTCATGCCTCTTCTGTAGTGTAATCTCTTTTCACTCTAAAATACTGCATCTCCAAACATGGAGTTTTGTATCTACAAAACCCCCTGGAGCTCATACAAAAGCTCTTGTGCATGGCAACTGTTTTCAGCCAGAATCTCTTGCTGAATTCTTTCTTCCTTGATTGGTGCCTTTTGCCAGATCCACCTCTACTATTTTTGTTTCAATCCTTCCCAAAAGAACTTGTCTTCTTAATTCTTTTGCTGTATGTCTTCTTGCTCTTGTCCATAGAGTGCATGTTTTTGTCAGCTCACAAAATCAAAAAATGGGACAATAAACCAGTTACTCTGAGAGTCAAATGTATTTTTCTCCTAATCCTGAAGTTGAAGTAAACACCAATTGCAAAAACGAGGGTATGTAATTTTTAATATAATTAGTATGTTAATTGAATTTTTAAAATTATTTTTAAATTCCTGAACCTACCACTCTCACAGCATTGTGAAACCTGTATCTCTATTGCAGCTGAGCTGCTTCTTTACCTAATAAAAAAGTGTTATACATGATATAGGACTCACAGAAAGTTTTATATCCAGTGAGATCAGCACAGAAAGGAACAGTTTTCTGCCCTCTAATAAATCTTGCAAGCCTCCATTAGTTATGTGCAAGCGTATTCAGTGTTAACAGAATGTGTTACTTTGTACTTGAGCCGTATTTCACAAAGAATGGATTGTGCAGTGCTGGGTGTCTCGCCTGGCCTTTCTGCTGTAATGGATTGAGGGCTGCTCTGTGGCTCCCACGCCCAGGGACCGCGTGAGAGAGCGGCAGTGCCCGCGTGCCAGCAGCTGTCACTGCCCCTAAAGTCCTGCTCTGCTTCCTGTGGCCTTGCAGATACCCCTAGCAGTAATTGTCTTCTCTCACCTCCTTCTCACAAAGTAGGGAGAAATGAGAGAAGAGCTGTTTAGTGCAAAGCTCTCCTGTTGACCAATCTAAAAATTGCATATTAGCCCATGAATCTCTAGCACTTCCACTGTCATTTGACACTGAAATCAGGTGCCAGTGAATATTTACTCCAAAGGAAACTGCAGGTCTTTCAAAAAGATATTTATTCCAAAACCCTTAATTTTTTCAATATTTTCAATAAATTTGTATATATATATATATAAAATATATTATATAATATATTATAATATTATAACATATAATATATAATGTATAATATATACTATTTATATAGTTATGTAATATAATACTCAAAATATTTCAATATTTTCAATAAATATTTGTCAATATGCTTTGGAAGTTTTTTATTGCTGTTAATCACATTTTATATTGAATTGCTATAGATAAATGCATTATATTTTTTATGTACTTCAATTCTGCTAGGATGGAGCTCATTTTATTGAGGGTCTTTTTTTGCAAACAAATTAGGTACACTCAGCAGTCACTGAAATGCTTTACCTGTAATCAGGTAAAGCATTCTGTAATCAGAAATTCCCCACTAAGTCACCTGTCACAATGGAGATGATAGAATCTCAGTGGAAACCATTCACATTGGATCTGTCTTGTAACTAGTTACACTATCTGATTAGAACTTGAAGATTAAATTTTGAAATGGAGTATTTTAATGCAGTTAAATTGCTCCAGGATCTAGGAAAGTAAACCCATGTGACATTTTATTTTAAGACTACTGTACGGCTTTTCAAATGACCACTGACAAAATGTAACATTTTTAGATGGAATGGTTCATCTACCAGTAACATCCAATTTGTACTAAATACTAGATGCCAGAATTCTTCACATCCTGCAAAGACCGTGATTAAGCTTATCTAATAAACAGTAAAAAAGACCAAAGACTGTTTAATTATTGAACTTTTATTAAATAGCTTAATACAATTAGTTCTCTGTTTTTAAAAGGAAATATTTTGCATTTTAAATATTAAAAAAAACTCACCCCACACAATACACTGCTTTCCTCATTAAACATTTTGCATTCTGGGCTATATGGAAAATAAGTTTTAGGAAGTCTAGTAAATCTCCTTCCTTTTTTTAATCTACACTTCATATCTTTGAGAGAAGATAGTATTTTGCTTGTATCAAAATATTAAATATGTAACTCTGCTTTCATATCAATAGATGTTTGACTTGAACTCTGATTTAAACTGCTTTGGAAAGAAGGCAGTGTGGTGAAGGAGAGAAGTTCAAACACCGTCCTGGGAATTAGGATATTGTGGGTCCCGGTTTTGGTGCAAGACCTTTGGCTAGCTGGGTAATTTTTTAGTGTAAGTGTTTTCCATTTGTAAAACAAGTAGAGTAGTATTCACCTATGCATTAAATGATTTTTCATTAAAAAAGCACTTGCAAAATGAAAGTTATTCAGGAATTTAAAAAAAACCCAAGGTGTCTTCTTAAGAGAAGAGGTGACTTTATGGCAGTAAGGAACTTTCTTGTGCAGTGTCTGATTGAAACATTGGAGACCAATGTGAAAAAACAGATTTTGATTTAACACAAAAAACAAGCATTTACTCTGTAATTCTCTATCAAAGCTGGTATCACTGTAATGCTGAGCTATCAATAACTGAGACATTGTCAGAATTCTATCTCCAGGCACACAGGAGAGAAAACAGTACTAATGCCATGATTTTTTCCTCATTTTCTTGTTTATGTTTCAAAGGGAAAAATACTAGTGCATTTATAATAGCGTGGGAGAAGGCTTACTTACTAACAAAAATTACCAGAGGAAAGAGGAATAGGAGCAGGCAGTTAATAACCTATCACTCTCTCTGCTGTTATTGGAAGACAAGCTGTAGGAAATTACCCTAGTTGTGTACAGATGAACACTGTATATGACAAATTGTTACACAGAATGCACAAAGTTACAATGATGTCTGGGGAATTTTTAGGCCATCTAGAAAGTATTAAGTATTTGCTTTCTGAAAATATAATTTCTTATGTTTCAAAGTTGTCACAGGACTTTGTCGTGTCATGTTTTGGTATGTCAGCCACAATAATGCTGCTCATCTATGTGCTTCGCTGTGTTATGTTTCTGCTGTCCTGAAGTGGCTTCTCTCTCTGTCATGGCAAACAAGGAGACCTAAGCCACTCAGGTTCTTCATCATTAATTAATCCTAGATTGCACCAGTATTTGTGAAGGTGTTGAGATTGAAAGTCTTAAGGTGCATGTTCCTTCTTTGGAATTCAAAAGACCGCAAGTTGTAAGAAGGAGCTCACACACAATCACATGTCTGGATAAAATATCTGACTCTGTCAAGTCACATTGGGGTTTTTTTTTGCCTGGGAAAAAACTGCTTCCACCATAGAATTGATTTCCAATAAATAGGATAATTTACTAATTTCACAAAACTGAAGGATAAAGCTGGTAGCCTGAAAAGTTCTGTTTACCAATTTTGAGCAATTTATCCTTGATTATTTTCTGCTTTAGAAAATATGTATTTCTTGTTTTGCATTGACTGTGTGTGTCATTGACAGAGAAATTCATCTGCACTACCTGACCCCACATGACCATCTGTCTGTTTTGGCTGGGCAGTGATGCCTGTAAGCACAGATCTGACCTCAGCCACTGGCACATTACAACCAAGGTCATCAAACCAGCTGGAAGACTTGCAGGAGTCAGGCTGGCTGGTGGAAAAGTTTGGAGAGGTCCTTTCCCAGCAGCCCTTTTGTCAGACCAAAGAGGCAGCAGAAATATACCACCAGCAAATTTGGGAAGTCCTTTGAGTGATGAAAATCAAAGTCTAAGTTTGTGGGTTTTTTTGTTTTGTTTTTGTTTTTCACAGTAAAAAGTTTTTGCCTATTCAGTAAGTTACATCTTAAAGTTATTTTTCACAGTCAAACTACCCAGAACCCGGTATCTATACAAATAGCACCTTTTAGTGATTAAAACACACATATTGATAAATATGAATCAAATTTCCAAATAAGTGATTCATGTTCTTAAGTTTGTGCAATTTCTATTAAGTGTTTAAATTACTTAAAGTTGCTCAAAATAACTTTTACCTTTGAAGTTATGCTTATATGTGTATAGAAAAATTATGGTGAACTAAAGCCCAAGTCAAAAGTTACCCCTGTTTTTTTATTCTAGTTGTTGTGAACTGAACATGTGGTTGTACTAGTGTTATAAATAATCATGCTATATGCCACGTATTCATCAAAAAGCTTTTTTTTCCCCTACCAAGTGAAGCCTATAAATAAGGTATAAATTATATAAATGGAGGCTGTTATTTTAGCCTATATATTTGTGAATATTGTTTTAGAGAAAACTTTCTCTGAACAATTACAATATCTCTGAATATGTATATGATTTTTGATAATTTCTTTATCTTGAATCCTTAGTATCTTTGGAGTGATAATATATTCCCAGTCCTCTGGACCAGTATTATTTAATTAAGAAATCACTCTAATGATCTCCTTACTGACTACTTCTAAATTTAATTAAGGATTTTGATTTTAGCCCTTTAAAAAGACCATTTTTCCAAATCTGGCCCAAGTCACTCTGTGTACTAGCAGTATTTTCAGGCTTAATGATACACTGAATATTTCATTATTGACCAGCCTGAGTCCTGAGTGATTTCCTGATGCCTTCTCAACAAAAGCTGCTTAGACTTAGCATTTTTATTATTTTGGGTGTCCTGAGCAATTTCTTTTCCCAAAGGAACAAATTAATTTCTCAGTAGAATGGAAGATTTCTATCTTTTGTTAGTCCAGTGAGAGAGAAAGAACTAGGCTGAAACAACATCCAAAGGGAAAAGAGCTTAAATATAAGAGCTTAAATAAATTTCTAATGGAAACAGTGAAGCACACAATCTGTATAATATTCCTAGCAGAAGAAGATTGAAAATCCATCTTTTCTAGTGACATTAGTTACTGCTAGTCTTTCTGTGAGAACTGGTGCTATTTTTTAATTGTTTAAATCCTTGTTGAATTAATTATTTCGGCTGTTTACAGGAAGGTTTTCCCATATGTCCATATTGATAAATGTAGTAAGTAGTCCTTTATATTCTGTCGTATTGACTCAGGCAAAATACTCTCTATTTGCAGAACAAGAGGAAACAGTAGAATTTCCCATCATCTCTGCATGTTTCCAGTTTTATTAGAGTCACTCAGGAAGAACTGTGGATATTTCTGATTACCTTCATTGCCTCTTTGCTTGTTTTTGCTGCCATTGTTACAGTCATTAGGCAACTAAACAAAACCTGCTGTTCATTTTTTAAACTAAGGCTTCTGTGGTGGATAATCTTAAACAATAGTCTCACCAGATCAGGTGTATACCACAGATCATTTTTACAGAACTGAAGAATAGTTAAAGGATGAGAGATTAATACAAAGCCTCCAGGACGATGCACTTTAGGATGATGCTGGAGCTCACTGCTGTGGCACTCTCTGAACCTCAGCTGTGGCTGTTTTCAGCCCCCCTGTGCCCCTGCTCCCAGGGAGCTCTGCAGAGCCCTGTGCTCCTCTCTTCAGAGCAGAATAGCAATGCTCTCTTGTGCGTGGGCTGACATCCAACGGGATTCTGACAGCACAAAGGTGCTGAGGGCAGTGGAGAGCTCTGTGTCTCAGTGTACCACTCCCATCATGCTTCCTCTCTGCTTCAAGAACTGTTGCTATAAGAAAGAAAAGCACCTTTTTCCCACGTGAGGTTAAACAAAGTTTTTTCAATATGTCAAAGAAACTCAGTGTCTGGTTTGAATAAGACTTTGCAAAGGGTCAGTAGTCAAAACTGTGGATATGTGGGGTGATACTTGGGGAAGAAAGGGACTTTTTATCATTCTGTGGCATGACTGGACACATTGTTTAATTTGAACCAATTAAAAATATTATATGAGACTGTAGATTTTAAGATAATTTTTACTTCAAAGAAGCATTCAGATTTATTTTGCTATAGAAAAAGCCTGCTGCATGATACTTGTCCTTTTAAAAACTTGAACTTTTGTTATGATTATTCCTTTATTATTCCTTTTTGCCTCTTTAAGGGGGTGAAAGTGACTGAAAAAAACAAAATTATCGATTGCATAATGTATTGATATCCTTTCCTCCCAGCATCATGTGACCAAAAGCAAAGATGAGTTTTATTCTTCTCCTTCTGGAGAGAATTGAGAGTAGGGTGCATGTAGGATTCATAGGAATGATTTCCATACACAGGGGGCCAACCTGTCAGAGACTGTGTGAAGAAAGAAGAATGTAAAAAATATGGAAGTCAAATCAGAATTCCTGAATGTACTACAACCTCATCATCACAGATAGAAAAATATCCTGGACTCTAGGAAAACATATTATCTCAATATTCTTTGTGGAATACAATCCCCAGAGTAAACTACACCACTAGTCTCTCTCACAGTGTAAAATATTTAGCTCTGCACTTTTGAACCACGTCTCATAGCAATGGTGTTATTTTATGCTCCATAAAGCGTGTTGCTTTATGTTACTCTGCTGACCTCCTGCCTATACTACACTTAATTTTGTGAAATATTTCCTTCTCTTTCCTTTCTCTTTCCTTCTCTCCATCTCTGGTGCATTTTCTTCTCCCAGCCTCTGGAAGGGCTGCAAAAGTCTCATTAATTTCAAGCCATTTATTCCCCAGCTCTTTTGGCTGCAGATTTCCAAGTAATGCAGGAACTGTCAATTAAATGTTTAGGAGAATACATGAGCCTCTTTCAAATTCCGTGGGGCAAAACAGAAAGAATGAAGAGGATTAGAAATTCATGGAGGAAGCTAAGAGAAATGAATCCTTTATTTTGCCAAGGATACACCTTTGAATGAAAAATACTGTTCTTGAATAAAGTTCGTCTTCTAAACTGTCTTCTCTTAAGTCAGCAGACTCATCAAGCTACTGCCCCACGTGTTTCATACCTCCTTTCAGCAGGACCTGCCATCTTGACTCTCCAAAGCTTTTAGGAAATGAAACAGGGTGAGGGCCTGGCTGCCTTCTGCCCGGCGCTGCCAGGTTTCTGCAGCACTCATGTCTAGAGGCAATATTTCCTCACAGCTGGGAGAACACAATTAGAAGAAACAATCTAGTTCTGCTGGTCAACAGAAAAGACATTGGTCCTTATTCTCTTATGGTGTGTGAATGTGCACTACAGTAAGATAGATCTGGCAGAAAGCCTTATTACAAGCTGGCAAATAGTTATTTTGCATTCAGGAGCTTATCAAGAGGTTTCTCAGTAGCATATAGGAGCAGGATTAGAAGGGAACAGTTAGTATATTCCACCTAAGGTGGACTTGTGAGCATTTTTTTTCAGCTCAGATATTGTCATTTATAAGTAGGAAGGTTTAATGTGGCTAAGGATGCAATAGAAGATGAAATTATAAACTTCCACTTTGGTGTTGTCACCCCAAAATCTTTCAGAGCATTCAGTTCGTGTACCAGAATTTCATGATGATTTTTCTCCTTCAAAAGGTATTTCGATTGGAAGAAAAAGAAGTCAGTAACAAAAAGTGCTCTATCTAGGTACCTAGACACAAATTATATACCTTAATTAAAAAAATTTATCTTTTAGTATCCTTAATATTCTACAATTTTTTATTCTGAATTGTGTACTAGATTTATACTTTATCATACATTATTCTACCTAAAAAGCAAATTTTCAAAAGTGGGGATATAACACCTCTGATTTTTTCTGAGATCTTTTCACTGACTTTTACACTCTAAAATGTAGAAATGTCCATCTGATTTGATGACAGAACCACATGCCACACAGTTTCCTCCACTTATATTTGTGGTAAACTGTCACATTTCTGTTTGACTGAAATGTATTTTAAAGAAAAGAAATCAGTTTTGAAATGAAGTTGTCAAGAAATGGAGAGCTATTCTTTACCTCAGTAATTTATTTTGATAGTTGACCCACTAGCGCCTCTCATAATGACAAATGTGTGCTTTTATTTTTAATATAAATCTCCATGGATTTAGCACCCAGACTTTTAAAGCAGGTTTTTTTCCCTATTAAAGCAATAATTTCTATTGTTAACAAGGTTGGTATTGTATTTTCTTGGATGTATTCCAATACTTTGATTAAATAATATCTCAGGCTTCTCTTTTGATGAAGTAAATTGGTTTGCCTCCTTAGTTATCTTCTTGCATTTGTACCTCAGTTAAGATTTGGGGTTGTTCAGTCCTCTTCAATCTGTCAATCTCCCTTTTACATTGTAGATGTCTCAATGAGCTGCAGTACTCTAATTTTGTTTTCACTGGTGATCATGCAGATACATAATGCCCAATTATTTCGAAATCATTTGCTGTTCACATTAGTTTCCAGGGCATTTTTGGTTGTCAGTCCTTATGGAACTTCTGCCACTTTCATATAAATTGCTTGCTTTAGGCATACAAATTTGAAAATACCAGTATTTCCTCCAAGAAACTCATCCAACAAAGGAGCTTGATGTAGTGAGACTTTAGTATGCCCTGGGGCATCTATTGACTTTAATGAGGTTTTATACAACCCAAATACCTTCCCAAGTGGGAATCCATGAATCAATTTTGAAAACATTCAGAACATTCAGGACATGTAATGATAAAAAATAAGGGTGAGAAAAGAGAAATATGCTGAAAAAAAATCATCTTCAGGTGGGATTATGATTCTTCTAGATTCAAGATTATATTTTTCTGTTTTATTTTTTTAATTTTATTTTATTTTATTTTGGTTTTATTTTTATTTTTAATATTTATTTTAATTTTATTTTATTTACTTGTGTTTTTTAAAGATTTTATTTTATTTGTGTCTGAATAGTAAACAGAGGACTGATAAACTGTAGTAAGAAACAGTACAGTGCAACTGGAGGAAAAATCCTCTCACAAAATTCTAAGGGGATACTCGAACCATTGATTTAATTTTTTAAGGAGCATATATGTCAGCTAATGCCAAAGATTAAACAATACCACTGTATTTTCATTCAGTACTTGTTCTTTGGAAAATTTTTTTTGAAAGAGGAAATCAATTTGAAGAGTACTTAATCTATTGCTTTCATTTTCAATGCCTTTGGGAAAAGACCTTAGAAAAACAACCATATATCACATGGAAACTTAAATCAATTTGTTAATCATTTCAGAACATTTATAAAATCTAAATATGAAAATTGAACAAAAGGTTTTTGCTACTGATTTTAGGCTGAAGTTACAGTAATCCATGGCCAAAGGCAAGTGAAAGATAAGGAGCAAAATTATGCTATTTTGTCTGTCTTTCATTTTGATTCCAAGCTCAGGAATGCTGCATGTCCATGAGTGAATGAATCAGCAAGGTAGAAAATTGCTTTTGCTCCACAAGATTTCAGTAGTTGCTAAGATTCATTAATTGCAAAAGAAGCGAGATGAACTATGTCTACCAGAGAAACTTCTAAGAGCCAAGAGGAATAGCTTTTTTTTGGGACAATTCATGTATGGGAACTAAGTAAATTCAAAAGAGGTAGCTTTTCCTCTGTTCTGCACTGGTTATTTTCTTTTTTCTTTATGAAATTTTCCGAGGGAGTCTACTCAAATTTGGAGAAAATGAAAAGAAGGATAATTTCTAAAAATGTCCCTGAAAACCAAACAACTCTATATTTCTGTGTCAAATCTTAACTGGTGTAAAAAATTACTTGACTTAAAATTAATTACAAAAGCTTAAAATGATTTTGTAATGGTTTTGTAAACCTTTCATTGGTGGAAAAAATTTTGCTCTTATTGGAATGACTGCTTTAGTATGGAAGAGTTCTCTTCATCTGCTAGTCACAACTGCTAGCCCAAACAATAATAATCCACTAACAGAGCCTATCTACTGAATAAGGTCTATAGAGTCATCTGTTTCTGACAATACAGGATGATGTATCTTATGATACTGTTATGGTTTTTGACAGGACATCACAAAAGTATAGCATCATTTCTACAACACATCAGAAGCTATTGTGACCACAGAAGAATATAAATTTATTTTAGGGCTGGAATTAATATGGGAAATTATGCTTTTCAATATGAGTAGCAATTTCACATTAAAAGTCTGAAACCTCTTTGTATTATTTTACATTAACATATTGTTCTGCAATGTGTTTTGGCTTATATAAATAAGCAAAGCCGGTTTAAATCCTCAGGCTGACAGGACTTAAGAATGGCAGCTTCTACTGAGGCTTCAGTCTTTGCTGTTTAAAGCTACGTTTATATGTTAGTATAAAGTGGAAATTTGTCACCAAAACTGTCAGTATTTTTTCTGTGCCACTTTTGCAAACATTTACTCATGAGTTTATTTTTAGGTATGCATGCATTTTCTGAAGGTCAAGTGCTCAAGAGCTTCTGCACATAAGAAATGTTCCAGAGCAGAATAATGGTTCAGTGATTTCCATATCCTGTTCTAGTGATGACCAGTGATGGATGCTTCACATCTACTTAAAGGTGCAGTAATATATCACACAGATATGATTGTCCTTATCCTAGACAACCCTGGCTGGAGAGCACTGAATTGCCAGAATTGCTAATACTAAAGCTGTTACAAGGCAGTGCTCCTTAATGGTAAATCTTTTGTTTGTGAATCATTCTGCCTCTAATGTGTTAGTCCAGTTTTAGAAAACTGCTGTTTTCATTGCAGTTTCACCAAAGAGCTGGATGCCTCTGAAGCCAAATTCACTTTCGGAACAGGTGATGGTTCTGGTCATTCATGATTTCCAGTGTCATTTCCAATCACAGATTTCCAGTGGTGTCAGTGGAAATGTGTGCTCATGCTTCTGAAACCAGGAATAAAAGTACAAAACTGGATGGATATTTTTCCATTCAATTGTGTTTATAGTGATTTCTATTTATGAAAAATCAATTCTAAACACAAAATCGACTGTGGACACCTGATGTGGTACTCCTACTGTGTTAGTGTTAATAATGCAGCAAACATGGAAACCTCAAAAGGACAAACAGCAGGAACTAGATAAGAACTTAACTAAACCTTGAGAAAAAAAGGTGAATATTTTTCAGCTGTTTGGTTATGTTTCTAATAAACATTGAAAGCAGATAAATATTTTCTACTTTTAGTAGAAATCCAAATTCATGTTCTAACATTATTCATGTTCATGCAAACATGAATAATCCCGTTTGCTGTTGAGCAATGTTCCTAAAGGATGATGTGTTCTCTCAATAGGTGTACTTTGCACCTAGAGGTAGAGCAGGGATAGAATCTCAGGTACTTTTAGAATTTTTAATGACTAAGCATAGGGGGCTAAGGTTCAGATTCAGTAAAGAAAATTCAAAGGGAAAAGATGTTTAAGGAAGCTGTTGGTCCACTTTTCTGGGTATATTTGTTTGGGTTTTTTCTGGCAGATATTCTTCTGTCAAATACTTAAAACTTGTAAAGGTGAATAATTCAAGGCAATTTATTCAATGCCTTTCTGTCCTTTTTTTTTTTTTTTTTTTTTTTTTATGCAATCTGCCCTGAAATGTAACTTTGATCTTGCTGCATTTTACTTCTAGTTTTTATTTTGGAAAGCAGAAAATACTACTTTATCCTCACTTTAATTTCTATTTCACAATTTGAAACCATTTAGATCAGATAGTAATAAGACATCCTTTACAGAGTTGGTGGTCAGACTGGAACAGGCTGCCCAGAGAAGCTGTATACACCATTTGAGGGAAATGTTGAAGTCCAGGTTGGATGGGGTTTTGAGCAACCTGGTTTAGTGGAAGGTGTCCCTGCCCATGGCAGGGTTGGTTGGAACTAGATGATCTTTATGGTCACTTCCAACAAAAAACTTTTTATGATGCTATGAAAATATTTTTTTTTGGTTGTTCTAACATTTCTGTGTAATTGTATCTCTATATGTGTGGAATATTTTAGTTATCAACCTGACAGATTAACTCTCCTCTAAGAAATACAAATGAAAAAAGAAAATAAGTTTATACTTCAATTACATAAATGAAAGTATTATCATGTCTGGTTTTATCCAGGGTCTGTTTGTCTCCTAAAGTCCTAGGAGGTGAGACAAGAGACAAATGTGTAGGAGACCAACAGACAACAACAGTTCAAAGACTCAGAGGTGAGCTGTTTGTCAGATAATGAACTGCACATTTATTTACTTGGTTGTTTGAGCCAACTGTATAATGTTTTGCAAAAACATTGTCAGGCAAAAATTTCCTTGATGAAGTAAAAATTGTGCTTTGGAAAAATTTATTTTCTTTGGTATCAGGATTTGATCTAGACCTTTCTCAGAACACTCTGCCCAGCTGTTTTGAAACAAATGGTACAACTAGTTTTCTGTTAGTTTTCTAGAGTATATTAACTGTGTTACAAAAATTCCCCAAGCAAACAAACAAACAAACAATTAAGGAACAATCTAAATCCAATATTTTAAATGTTCATTAATTTTATAAGTCTGTGAAATTAATTTCAAAGGAAGGTTTCACTATATTTCTCTTTCTCTTGCAGTTTAACATATTGAAATACATCTGTTTTAATTCAATTCATGCTCCTATATATTTTTCTTGATATTTTAGAAAAGTATGAAATACAGCTGAAATAAAAACCAGTTGGGCTTTTTTAAAAAAAGCACATGACTAAATTCTTGTGATATTTTAACTCAAAAACTGAGACCTCAAAATCATGATTTTTCACAGCCATGATACAGTTAAATGACTGTGGTTCAGATTGATTCATTTACATGTGAAGCTCCCAGGAAAGTTGATGGAAAAGTACCTGCAGATCAAGTACAGCCTGTGAGTCTAAATACAATTGTATTTTATACAGTATGAAAACTTGAGTACCGAAAAAATTTGTAATTTATTTATGCCACTGGTTAGCTTAACACAGGTGCTAATGGATCCCTCCCTAATAATCCCTCCCTAATAGTGAAAAGAAGTTGCATCATCTGTTTGTGAGAAATGGAAAAAGAGGTAATATATTTTAAAATGTGGAACAGAATCAAGGTTGCATTCAGTAACAATGTAAAACCAGCTCCAATCAGTCTATAATTAATTAGGATGTTCTGTACTCTAATAATTTCTTAGAAAAGTACTGGCCTGGGTCAGTATTAACTTAAAGTGCATTAACTTCTTACACTGATTTTAAATGAACTATGGTGGTGTAGAGCAGGCAGGAAATTGGTTTGCCACTGTGACTTTGGGAGTCACAGCCTAGAGCCAAATCAACACTTAATCAGCTAAACTGTAACTCCAATGCTGCTTGGGCATCTCAGCTCTTTCAGACTGATTCACAAAGCCTCTGTCTGGCTGCTTAGATGTGCCAATAGAGTTACTTTTGGTCAGCAACATTAGTTAGTTCTCTAAAATATATAAGTATGTATACTTATATATATTATAAGTATACATACTTATATATTTTAGAGAACTAAAATATATAAGTATGTATTCTTATATATTTTAGTTCTCTAAAATATATAAGCATTCTTAAAGCCAGACATAGCATTTACTTATTAAACTCACACCTAAAGCCATGAAATCAATTTGTAAATGTGACTAGACACATTTTAATTTGTAGAAGAGGTTGAGTCTTTTTGTGGATCAAAAATATTTTTAATGGAGTACAACATTATGGCAGCTAAAAATTTGTTTCCATAAAGGTGGCTTTATAATGCCGTCTTCAAATTAAACAGATGTCCATTTACACAAACAGAGAATTTGGCTCATATTGAAACTTCCAGTGACCCATTTTTTGGTTCAAATAGGCTTCATTTACACCTTAAGGGTTTGCTGGCCATCATTGCTCCCCATGAAATCCCAGCCAACAGATATTAAAAGAAATTCAAGAAATAATGCCCAAAGCAAGTAATTAAAAGAAACACAATCTTCAAATATGATACTTGTCCTTTCTTTTTCTAAGGAAGGACAAGCTGTTAACAGTGAGAGAATTCCCTGATAAAGTCAATACAGAATGATAACTCAAGAATCTCACCTCTACTACAGCCACAATTTATACAACCATGTTGCTGAGTAGAAGGGGGAATGTTTTCCCTTGCCTTAGCCAGTTATAAAATTATGCAAACGGATATACCAAGGAGGAGCAATTTTTAGTCCCCTAGCTTTGCATCATTATGGACCTCTAAAATGATATGAAAATCAGGTTAATTGCCTTCTGTCCTGGACAGCCCGTGACAAGTCTCTTTCTGACATGCATGTAGGTGTTACAAGGAGGATGTGTCTGCAAACAGCAGTGGCTGCCACTGTAGGGTGCATTGGCAGCGTATCATTTTTGAGAATGAGTGAAGACTTAGAGGACTTCTATGGATGCCAAGCTCTCCTTTAGTCCTGTTTGCAAGTTTGGCATGCATAAAAGTGGGTATTCATGCACTTTTTATTCCACAGTAGCAGAGATGGCAAGTTTTTGGCATCCATATTTTGTCCTCCGTAGGGTACTTTTGATTTTCTTTACGTTTCGCTTCTCTGTAAAATGCTGTTGTGACAGCTGACTTACAGTGTTTTGACATTGTTCCTAACAATTTTTCAGGTGTTTTCCCTAAAGCTTTGCATTCTCATTTCCCCCCATTTCAATGCTTAGCACTGTCTTTCAGTTTTTTAACTCAAAACTGTCTGTATTGGTTCTTTTTCTTCTATTCCAATGTTCACTTGGTCTGTAATTTGATGGCTGTGAACTCCTCCTCTTTGATCAACTCCTTCATAACTATAACGTGTACACCCTCCTTTCAATTTAATTTTTGCCTCCTTATGATGTTTTTGCATGTAGATCATAATTACACCAAGTCAAACATGCATTGAGGGAAGGGAGTTCATAAAATACAACGCCATTTCAATACAGTACAATACAAACAACTCAGAGTACAAGGAAATCCATGCCACTGCACAATATTTACATCTCTGAATTTGACACTGTGCATTTAAAGATGCTGAGAATGTCTATTTATTGGAACTCACTATCAGCTAAAAAAACAGATTATAAAATACTCAATTTTCATTCATGTCTGCACTAATGAAATGGACTTTCAAAAGAGAGGTTTTCAAAGAACTGAGAAATCATACTTTAAAAAATAATTGCAAGTCATTTTGAAGCAAAGGTACATACATGTGATGAAGAAAGTGGAGATATATTTTTGCTGTTAAGGCTGAATTAAAGAACAAATTCAACAGGACTGCCAATACAGCCTGTTAGGCATGTTTTCTAGAATAAAATTGCAGAGAGCTATTTCACATTCTACTTCATGGCTTCAAATGACTTAATTGTACCTTAAGGTCTATAACCTTGTACTAAGATTAACTGATGATTCATAAAAATCTCTTAAAAGAAATAATCCTAGAAACTCATCATATAATATGGTTTTCAAAGCTTTCCTCCAGCTATTAAATGTTATGTAGTTCAACAATATATGTGATTTGGTACCACATTTAATTATGTTAATTATATATAATTATTTTGACAAAAGATTTGCCATTTTCATTACCAAGCAAAGAAATATCTTGATCTAAAAATTACAATAATAAGGTGAATGACAATGACATCAAAGAAAAATAGGAAAAAGACAAGGAAATTTAGAAAGAAAATGATAAGGAAAAAGGGGTGGGGAGAAAAAAAAATATGAGGATAGAGAATCAGAGAATGGGGTTTTTTTTACATTTATAGTTGTCATCATTATTTAATCCTACTTTATATGTAGATAACAGCAATTCATAGAATCTTAGAACCATTTAGGTTGGAAAATAGCTTTAAGATCAGATAGTTTAATTGTAAGCATGCCATTGCCATATCCATCACTAAAACACGTCCCTTAAGTGCCAATTGCTGGCATATCACACGCCATTTCTCAAAGACATTCTTGATAATGCATTTTCATAGATGAACTCTAGGCTGAGTCAACTGGGAACCCTATTGATGTTCAACTTCTCTGAATATAAGATATCCAGTTAACATCAAAGTAAAGCAAAAAATAAATAACTTTATTGTGACACATATCAAAAATTTTTCTATTCTCAGGCATTTTTACTGCAGTTCCAGAGGAAATATATTGCTACAGATTTGTAAGCACTAGAAAGACAGATTTTGTCAGGGAACTATTTGAATGCACTTGTAGCACCAATATTTACCAAGAAGTACCTCGTTACTTGACAGAGTGTGTATAGTGGAAATGGCTTATAAGTTTGTGACTCAGGAGGATGAGTCACGCAGTAGCATAGTTATTGCTTTCAAGTAACCATGCAACACCAAATTGCTCTGACATGTATCCTTTGGGTCTTCAGGCTATCAAGAATGCAGCTGAATGTGATTCCTGCTTTTTCCTGCAGCTCTTTAAATTTTCCTTAAACCAATATAAAATTTTGTTGTTGTTGTTGTTGTTTTTTGTTTGTTTGTTTGTTTTGTTTTGTTTTTGTTTTTTTTAAATTTTTTTATTTTAAGATGGGAGTATGTGTGTATATATTTTCTTCATTTTACTTTATACATTTTTAATTTTCAGCAAAATGGTGCAGTTGAATGATACAACTGTTGGTAACTATTTTGTAACACCATTTTTTACATTTATAGTAATACAGTGTATGTTTGAAACACATTTTTATGGTGTAGACAAGATACATGACAAATTGGTATAAATTAGTTGGAAATGTTATCTCCTGAGGATGAAGTTGTGTTGTTACATTTGAAATTCAGGAAAAGCATTACATTCTTGTAATGTGGTTATTTACACTGAGGTCTCCAAGACCTACCTCCTCATGAAGAAGAGAATTTAGACAATGTCATCACCTATAAGGAATGACCCTCTTTCTTTGAAACTTGGTGGTCTGTCCTCTCAGTCCTGTTGATCTAGGCCTAGGACAGTATGAAACCTTATTTTTCATAATCTGCTTCCCTACTTTTTGGATTTGAATAAGGAAGCCTGAAAACCTGCCATGCCTCTCAGCTGTAAGCTGAAACCTTGCAAGAAATAGCAACAGGCATGGTTGCCTATTGTACAGGCCTAATACAAGTCTAAACATTTAGAGATGAACATGCCTAAACATTTGTCAGAGAGAGAAGTAAGCTCCTAAAAAAATCTCTTTGCCTTGTTCTTCAGAAGTGATTGCTTCCCTGATGACTTTCACATGAAGCCAGATTTTGGCAGCCATGCAGTAAGCAACATTCATCATTCATTGTTGCCTGAAGTCTGAAGTCTGGCCTATAGAGATTTGAAAAGGATAATCCAAGGAGAGAACCTCTAGTTCTGTGTCAACAGCTTTTTTTGCTGCTACACAACCTTGCCATAGTGGATTAATGAAAATTTTGTGGTCACGTTTAATAGCAGTATTTGCTGGTAACTAACAGGAAATGCTGAGAAGTGCATTGGACATGGCATTGTAGTGAGAAGTCTGTGGCTGATTGGGAACTTGGAGCATTTTCTGGCAATAGGTAGGTAACAGCTACTAAACCCATGCAGCCTGGGAGATTGGATCCCCTGAACTCCCAGGATGTTCAGCCTGCCTCAGTTGCAAACACCCAGAGGGAAATAATCCCTGATACTTAAAAGCCACATTGTCACAGTGGGTTTCCCTAAGGTAGTGAGATGCTGAATTTAGTCTCACAGAACGAATCCTCCTTAATATCATGGCTGCAGTGACATTTTTCATGGAGAACTGACATGACTTATCTATTCTTATCTATTTTCCTTGACACTACTGCTATTTCACTGCTGCTACATACCATGGTTTATGTAATTTTTCTTATTTTCTCAGTACTTACAGATCTAAAATTGAAGACAGAACATCATAGGCTTACAGCAGTTTGCAGATAAGAACAGCAACAATATTTGAAATTTCTGATTTTTTTTCCTGGCTCTTACTTGCATTTTAAATTGGCAGAGGTTCTTCTGTAAAAAGTTGCTGCTGGCTTAATGTGGACAATACATGTGGTCCTTCCATAGCCACTGTGAGTGTTTTCCAGTCTTCACTTACAGTGAGTCTATTAATCCAATCTGAAGCAAAAAAAAAAAAAAAAAGTCAAGTACTACAAAACACCTTGGTGTGATACTAGAGATACAGTTGTCTACCAGGACATCTCCTTGGAATACTGAAACTCAGTGCTGAAGCCAATGGCAGTAGATCCAGAAGGTTTTGAACAATCCTTTAACTGAGAGCTTTGTGAACAAGTGTGGAAGCCAACTTGGAGCCCTAACTGAAAGACCTAATAGATAATAATAAGAGAAAACATTAAAATTGATGATGTCAGAAAAAGAAAATTATAGTGTTTCTCTTCCCAATGGATGCTGCTGTAGTTGCTGCAAAAGAGTAGATAAGAAGGAAATCTGAAAATACTGTTTCATTTTGTAATAATAATTTTATTTCTGAGATTTTCATACTACCAAAGCTGAAATCGTGTAGTGATTTTCCACCTGTGTTTGAGAATTTGAAACATGTCTTTGGCAATTTGTTGAGAATTCATATCCGGTTTTTTTTGTTTTGTTGTTGTGGGATTTTTTGTTTGTTTGTTTTGGTGGGGTTTTTTGGGTTTTGTTTTGGTCTAGTTTGGTTTGGCTTTTGGGTTTTTTTTTCCATGACAGTTTTCTTTTGCTTTCTGCTCTTTAATTTCTTAATAGAGGTGGTAAAATATTTATAACTGGTGAGATTAGTCTCAGAATAGTCTCATGATTTGCCTTTAAGCACTATTTTACTTAATGCTATTCTGCCCCTCTATGTTATAAATATCAGTGAAACTTAGTTTTGTTTAATGATGTCATATTAATGGTTTAAAAATTAAGAAGGAAAATTTCTCAAATGGAATTGAATTTGAGAGGCTTTAAGCTCAAATGCTGATATCCCTCTCCTTTTCCTCTTTCAACAACTGAGTCAAGAGCTGGAATACTCTAAGTATCTGTGCTCTTTCAATACAATGTTAGCACTAAACATAAACTTATAAAGGTATAAGACACCCATCATCCTTCCGTTTACGTTTTTAAAAGAATTGTCTCTCAAGCAGAAAGACACTTTCAAACATTACTGTGTTACCCTGACTGGTACATTTGGAAAGAAAATACCTAATACTAATAATAAAGCTCTGCAACAATCCTTAAAAAACTCATAACTGTAGAGAGGATAATTCCTTTATACCAGCTACAGAAAGTTTTAATCCAGTATATCCTAAAAAGGCCGGTTTTTGCTTTCAAGGGCTAGTATTTCCTTGGTGCAGATTTTCTAGCTGCATTTTCTTTTCTTCTTTATGCCATGTGTCAGGGAGCCTTCTGCACTGAACTCTTGCCTCTGTCTCTGGCCACTCCTACCAGATAGCCAGCAGGGCCAGGGCTAGGAAAAAGACAATTCTGCATTCTTCTGGTCATACTTCTGTAAGCAGCTTTTTTGTCTATCAAGAATACCTTCTTTTTCAGCTGCCTGGGAAGTATGATGAACTGTGGTGGCAGTCAGGAGCAAGAAGTGTCCAGCTCAATATTCTTTTCATATGGTCTTCTCTCAAATACCTTTTTTTGGTGTTTTTTTTTTTTTTTTTTTTTTTTTTTTTTTTTTTAAGCAGGATCCATGTCAAATAGTTTTAGAGCTGGCTTTGTGGTCAGAATTCACAACTGCCTCATGGATAGAGACCTGTTTGTGCTGCAAAGTGCCATGGTTATAGATTAGTTACACCTTCCTTTCAATTTCCTAATACCACCTCTCATTTCCCTTAACTTGTAGATAAGCCTTTTGGGTGTCATCATCCCATGCTAAATATATTTGCACTACTTTTCCCCTCACTAATGCAGATGGCAGTCGCATAATGTTTGTCCCATACTGACAGTGTCACTGGCAGGATTTTATAACATATGCTTAAGTTATATTACCAGATTTGTTGTTGTGGTTACTTTGAACTTGGTGAGTCGCAGTTAGTTCAGCTTTGTCTATCATGCTGCAAAATGGCTCAGTAAATACAGAAACAGTCAGGCCTTTTGCTGCTGTATCTTGCATGTCACTCACTCTTACCCAATATGCCAATTGTATTTTTATGCAGCAGTTTTGGTGAATCATGCAAATCTATTACCAGAAACATCACATGCCAAGTCAGCTCTTGGGTGCTTACCCTTTTTCTCTGAGCTCACACAGGTGTATTACAGCTTTCAAGTGTCTACCAAAAGGTGTATTTTCAATGGTTATTCTGATAATTTATTTATTGTGTAAATTAAATGAACACATTTCTGCAATAGATCCTCTTCCAATGATCACATGACATAGATTAAGAGCAGTGTCTGCGCAAGCACTCAAAAAAAATCATTTTTAAATGTGCAACAACTTACGTTTCTGTGTCTTCAAAACAGTATTGTAGAAGTTATCCACATTTCTGATTGGTGTCAAGAGGGGAAGCCTTAAATCCAGCAGAAGAAAGAGACTCCCCATTTGTCTCACACATCAGTTAAATTGCTCAGCAGACAAACACATTTATTTTCCTTCCCAGATTGTTGGTACATAAATACACAAGCCTTCCACCTATCCAGACAGAATCTCAATCACCATGCTTTTCTGAGTCCATCTGGTTGAGTGGCAGATGGCAAGCCATGTGTTTAATCTTTCAGATTGATATTGAGCCCCTCCGCTGAGGTTGGAGCCCCTCAAGGTTTGAATCAAACTGCAATTTTTATTTTTTAGTGTTTATCAGCAGCGATAGCTGGAAAGTTATGATTAAGCAATTGCATTTCAATGTCGTATGCTTGGGTAATCTTTTGTTTTAAGGAAAAGAGAAGACTATCCCAAGGGGAATGGTCTGTCTGGATGAGAGCCACCACGAGTGAAGTCAGCAGAAGTGAGCAGTAACTTAGGGGGAAGGTAATTTTGGCAGTGGGTGATTGCGACCATGGACTCATTGACCACCTACTGAAAACAGACCCCAGGCTCATATGGGGAGAACAACTGTGCCTGTGGACTAATTAGCATGACACGTGAGAGATATACCTAGCAAAAAAAGGGTTTGAGTATTAGTTAATAGAAAAGTTATGCAGTTTGTAACCAATGCATGCTGATACCTTTGTTTGTTAAAATGCATAAATAGTGCAAATTTTTAATGACTGGTGAGTCAGCCTTTTGAGGGTTACTACCTACTCCCTATATTGTGCAAACCAGAATAAAATACAGAAATACTTCTTCACCTTGCTGTGTGAATTGGTGCTGTGCACTGGGTAAAAAGTCTGTGTTCAGGACAACAAGATGAACATTGGGTCCAACAAGATATCTATATAGATATTTATAAAATGGTATTATATAATAATTTTAGTAGTCATTTCTTTTAGCCTCTCATTATGCTGTTGGTATAAGTCCAAATTTCCTTCTGACTTTTCTGGAAGTTCAGTACTCAATCTGATTAAACAGCTGGATATGTTTATTTCCCCTTGATTTATTTATATATTTAAGCATAAAACTATTAATAAACAAATTAATATGGTGAAAAAAATTATACTAATATATAAATATATAATTTAATTTACGGAATGAAATTAATAATGGAAAATGCAAATAACAACACTGTTTACAAATCTGTATTCACTTTTTTATTATTACCATAAAATATGGTAATTGGTTCTGTATTTTTCTGAATGTATTTTTGCGAAAATGGGTTAATTAATACGCTAGAGTTTAATGTTTGACTTTTGTCTCTTCCCTAGAACTTACAAATAGGAAGTTTCAAAATGTCTTATCATAGTTCCTGGCTTGATATGCGATTAGTTTGTCATTCGCACACACATTTTTTAACTTGTAACATGACAAAGTCTTTAGGAATCTTTCTCATATTTTATGAAATTTTTTACTATATTTTCCTTTCTCCTTTAGTGTGACATTAATCTATGGAGTTATGTCAAAATAAAATACAGGTAACGTGCCTGGATGCTGTATTTAATGAAAGTGGGAATCAGTAGTGATTAAAGCATTAAAATATGTACTTGCTGACTGTCAATGTGATTGAATAAGATGTAATCAACCCCAAATATTTTTTACTCTTTCTATCACTTTTAGTATTGGATGAATTGAATGTCCCACTGGCAAGGAGGCAATGGAAAAGGAATTTCATTTGGAGAATAAATATCTTTTTTTAACACTGAGATATGATTTAAATATACCTCGTTCTAAACACAGGCAATGTTGGAAAGATTACAGATTTAATGAGAAGGAAGTCAAAAGAGAAGGGGAAAGTTGTGGGTTTTTTCACTGCAGGACTAAAAATAATCTGTGATAAGGTCACTGAATCCTTAGTAGATTTTATGGTTCCTAGAACAATTAATGCTCACTTTGTATTGGCAAGCTTACAAATATTCAGGTTGGTATATTTTCTGCATTGCTCAATCTACTTCTTTTATTGGTAATTTAACTTTCATGTAGACAATGCTACATTTAAACAGTGAATTTCCTCTGGAATATGGTTGATCCGTGTGCATAACTGGACTTAATGATGATATCTGACAGCATTCTAGAGGGATCACTGTGATAAAACCCCAAATTTTTCTGGAAATTTTTTCTTATATTTTTAAATATCTTAATATGACAGGAGATTAGTAAACAAGATGAAGAAGCGTTATATTAGAATTAGCTATATAGGGCCCTAGGAGCTTTCTTCTAGTTGTAGACTTACATTATGCATTATTTTGAATATTGTTCGATATACATGTGGGCACACCACTGCTGACATGAAAGTGATTTCCCTCCTGGTACAACTGGAATGGAAGCCACCTGACAAGGCTCCAGCTACAGGTACCCACTTGAAATGAAGGTACAGGATCCACCAGAACCTCTCTACACACGCACGATGCCTATGAATGGCAAGTGACAATTTTTAAGTGTCACATCTGGTTAAGACATGAAGTGGACTTTTGGTTTTGGAACCATAAGAGCAGCAAATTAAACCATGATCCCTCACTCTGCTCCGGTCCATTGGTAATGCAAAGGCTTCTGTCAACAGCGGTGTTACAACAGCACAGATTGTGATGTTCAAAAGGACCCGTGGAACCTTTAGAAAAGTCTTCTCAAAAGTGTTATGCAAAGAAAAGAAGTCACTCTCTCTTTTAAAATGCAGGCTACTGGGATAAGGCACTGTATCTGGGATGCTAAAGACGAAAACCAGAACAAGTACAAAGAGTGAGATGCTTTTGCAGGCAAGCTTCTTCACAGAATGGAGATGTACAGGAATATCCACAATATAAATCAACTGGAATAGACATCAAAATGTTTTAGGTACCATATCATATGACATCAAATATGGGAACTGTGCAGAGGAAGCAGTTATGAAGATTTACTTTTTTCCTACCTAATGCACTATACGAAAATCTGGCATTAGTAATGTTTTATTGACAGAGAAAAGAGATGAAAGAAAAGAACTAAATCGTGTGACTGAACTTGAGGAGCTGAAAGGCTGCATATATTTAAGTTTCATTGAAGCAATATACTGAGTTGCCTGAATGTGTTTCACTGAACAACTTTGACAACAACTGATATGACAAAAAGCTTATGCAGTGATGCTTCTTGTATGCCTATCTATTATCAATCTCTCATTTTTATGAACTAAACTGATTTACAGTGTTCAAGTTTCTAAAACTTATCAATAGTATGGATACAAGAAGAACCATGCTGACAGCACTTCTTAATAGATTACAAAAAGGGTGAATAGAGTAGTGTTGCCTAGTAAAATGATAACTCTTTCAGATTGGGTTAATTAGCTATTTTTGTGATACAAATAAATTATCTTCAAGAAGACTTTCTTGGGTTTCAAGTTTTCAGTATGAAAATATTTTTGATTTCTGTCACTTTTATATACAGAAATCAGCTGAAGGAGTTTTAGACTTGAAAATATGTCTTTGGTATTGTTCATCTTTTTTGGATATATTCAGTCAAACTTTAATGAATAACAAATGCATACCTTGCAATTAAACCCTACTCTGATGTCATGTTATACCATAAAAGATGCAATTTAAAGACCAAGCAAGACTCATTAGAAGGCAATAGAAAGGCAAATCTTCCAAACTTTGGTAATTCTCTACAAATGTGAAAACCATGCATTGTTATCATTCATAATTACTCACTTGCAAATAGGATTGTAGAGGAAATTTGGACAGAATGGGTGTAATAATCACATCTTCATGAAAAAAATATTAGTCAGCACTTTGAAAAGACACCAAGAAAGGTGGAAATGGAAAGGAAATATTATGTTAGAAGCTATCTGATAATTATTGGAACTTGTGCAGCTAATCAGACACTGGACTACATATACAGAGGAGCAGAACTAACCCTCACACATCATCTTGTTTCCTGACACACAGGTATCATTTTTGCTTTATCTGAACCAAGTATTATGTACCTATCTCTTCTGCCTGTGTTAAGGTCTTTGAATACGGATGCTTGTCATGACAAAGGGATTGAGCTGGCTTTCAGCTGGACATGAGAAATATATGGCCTCTAGGTTCCTTTTAAAAGAATTTTACTCGTTCTGGTTTTACAAGCAGGATGGGGCAAGAAATGTCTCGATGGAGCACAAGGAGGTCAGCAAAAGTTATTTGTTTGCCTTAGAATCTGAGAAAATATTGAAAGCCAGATAACATGAGGAATATTCCCAATTTATATGGCACTATCATCTGAAGTCATACATGTGAATGAACACTGAACATCTTCAATTGTAGACATTCATAAACAAAGTGTACCCTGGGTATTTTATAAAAAATATTGTAATCAAATCAACTGGGAAAATCAAGTCTCTGGAAGAAAGATTATCTGCAAGTCTTTGACTCCATGTCAAATTATGTGTCATCTTTTGTAGGAAGAGTTTCTTCTAAAAATTACTAAACACTCCACACACATCATTGGATTTACCTTCTGACTAGTGAGATAGCCAAGCACTAATTTAATTTGCAGATTTGGAAGTGGAAAAGCTAAGTCCCTCCCAATGTCATACAATAAGTCTCGTTAACAGTGTAAAGAATAGAGGCCACAACTTCTGACTTACTTTCCTCATTCTTTAAATTTCAAACAGTTAAGTTTCTTTTATCTTCTCACCTGTTTGCAAACAGCAAAAGGAAAGGAGAATTACATGACTGGAATTGTTGTAGCAGCCCATACTAACAGGTGCTGGAATAATCTGTGTGAATTCATGTTTAGTGGACAGACTGGATTTCAGCTGCCAGATGTAAAATTGTGTAATATGAAACCTTTTTCATTGACCTCTATTTCCTTAAGCAGTCTATGTCTGATATTAGAGTAATTAAGTCTTGAGTGGACGAAGTGCAAGTATGAAATATGTAGAACCATAGAATCCTAGAATAGTTTGAGCTGAAGGAAACTTTCAAGGTCATTTCACCCAAGCTGCCTGGAATGAGGAGTGTAATCTTTAAATACATCAGGCTCCATTCAGCCTGATTTTGAATGTTTCTGGGGAGGGGGCATCTGCTTCCTCTCTGGACAATTATTCTATTGCTTCACCACCCTCACATAAAAAAAAAAAAAAAACCTCCTTATATCTAGTCTGAATCTACCCTCAATTAGTTTAAACCCATGTCTTATTGTAACATTCCCTAGAGAATGTTTGTCCCCCTTAGGTACTAGAAGGCTGCAATAAGGTCTTGGAGCCTTTTCTTCTCCAGGCTAAACTCCAACTCTTCCAGCCTGTGTTCATAGGAGAGGTCTCCTAGCCCTGTGAACATCTTTCTGGTCCTTGTTGGGACTTGCTCCAACACATCCATGTCTTTGCTGTGCTGAGAACGCCAGAGCTGTCTTGCCTTCCCAGTTTTAGTCTCTTTAGTTAACACTGAACACTCATCTGCTCTTGCCGTCTGTGATTTATTTAACTTTGGAGTAAATTGATTGCATAGTAGCATGTTTAGGTAATGACTGTGTAAAAAAAGAAGTAATATGGTCCTTAAAACTTCATACAATAAATATACATGGTAAAACATCTGCTCTTAAAGTCACAACTTGTTCAAGAGGTTATTGCTACCATATTAACACTGGCCAGAACCTTACATCTCTGGCTCAAGGTTAGAAGAGAAGAGTGAATAGCCCAACAACACGCTGGGTTATTTTGGTTTGAAATTGTGTAAAGGAAGAAATTTTTCATTATCATGAAATTGTCCTTAATAATCTTGATGGGAGGTTTTCTAGCTACTCAAGAAACAGAGATGGGAAAATAATGAAGATGAGTAAATGGAGTTCAGTGTTAAGGTTACAATGAAACATAAGTTAATTTATCTAGTTTCAGGGTTAATTGTAAGGTTTCAGTACAGCTCTGAAGCTAATGGGCCAAATTATTTTTTAATGTGAGTAGAAGAAAGTTTGAAAGAATATGAAACACAGTTGCCTTAAAATCTCCTTGAGACTGGAGGGTAACTCCAAATATATGACATAGAAAAATATTGTGCATAAGTGGTATACAAGGAGGAAAAAAACCCACTTACCTGGGAAAGCAATTTCTTCTGCCCTTAGGCTGTAAATCCAGCAATATCCCTAACTACCAATTGTCTTTTTACATCCTCTTGTCCCCAAAGTTCAAGCTTAGAGCTGTGTTGTTAAAATAGATACTATTTTATTATGTACTGTATTATTGACTGAGTGGTGAATGTATTCTTAGCATTGTACAAACAAGTAAGAGGACACAGAGCTCACCCCAAGGACCTTGCAATGTAGGTCAGACACAAGCAAACCAGCTTAGGAACATTAAAAACTGACTGACAGCATATACCCAAAGTGGTGAGAAACTGCTGAAAGCTTTACAGAGGTCAAAATTAAAGTGTTTTTGCAGGGGGTGGTGGTGGTAATACATTAAGGAGTGATTTGAGGGAGATTGATGAACTGGATAATATAAAACAGATAGTATGTACCAGGTCTACAGAGAGCTGGTCCACTTTACAGTAGCTGAATCTATAAAGTGCCACGAGTTCCAGGCATGGGGGATCAACAGACAAGAGGGTGACAATGCAAAAGCTTTTGAAGGGACAGAAAAGAAGTTTTTGCTGTAGATAAAGTAGCAAAAGAGGCAATTTTAAAGAAGTAGGATAATTAGTAAGGGCATTCTAGGAGTCTTTAAAAGCTATTAAACATGGCTGCAATACCAAGTATCGCCTCTTCGCTCTCAGTTTTCTCTCTGCAAACGTGCAATCTAGCAAATGGAGGCAAAAGGAAAAAAATGGCTTGCATTTTGATAGAAAAAAAATCCTTTCAGTAATGTTTTATCTGTCTTGTCTTTTTAGGCACAATGAAATTAAATGGAGTATTAAGGTTCATCCTGCCATGCAATTTTTAAATCTTTTTTTCAAGGCTAGATTAGTTCAAAACTGTTCTAAATCCACTTACTAATCATCTATTAATAACAGTGTGACCTCCGTTAACCAAACCTTTTCAGAAATTCCTCTTTTCCCTGCCAAAAAAGATCTTTGCTGACATTTACCTAAATAATGTTCTTTTTTCCAGGATGTTTTAATTTAATCAGATAAATTTCTTATTCTCATTTAATTTTGAAGCACTACAAATTCACCATTAGCAAAAGATTAGATAGTAAAGGATAACACATAAGTACTGGTAGGTAGTATTAATATACCACACATATAGAAATACAGTTTGTATAAAGAAATTAGATTAACTCCCTGCAGAAAATGGGCATATATCGACATGCAAACCAACAGCTCAAGTAAAATTCAGGCCTAAATAAAATAAAAAATAAGTGGAGAAAGTACAGCTATTTTGTAGCCACATTTTAAGAGAGAGCATAATTTCCTAACATGGGAGAATGGGTGACAGATTTACACCACTAACTCAATATGAAGTTATATACTCATCTACTGAAAACTTCAGAGGAACGATCACCAAAATCAGCTGTCATGGCATGCATGTTTCCTGAGAGAGTGTGGCTATGAGTCACATGTGCTGGTAATCCTCTTGGTGGTGATTAACCTCCAGTCCTGATACACCACACTGCATTGTTGTCCTTATGCTGAGCTCTCTATTATCCTTTTCCATCTTTCATAAAGTGCTGATATTTTCAGTATGGTAGAAAATAATAAATTAATAGATAGTTCTGCTTTGTGTTTCAGAGTATAAAATACAGTATTAGGGAGGTTGATAGTAGGAGTCAGACTATAAAAACGACTTTTCAGATATGCTAGAGTACAGACAGTGTTGGGTAGTTGGGTGCCTTGGATCACCCATATTTGATATGGAGTCATTATGACACCAATGGGAAGCACTACATCAAACTCACGGTTTTTACTGTCTTCATTGCTGCCAAAAGAGCAAAGAAAATTCACCCTGCTGCTGTTGATTGGTGGGTTACTCCTTTTTTCCTCCTGTAACACAAAACTGGTAAGGTAGCTGTCACCCTGGCCTCTGTCAGCACTCTGCAATGCAGTGTGCAGAGGCATTTTGTAAGGCAGTTTCTTCTTTGCCAATGCTGCAGATTTCAGATTTACTTCATGCCAACTGTTGCCTCTCCTTTCTCAACCAAAATCAGTGGAAGAAAAAAAGAGGCCTGAACACAACTTTTATAACTGATGGTGCCTGCCACTGCATTGTCCTTACAGGTTGGAGAGAAAGAAAAGTTCTTGCTCTAAGAGAGACACAAGCAGCAGATTTAGTAGAATCTTAGAAGCAGTGCTGAATCTTTCCCTCTTCCTGTGATTCTGATTGTAAAGTTAGACACTGGAATTAGATCTTCTGTAAAGCTTTACATTCCCCTTAGCTCTTTGACATGTGTGAAAACCTCTAAGAACATCCTGCCCTCTGCCCTAATTGTAGGCTAATAGAGATAAGACCTGCTTTTAAATTGTTTGTTTGCAATAAAAGTCTGAATGTTTTGCAGTCTTCCTGAACCAGTATATGTGAGCTGTGACATCTGACTCCTTTCCATATGATCTCCTTCCCTCTATAGTCCCTATAATTTGTGCTCCAGGTACGGTTCATATTAAATCCCCAATAACAGTGCTAAGAGGTCTATCAGCCACTTAGATAAGAGGCCACTGGAGATTTTCCATACAACTGGAGCTATTACAAAAACACACTCTATGTGAGCTTTGACTGGAGCACTTCTAATTCTCATTGAGTAGACTCCAAAATGGCAAAAAAGGCCTGCAATCTCCTTCAAAATGAGTAGAGATGGACCACAGGACAGATCTGACTAACTATATATATATATATATATATATATATATATGAAATTCAAATACATGGGAAACTGACTCACACATCATCGAAATACTGTCTTGAGCACCTAAGAACACAACACAAAAAGAAAACCAAGTGTAAAAGATCAACGTTCTGCTTTCCCTTATGTAAGTGAACCTTGACCGTCTTTTCTCAAGCACTGTGGGAAGAGATGAAATACAGCATTTTTCAATTCCTTTGAATTTTCTGTTAAATCTTTTACTGATACACTCAGTCTCCTAAGGAGAAAAAGCAAATGAAACAATTTGATTTGGTAATTTTTGGGACCATTTTCACTTTTTTTGTCTGATTTCTTATTCTAATTACCTACTGACTATGTGTTGGGGTTTTATTTTCTGTCATCACTGAAATAGAGAAGACAGTGATGAGACCAACTCATCAGTCAAATAAAAATTTTTTAAGTCAATTTATGCCATGACAAGGTGTTCTCAAATGTGAAATTCTTTAGTAATAGCAAAATAGAAACATATATACAAAAGAAAAAAATAACAAACACTGGTGATGATACCAAAAAGAAATAAAGGGTGGAGACTGATGGGAACAGGCAGACATGTCCAAAAAAAATTTTCTGGAATGACAAAATTGTGGCTTGGTTGAGAAGATGGGATATATAATGGATGAAAGTAAAGACTAAAAAAGGTGTATTAAAAGGGCTAAGGAGAAATTAGGATATTAAGAGATTAAAAATCTTGATGAGATTGGGAGAAGTGTGAAATAAAATTTTAATATTTGGGAGAACACTGCAGAGGTATTTTTGCTTGTGCTACCCAGCAGGAGGCAAAAATCAGTGCTAGGAGCTGAATAGACCAATAAACAAAAAATATCTAAAACCTTGTTCAGAAACAGGTTTAAGATTTTTACACATAAAGCAATCATTTTGGGAAATAGCCAACCATATATACAGAAGTCACATCACAACACACCAAATGCCAGAGATTCTAGAAAACTCTGGGTCTTACACATACACACACAGCAGGAAACTCTAAGCTGAACTTCTCTGATATGATGTTTAATGTAAAGGTTTTAGAAACTCCACCCAGTTGAAAACTTTTAGTTTGAATAATTTAATTTATTCTTTCTCACATCTTTTACCAGTTCTGCCTTATATTTTTCCTCATCAATATATTCAGATTTAAGTAGAATTAAAACCTCATTAAAAGCACCTTCGAAATATACCTCACATTGCCCTTCCCATGATCATAATGTATAGGATTACTCCTGTAAGACAATGCTAGCAGAGTCCTTTAAGAAAGTTTGGAACACTTCTAACATGTCTTCCAAATGTGCAAAAGACATTGCCACCCCTTTTCTATAGGACTAACGAACGACTTCACAGTTTGACAGTCTTATTTCAGAGAATATCAGACTGTATAGAAGTGGGTGTTGGTGAAAATATAGTTTCTGTGAATGCTAACAGACAGTAAAGAATTGAGTGTATGTGATTGTCCAAAGCAGAGATTTTGTCCTCGCCATTTGAAGCCTGCCTTTTCCTAGATGCAACTTATATGGGCTAGTCTTAAATTTTGAAAGTGCCTGGGTTAAAGAGAATTGGCATATCCAGTTTCTTCCATTTGATACAGAGTCATGAGGCAGGATGGATTAGGAACGTAAATATGCAGGCTGTGTCTGCACATAGGATGCTTAGAGTGTACAGAGGCTGGGAAAACTGGTGGGGAGGGTTCTTCTGGAAAGAGATGCTGGGACCAAAATAAGAGTTCCTAAAAAGAAGCAGTCTTTGAAAGACAGGTTGGAGTAAAGATCTCAGAAGTGGGTGTAGATCCTGAAGATGAGGTAGATGCATGAAGCTGTATGTCAGAGGATGCCCCAGGATGTGGCTGGTGATGCACAGGATGGGTAACTGTGAGCAGTGTCCAAGGTCAAACAATTCAGGAGTTCATTCCTCACACATATTCCCTTTTAGACCCTCCACCATCCTTGTTATCTTCCTTTGGATGCTATCTAAAAGCTTTATATCTTATATTGTGGTATGCAAAACTGCACACAGATCTTCAGGTGAGGCCACACCAGCACGGTGAAGTTGTATTGCAGTAAAGCATAAAAAGAAAATAACTATAAGGCTGTAAGAAGTAAATATTGTGCGGAAAAACACGACAGAAATTCTTTTGATTCATTATACTGGGATAGTTCAATAGAAGTTAGATATGGACTGTATTAGCTATAGATAGAGATGAGATTAAAAAAAACACCAAACAAAAAGCTTTTAGAACACTTGGGTAGAATATTTTCCTATGAAATATCTAAAAAACTAACAGCAGATATGTATGACAAAAGTCAACTTGATGATAGTGTCCAAATTTAACTAGAAAATTAACCAGTCGTATTCAGGAGGAGTATGTCTTGGTAATGCCAAGGGAAAATTTTCCCCCGTGACCAAATCTGCTCAAAGCTGATATGTAAGCAAGAAATGTAGTTGGACATCAATGACTACATTTCTGATCCTTGAGATTGCAACCTGACTTTGGCATGGACTTTGTTATTTAAGGGTTTTATTTTACTCTTGCAGAACACCATAAATGTTATGGAGTAACTAGGAGCAATGATGCTTTTTGAACCATGCTGGAAAGAAAATGGAAATGGGTGTTGAACAGGAGGGATGCAGAAACAACATCTCAAAAAAAAAAAAAAAAAAAAAAAAAAACCAACTCCAGGATTGATGCATGAAAAAATAAGGAAAAAATTGGAAAATTTACAATGCAACAAATGGGAATGGCTATTGTCCCAACAGCCTTCCCTAATATATAATAGTCAGCCAGCCATAGTATAATATCCCACAAAGTTGTCCTGCCTAGTATTGGAGGTCTTTTTTAATAAAAGTACAGAATGAAATGACCACCGACATGAGAAAAAATTGACCAGGGATTCTGTGTGTATCCATCTCTGTAATGTAGAAGGAGCAGCTTAGTAAAGTGTAAGGAAAAAAAATAGATTTGAAAGGAATATTTATCAAACCAAATGGATTGATTCAATTTGAACTCCTCTTTTCTTTTTTTTTCCAGTAAATTCCCTCTGATTCCAAATGTTATGTACCTCATGTTGCTTACTCTACAACAAACAATCAATTGCTTTGCAACAATTTAAATGTTTATTACTGATTTAAGCATGGCTAATTAAACTTTGCTCATTATAACTACTATTATTCTCTAAGACCTGTAACCCCTTCTAAGACATTTGGTTAATATATCAAGGTGCTGTGCACTTGAAGTTTTGCTTTCCCAATATGCTTACATCTTTATTTAACCTCATGTCTGTGATTAATGGAATGTGCTATTTCTGTTTCACTGTAATGGATGGCTATGTTGGAGCAATGCACAACTTAGTAATAACATCTCATTCCATAGAAGACATTATAACAAAAATTCATAGCTTAACCAGAGCTGACAAATGCATTTTTACCCTGTATATATTTATCTCTTTCTCTTTGACATCTCTTTATAACCTAAGTGGCTTTCCCTGTAAAATCCCACTGGTAGCACTTCTCAAAAGTTCTCTTCTAACTACCCCAGGGATTATGTTACCCCAAGAACTGAGCTGCTGCACAGACTGTCTATGAAAGTGCAGATACAAATGTGCGGTTCCATCATTTAGAAGCCAATTGTGCACTTCAAAGGAATAAGAAAAGTATGTCATATCCCTTGGTTACTAAAATGTTAAAGCATATTTTTATCCTGAAATTAAAGAATTATTGAAATCCTTTTGCTGACATACATCAAGCTTTACAAAAAGATAATGTGACTTGCAATTTTTGCAGTAGTGGGCTAATTCATGCACATACATGCATACAGGGAGGACACAAGACTGAAGATTAAGATGCGTCCCCAATTCATTTATGATTTTATCTGTTGCTGTATTTATGCTTAAAACAGCAAACATACTAGAGAAAAAAATGTATGACTATAAAAGTATACCTGATGTCCTAAAAGAAAATATTTCTAAGTCAAATGCAAAATGCTTAACTGATCCAAATAATATTAAAGTTAAATTCTTGTCATCACACTTGAAATGAATACCATATAACAGGAATAAATTCAAGAAGGAATTATCAGAAAGACAAGAAGTTTCTTATGTAACTTAAACAAGATTTTATTTTATATATATGATAATACTTTATAAGATTTTACATAATATTCAGAAAAGACATATCTATTGAAATGTAACCTACACTGCCTAACAGGTTTGACAAACATGACTAAAGAGTTATGATTTTGCTTTTCTAGTAACATAATGGTCTTTGAAAATAATAATGAGCAGTAGTCTCAATATAAACAAAAGGAAATACTTTTCCATACAACCACAGGACATAATTAAACTGGGAATCTGATTGTCAGAGGAACTGGGAAAAAAAAAAAAAAAAAAGAAAAGCTATGTCACTAAAAATGAGTTCAGAAATAGATTTGTCAAATTCATGTGAAATAGGTTCTTGGTGACTACAAACAAAAAAGTCTTGGATGAAACCTCGAGAATGGGAAGTTGCTAAGATGGAGATGGGAAAGGAAAAGGAAATATCAACTAGAACATTATCCCCTATGGAACTGACAACCCTATATGATTTCCTATATGATTAACAACTGTTACTGGTGTCATTAGAAAATGATACTTGTCTAGGGAAACTCTGTACTGGCCCTACACTGTCATTCTTCAGCCAGTCCTCCCATTCTCTGTTGAACCTATGCTTTGTATCTTCTTCCACTTCAAATTTTATCAGTAAAGGATTTTTGCGTAGTTCCACAGTTCTTGGAATTCGTTCTGCAATGACCCCAGTATCTATAGCAGCAAACATTTGTAGAGCATGGTTTAATAGACCATCCTATGCCAAAAAATTATAAATTTTATGAAGCAAATGGAAGACCAAGGTCATAAACAGGTTTTGGACATCTAAGGGTAGAGCAATACATATAATAAGGCATTGTTCAGGTCTTTTTTGTAGGAACAGGTCCTGGCTCCTGGCTTTACATCAAAAGAACAGTGTGATTGTCAAAATCCTTTTTGACTTGATGCAGATCTATTCTTTCCCTCAGAATTTGCTGAAAAGTTAATGCTTTATGAGTGTTGTATTGGTTGTTTTGATTATACTCAACATCATTCACAAGTGTAAATGTTATTCTAAAACGCTCTGAATGAAAAATCTTTTATATTGATTTTTGTTGAAATTAATGCTGCAATTAACATTGGAATACAATGAAATTGCTTCAAGATTTTTGAAGATTTTCAAATAGTCTTAACTGTTATGTAAAGGTCACAATTGCTTAGTTGGAAATTACCAACAATTTGCTTATGATGCTTACAAGCTATATGGGATGTTCTCTAAAGGATTTTAAAAGCTGTCAAGGATTGCAAATATTTTTATGAAGTTTAAAGCTGTCTTGTGAGAGAGATACAACATTAAGTTGTCTGCCTTTAAAGTTAAATTAATTTGATTGGTGTACTCCCATTAGTCTCGTTGTCTCTATTCTAATATGCACTATATTTGATAATAAAATGGCCTCTGGAAATGTACACAGGGTTTCTGTGTTTTTCACTTTTGTTGAGACAGTATGTGATAATGTTCTCTGGAGTGTGAAATTTTCTAATAAAACCTGCCAGAATATAAACTTGCTTGGATATTGTCACAAGTCTAAGTAGAGTTTTTTGGTGATTGCTCTTAATGTCCAAAAGTGTCCTAGGTTTATTACAAACTAAAGTATTTCAGTAAATTCTTTATGTACTGAGCTTCTATTTTGTGGTAACTGTTGCAACTTCAGAAATACATATTTCTTCTAAGGTTAAAGCACAAAAATATCAAATAGGAATAGGCCAGCTATCAAATAGGAATCAAGGTACATATAAAATTACAGTGTCAACATTTTAGTCTTTAGATCTTTTTAGGTTTATTCAAACTTAATAAAATTTATTACCTTCTTCATACAGAATGTTAATGTACACCATTCTCCAGTGTTTTGTAAATTAGCCATTGATGCAAAACATATAGATAAAAGTTACTACTAATGGCGGGCTCTCTTTCCATGGGCAAAATCTATGCAAACATTTTTCTGTCGTGAGAGATAAATTGTCAGCAGAAGGGATGAAGTAAAATTCTTTAAATGATGCTGGAGAACAACCGGAAACCATCTTTGGTCAACAATGGTTTAGAGACATATGCACCAGATACCTGCAGGATCTCTCATAGGATTTTTTTTTTAATTGGCTGAGTGGATGTTAAAAAACTATTCATCTCAGTTCTAGAGGCTGGCCTTTCTAAGGTGGGTCTGTGGAAGACACATGCTGTCAAGGCTTCTCCTGCCTGTCCCTGTTTTAACTCTGATGGAGATTAGCAATTCTTATCTACAGGGCTTTAGAAAAAAATTAAATGTGAGTAGTCATTTGTTTCCCTAGACTCACTGTTAGAGTGAATCCAACATCCTTTATGTTTTATCTGCTTAACAAATGCATTTGGGTGTAGCACAATTCTTGGCAACCAACATTTTAAGAATAATTACGTGAGATTAACCTGTTTGTTCTTCTGTCAGAAATATTCTGATTCCTTCTTTTCTTTTAAACAATCAACATCTATTCAGAGAAAGTTTAACTAGTGCCTAACTTCCCTGACTTACTAATTAAAGAAAGGCTCAAGACTACACAGAAGCCTTTCAGTCTAGTTCATGAATAAATGAACAATCCCTTTCAGATAAACCCAAGCCTTGCACTTTGGTATAATGATTTCAGTGAATATGCTGTCACTACTGATGGCATAGATGATTACAAAGTTTTCTCTTCAAGATACATAAAAGGCAGTTTTGGTTCATGATCTATCAGCAGATAGGATTTAATGTCCTTCCTGTATATTTGCTTCATGCATGGCTGACTTTGAAGGGTTTTTTCTGTATGATATTAAAAATCAAATGTTGCTGTAACTTTATTTGGTTTTCTCAGAGTACATAAATTAGATACTATGTGAGTGAGAGAGGCTGTGGTTTTGAGTTAAAAGCTTTCACATGGCATAAACAAATGACAGTGTCACTCCTCATGGCTGGAAAGACTAATAAAAGATAGTAGTTTTCAAAGAACACTGCACCTGCTTTCAGATAAAGAAACACATTGAGACATTTTATAAGTTGGGGGAAGAACATTAATATAATTCAAGTAAGAAATATAACTTCAAATGGTATCTTTCAATCACATATAGTGCATCTAATCAAAGCATAAATCTTGGAATGATTTTTTTGTTGTTGTTAAAAGGATATAGGTAAATATGGATATTTAAGAGTGAGAACATTTTACATAAGTGAAGGAAGTAGCAATGTTAAGCAGTTGTTAACAATATCTATTTGCTCTAACTGATCTAACTGTGATAAAAGATAAACTGGTTACCTCTCCTACCTGCCAAATGTCCCATTCTGTACAACATTGAAATCTGTGTAAGTGAAGCTAAAATCTTACAAACTGAAGACTGGCCTAATTCTTAGCCTGAAGGGAAATACATCTCGATATACACATCATAATGCCTTGCCTGAAAGAGAAGAAATTTGACCAAAACAAATTAAAGTCCTAATTTAATACACCAAAAATTAAAATAGGCAAAAAATACCAAGTCCTGATTATATCAGTACAGCTGTGTAGAGTCTTATTAATATAGGTATGATTGTCTAAGAATATGACACAAAGGAGAATACTTGTTAGACCAAATGATGTAACTGGAAAATTCAAAATGCTCCATGACACATAAGTTTTTCTGACTTGGTTACTGAGAAATTCAAGCAATACACAGGATCTGAGGAGATTTTAAGCTCTCAACTTAATTTCCAGCTTGCTCTCTTTTTACTGAGAGATATTATAATGCAGACATTGTGCTGAAAGCTGTAATTTGACAATGCACTGCATACCCATCTCTTAGAGAAACATGTGGGGCCAGTGCTTTTTCTCATTTACACCATATGAATATTTTCACAGGTTAATGCTCCATGATTAGTTAGTTCCTTTAAGTGAGCTGTCTACGAAGGCAGATTGTCCAACCTTTTCCTGTCAACATTTGAGTTCAGTTTTGGGATGGTGTGTTTAGGTAAACTGACATGTAGATATAAAGTTTTCTTTTTGTAGATGAACCTTAAAAGCATCCAGTTTTCACTAGTTTCCCAAGAGGAGGGTAAGACAAGAGGCAAAGACCTCTGACACTTAATGTTGTCGCATTGCAGCTGATCTGAAGCTACCCCTTAAATTCAACCAACCCAGAAGAAAACAAGTCCCTGGATAAGTTTAATAAGCCAAAACTCATTGCTGTTTGCTGATGACCCACGGGTGTTGTGTTGTGTGTCTGCCTCTGACCCATGACCCCAGGAAACACGTAGATATAAACATAATACTAGAGTGGGGTTTGGTTTTGTTCTTTCTTCCAGACAAAGAAAGCTCAGGTATTTTTTCTTGGCTTCCTCATTCATGATCACAGAATCACAGAATATGCTGAGTGGTAAGGGACCCATCAATATTATGATGAGAAATGTAAGTTTTACTTTGAGCTTCAAAGTCTCTGAGATTTCCTGTGAAAAAGGATAACTTTCCTGCTTAAAACAGCTGCTGTATGCAGCTGCTGAGTGAAAGCAGAGAAATCTGATTTCCCTTGCATCTGCTCCCCGGGTTGTGTGGTAGCTTCATAGAAGTATATTTTATCTTCCCCTCTTGGCTATTGTCTTTGCCCTTACACCATCATACTGCATGGGTGAGACAGCCACAGATATTTGGATTACCTCCACAGAGGTTTCTGTTTTCTCCTTCAGCGCATTGGCAGTCTTGTTTTCTCAGTAGCAAATGTTGTAATTATGGTGGGTGACTTGCTCTGGTAGGGTCAGACAAAGCTTCATCTCATTTTGACCTTTGATGAAATGAATCATGTCATATATTTCACACGTGCCCCTTCCAGATATGTGATGGCAATCTATCTGACAGAGACATGGAGGAAAGGACAAGACAAAATAATAACTGATGCTATCAGCAACAGCAGTAACAGAAGATCACAGTTTTTTAGTTTTTCCAGCTACATTTTCTGAGACAGTAAACATGTATTGCTTGTATAATACACAAAACCTTTTCCTTTCTGCAGTAAGTTAAGCCACTAAAGGAAAAATAAAAAGTTATATGCCACAATACACCTTATCGCATTTTTCTCTTCTTACTGTCTCTGCTGTAACAAAGACTTTCAGTGGTTCTGTTTCTGGAAAATTCATCTGACTTCAATAAGGTAGCATGAAGGTTTCTCTACAATTATTTAAGAGCATATTGCTGAGTTTAACCCTGATGAAAACAACAGCTCTGAAGTTTATGTTTGGTAGAAGCAGTAAAAAAAGGATAAGCATAATCTGGGTACAACATTTTGACTTTATAACAAAAATGAACAATGATCTGCAAACAATCTGGATTCTTTTGAGCTGCTCCTGAGGAAAGTTTGCCAATAATTTATCCAACAGTGAAACAAATATCTTTTTCAATGGCTTGAACAAAAGGGAGTCAATTTCAGTATAAAGCTTATTGATGCAAGTCAGAGTCTTGGAAAAAAATTTTTATTTTCAGAAATAAGCACGGTGTCGTGAACATATGAAATACCCTTAACAAAGCAGCTGCCAAGTGTCTATTCAAATAGGTGTTTTTATCAACATGATTCCCAATATAGTCTGTCTGTATATTGCACACAAAGTACACATATTTTTCCATGGCATTGTGCTTGCCTAGCTGTGCGTTGGTTACAACACTTTGTGGTGGTTCTTGGGTCTGAGTTTATACATGGCCACATCCCTGCCCTGTAATGCCCTGAAAGCTGCTGTGCACTGGGTTTTCTCTTGCTGTGCAATAGATTTTTCCTTCTTGCTCCATTTTCTTGATTTCTTTATAATAAATCTAGACAACTGACCCAGTGGGCATAGAAATAGTCTGTGTTTCTGTTCATTCTGTCTGGAGTTAGCTTTTGTATTTAAGATGAAGTTTCATTTTCAAAAACTTCTTCATTTTAGAGAAGATAAAACTTTTTGGTCCAGTAATCCAAGTGGAGAGACTAAATTTTTATTTATGCAAGAAATTGAGGAAGATGAAAGGATACAGTTTAGATGCTACAGCCATTATGTGTGACACTAGGTCTTTTATTGTCTTCATCAGTACCTGGTAAAAGTCCTCATCTCTAGGCTTAAAACCATGGTCTTATTTAATATATAGTGAAAGTAATCCTTGGATCATGACTGTAGTTTGAAAATACAACATTATGTAAATTAATTAAATCTCCATTTGAAGATTTCAGGGTTAGATAATTTTATTTTCTTCTGTATCTTAAAAACAATGCCTCTGTTTTAATCAACTAAATGATATAATTTTTTAACAGAAATAAAGCATAAATGAAACATACAGACTAACAAATAATAAAAATTTATTTATTATGAGCACTGTATGCTCACCAAAATATTTCTGAAATTGTTTTCTGTGAACTTGTCTTAACTATAATATCTGGTATGGGCATCTTTCAAAATTCCTTAAGTCTTTTAGTGCTCCCATTCCTAGTCTCAGATTGAAAACAGTATATCATCTGGAAAGGATATTATACAACATCTTCTTGCCAAAAACAAGTGATTTATTTGTCCAATGTCATAAAGAAAGCCAAAGGAAAAGCCAAAGGAAAACTAACTCTATTACCTGCTTGTATTACTTACTTTACAAAATTCTGACTCTATTACCTGCCTTTATCAATTGAGGCATAAATCTGTACATGCATTAAAAAGTTTACTTGGATACTATCTCAGGGGTGAATAACTGTTGATTCAAGATTTTACCTCCTCACAAGCAATAGAGGTTGTATTTTGAACCAATGAAATTATTTTATTGTTTTCAATTGCTTTAAATACTTTTATGAAGTTATTTTACAGGTTCAGTTGGCAATGTTTCTATACCCAAACACAGAAAGGGAGGTGATTTAGAAAATGGGCAGTGTTTCACAGAAGATATTTACCTTTGTATGTGCAGAAACAAAAATATGAATAATGCAGAAACACCGTATTATATCATTATAGTTCTCACAGAGTCATCAACTCTTTAAGGTTGGAAAAGACCTCCAAGATTGAGCCCAACCTTTGACTGAACACCACCATGTCAACTAAACCAAAGCACTAAGCGCCATGTCCAGCCATTTCTTGAACACATCCAGGGATGGTGACCCCATCAGCTTCCTGGGCAGCCCATTCCAGTGCTTTCCCCTTCCAGTGAGAAAATCCTGCAGACTCATAACTAGACATGTGAAATTCATAAACAGTGCCAGCACAATCACTTCTATGAAAAAAAAGGAAATGTGCAATGTTCAAATAGGTACTGTGCTAATTTTTTTTTCTTTTGCAAATTACATAGATTAGTTGCCTGTAGAGAGGGATATTTAACCAATTTCAAGAAGCAATTACAGGAAAAAGTTTTTAAAAAAGCTGTTTATTTGTGGAATGAACACTCTAAGACTCAGAACAAGAAACATACCTCTCTTCTCCTGGGGTACAAAAGATTTTTGTCAGAACAGGTTATGCTAAAGGCATTGCTAAAACCAGACCTATAAACTATAAATCCTCTCTGAAAGAACTGACCTCAATTCTGTTTCTTCAAAGTAGGAAATACCATGGGAAATGTGGAAGAGGAATAAGCTCATCTACAAACTGGTAAATGTGAAAGAATGAGATGTGCAAGAGAGTAATAAGGTAGATGAAGCATTTCTGAGCTTTGAAATCTCAAAAGGATACACTTATATACTCCAAATAATTTTCTAAATAAATACAGAAATACCAATATTTTCAGCTTTATTCTTCTAAAATTATACATTTTTATTGGAAAAAAAAAAAAAAAAAGATCCTCATGATATTTATCTGAGACTCTAACTTTCTGTGAAACTATGTGTGGGGTCAATAAAATGTTTAAATTCCAATATGCTAAACTCTAATTCAAGAAAAAAAAAAGAATTTAAAGTGATTTTGTGACAGAGTTTGAAATATCTTACTGCAAGTCTTTGATATTCTCTGGAATATCAAAGTGGAAAAAGCATAGCATCATATAAATAGTATCTTTTACACTTTGAGGATATCAACAATTCACTGATATTCTTACTTAATGTCTTTGTGATGGATGAAGCCTTTCTTTATGGGCAGCCATCATATTCCTTATGTAAGCACAATGCTTTTTTCCTGCCTATAACAGAAATCTACCTAACAGAAATTGATCGAATTTATGATTTCAACACATGGGAACAACCTGGTTCTGTACCTTCAAGATCTCCTTCTTGAAGAACATCCAGGATCCCTGGACATTTGCCAGTCCTGAAGTAATTTTGCTCTTCAAGGGACTCTGTCAACAGGCCCCTAAGCAGGCCAAAGTCTGCCCTCTGGAAGTCCAAGGTTCTGCTGAGCACCTCCTTAGTTCTGTGACTGCCAAGAGGTCTCCAACCACCACATCCCTCACCAGTCCTTCACTGTACACAAACACCAGGTCCAGTGGGTACCTTCCCTAGTTGGCTCCTTCATCAGCTGTGTCAGGCAGTTGTCAGCTACACACTCCAAGAACCTTCATGGGCTGTGTCCTCTGCTGTGTTGTATTTCCAGCAGATATCTGGTCACCTGAAGTCCCCCCAAGAGCCAGTGACTGTGAGACTTGTCCCAGCTGCTTATGAAATATTTCAGCTGCCTCTTTGCCCTGGTTGGGAGGTCAAACACAGACTCCCACCAGGACACCTGCCTTGTTTGCCGTTTGTTAGACCTGCTGCAACTGATGTTTCTTTTCTTGTCCAAGGAAAGCAGTTTTAAAAATCAAGATTTAAAGTGGGTTATTTAATTCAAGGGAAGTTTGAGCTGATACAGAGGCTTTGATATATTCTCTGATATAAAAATCCCAACAACTGAGCAAACATATGTTATTTTCAGTGTCTCTAAAGGAGAAAAAGGCATTTTTTAAGCTCTGCTTGAGCCAGTGCTTACAAAGCCATCCTGAATCTCTTTTTTGTTTTGTTTTGCTTTGTGGCACATCACCTAGAGTATATTAACTTTTTCTCACTCTCTGTCTTTTTTAATCTTCTTCTTACCCAATGTGCACATGTTATTATTTTTAAACCACAATTATTTAACCACAAGAAAAGACATCTCTGACAAGTTCACCACAGCCTGATATCTATAGAGTTTGTTTATTAATTAAGGCATTCCTTTAATTTGTGTACTTTTATTGGAGAGCTTGTATAACATCATTTCATAAGAGACCCCTGAACTCCTTTGCAGAAATTTCAATGCAGACACCTGCATAGTGCCAAAAGGGTTTTAAAACGTCACAATTAATTCAAAGGACAATGTGGAATATACAACTTCCTGACCCAAGGAAATAACTTTACTTCTCTGTCCTCCGTAGTAACATGTTAATTCACAAAATTTTCTATGCTTTTTGTACAAACATAACTATAATGATTAGTGATAACAGCAACTATGATGTTTGACAGAAATAAGGAAGCACAGTTCATAAAAAAAAGAAGATTTTATTCTGCACACAGGAATTACTCCTGTTGTCAGCAAGATGAAAATTTACTACCCCAGGAAGTCATAAAGACTCTGATGCATTCTTACACAACACAGTGTGAGCTGCATCTGAATGAGACTGTCCTTTCCAACAGCTTCACCCTGCACTACACTGTACAAGCTTACATCTCTGGCATACTGCCTGAGGCTTTTGTACACTGCACAGACAAGCTAAGCAGCACACCAGCACTATTTATGATTATCTCAAGGCTGGAAGTGTTTTCTACCTATTTTAATTGAGGGGGTCATTCATTGCTTCAGACAATACATTAAGAAGTATGTTTGGCATGACTGGTTTTTCTCTAATGCTCAAATAGCCAACGAAGCAGTGAAATGTTTTGTCATGTGTTTTAGGAAGAATCTAGAAAAGCTGTAAAAATTATGCTTGCTTGTCTCCCAGCCAATGAATACTCTATTTGTGAAGGTGAAGTATAGGTTCAATATATCATTAGTTAGAAGAATAAGGACAACCTCATGCATCACCAAGTCCAGGAATAATACAAATTATTCAAATTTCTGCAACACCTTAATGCAATGGCTGAAACACTTGGCAAAAAGGAAAAAAAAATTACATTTGCAGCTACATTCTGCTAAAGGCTTGCAATCTTGCTGTAGAATTCAGTCCTTATAGTGGTGAGTTCTGGATTTGACTGGGATAGAGAATTTTTATCACAGTGGGTACAAAGCTTTGGATTGTGCAGAAAACAGGGCCAATGACAGAGGGATGTTTCCATCACTGTTGAACAGCTCTTGCACAATTCCTTACACCACCTTGCCAGAAAGGAAGGTGGGAATGCACAAAGAACTGTGAGGTGACAGAGCCAGGACAGCCAATCCTCACTGACCCAAGGGATATTCCATACTGTATGGCACCATGCTCAGCATATAGAACTGGAGGAAAAAGGAGGAAGGGACATTTGGAGGGATGGTGCTTGTCTTCCCAAGTGGAAGGTGATGGAACCATTAAAGGTGATGGAACCTGCTGTGTTGGAGATGACTGAACATCTGCCTGTCCATGAAAAGGGGTGAATTAATTCCTTGCTTGTTTTGTTTGTGTGTGCAGCTTTTACTTTGTATATTAAAGTGCCTTTATCTCAACCCATGAGATTTCTCACCTTTACCCTTCCCATTCTCTCCTGTATCCCACCTGAGGATACTGTGTGAGGAGCTGTGTGGGACCTATCTGCTAGCTAGAGGTAAACATGACATGGGGTGAGAATAAAAATTATCTAACCCCCTGATATCACAAGGTAATGACAGCTGCATCAGCTAATATAACATCCTAATATTGAAAATTTGTAGCCACTTTGGACCAGGTTTCAGAAGTATTTTTATTAGCTATGGGTGTCATGTCAGCTGATATAGGTATTTATTGACAGAGTTTCTAGGTTTTAATACTTTGGTCTCTGTCAGAAAAGTCTGGCCATGTGGACCAGCACTTAGAGAAAAAAGAAGAAATTGTTCCCATTCCTAGTGTAGTATCCATTCTTTATCACTGTTCTGAAAGTTTATGCACAAACGTCCAACTGACAGAATCATACAATATCCAGAGCTGGAAGGGCCCCACAAGGATCACCCAAGTCTGAGTTCTGGCCCTGCACAGGACAACTTCGAAAATCATGTCATGTTCCTGAAAGTGTTCTACAAATATTTCTTGAACTCCATTGGTGCTGTGACCACTTCCCTGGGGAGCTTGTTCCAGTGCCCAAATGAAAAATTACGTTTAAATGTACCCACAAAAATATACAAACAGTGATTCTTTGAACGTGAAGTAGAAACATCTACTTCCTTTATTTTGGTGTCAGATGGATACTATATATTGAAGACTCTTAGAATTCCTTTCTGTTCTGACAGACTGAACAACAACAGAGATTATTGATTGATCACTTCAAATCACTTAAATAGAGAAATTTCCTTGCAGCATGCAAGAGATCAAGTCAGAGTATTCTGGTACAATGCTTCATCAAAGTGAATCATAGATTAAACAAATAGAAACTCAAGGGTTTTTTTCCTGGTGATTTACTAACGAAATGTGTGTTCATTCAGTGAAAGATTGTCTTTTACCCATTGATTGCTCACAATTTCTTGCAAACATTGTTTATTTTGTTGGGTTTTATAATCAATACAGCACAGGGCAACCATGACTTCACTAAAATTGGCAAGAAAAAAAGAAAGAAACTTCTTTTACAGATAAGGCTTTCTAAATCAGTAGTGGCATACAAAATAAGCAATAATAGAGTAGTATTTGGAATGAAGTTCTTGTTTAGTCAAGTTCCATGAAAATACCCTACATTCCATCAACCACAGAGCTTCCTAAAGCTCTCAGGCTGGCTGCCTTTTGAATTAATTTCAGGACATGTGCCTTCTATTAGAATCTGAATGATCAGATTGGCCAACTTTTACAAAGATGTGTGGGAGTTTGAGGTGCAGGTTCTGCCTCATTGGAGATATTTCTACTTGATGCACATGAAGAAAAAACCAAAAATAAACCCTTCCTAGAGACACAAACACTTTTTCACTTTTACACAGACAATGCTCATTCACACAGGAGTACCTTTGCTATCCCTCTCTGCTCTCTAGGCACTAGTTTCTGGAATATTTTGAAAGTTTTTCTGATTATACCTTGATATATTAAAGATTTGGTTAGGTTTTTTTAAATTTGTGGTGTGTGGTATATTCACAGTTTATCACAAAAGCAATATCCTTTTTCTGAGTGCATCTTATTTTTACAGTATTCACCCTAATTGTTTTTTATATCAACCTCTATGAAGTTTCTCATGTTATCAGATTGATTCTGAAGTGTCTTTAATTTACTGCACTAAGATAAAATAATGACTATCACTTCTTATCACCTTATATTTAGCTTTTATCTCAGCTTACCAACAGTAAATTCAGGTTTCGAACTTTAGCGCCCAGTGAAGGCAGTATAACCTGAATCATGTATGCTTTAAAAACAGCTGAGTTCTTAGCTAAAAATAATTACTGTTGTATTCTCTAAACAATACCACTCAGTTTCTTTCCTGAATAAAACAAGTTATGAAACAGTGAAAAAAACTGGTTAAAAATTAACTCTCATATTTGAGCACTAGATTATGTCAGGTTTTCTTCAAGGTTGCATATCCAAAAATCCTCCATGCAGCACTGCCAGAGCGTACTCAAACTGGGTGTTAACATTGTATATGACAATTTATATACACTACATGTAAATTATTCTGACTATTTACCAAACATTTAATGTATAAAAAGTATGTCAGTTTTTATAATTTCATTGTATTTGCTCTCATTTTCATAAAGGTACAAGGAATGTCCATTTCATAAATTCTTTTGCAAAGTATAACAAATTATTTTCATCACAGAATGCCATCTTTTCTTCCTATAATTGTTATCTTAAACAATCAGATTTTCTAAATATCTAGTTGCAAAAACCTAGTAAAATAATGCACAAATTGCCATATTATCAAAAACCTCCTCAGTAGCTCAAGGAAATATCTCATCTGTGAAAACCAGTATTCTAAACAAACACATATGTAGCAAACCTGCAAACCTATAGAAAATTCTATTAACTTATTATTCTACTTGCACAGCTCTGCAAATCATATCACTATGGTGTAGTGAAAAATTTCACAACAGCACTGAATTCCATTACAGAGGCTTCATTACTGGATTATTGGCCCATTGAAGCTATCAACACATCGTTCTGAATAATCACCATAAGGATGAGCCTCTACCCTAAAACATAATGACTTGTATATGCCCTGCAGCAATAAAAAAAAACCAAATTAGTGTACACTAATATAACAAAGAACTAAGTGGAGTTGACAACAATCAGTAAAAAGACTGGCATGCTTGTTTAGTGTTCTCTAAAGTAATAAGAACAGTAGGAGAAGAATTTGTTTTAAATATAGTGTTTCTTGGGGAAGATATAAAGTCAAAAACTGTCCTACCATCTCTAATATCCAGCCATGGAGGTACAACCGAGTTGTGCCTTTATGTTTGTATAATGAATCAGTTTATTTCATACTTTCTGGATTTTCCTCATTTATTAATAGAAATTACTGTGACGCTCACAGAATTGGTTCAGCAAGAATTCTGAAAACGCTTCTGTATTTTCCAAGAGAACAGATACTACAGAGCCACTAGTTCTGCACATTTTTATATATGTCTTCCAAAATACCTTCAATTTTAATCTGAAAAGACTACCTTGAGGGAATGAGAGAGTGGCTAATTTTCAGTGCTCAATCAGTTCTTGCAATTTCTTCCAAAACTGCCAACAGGGATGCCAATTAATTGGAGCTAAGATAGATTTTGTGATGCACCTTGAGATCATTATTGTATTTCATACAGGTCACTGACCCACTGTTGGCTAGTAATACATTACTGATCAAGAAACTTCAAACTGTTATGATTCATCTACCAAAGTTTATCTTTCTTTCTTTCTTTCTTTCTTTCTTTCTTTCTTTCTTTCTTTCTTTCTTTCTTTCTTTCTTTCTTTCGGGAATTAATAATTTTTCCTTCTTTTCAGCTGAAAAATGAATTCTATTCTTGAAGGATACACTTCAGCTGAAATGCAAGTTACTGAATTCAGTTCAGAGGCAATTGGGTAAAATATAATGACCTGTGGGAAGTGATCCAACTTTATAATCAGATTATTCCTTGAGGCTCTCAGGTCTGTCAGTCTATGAAGTTTAGCAGAAGCATTCACACGGTTCAAATCCACCACTGTACACTATGATAAGGTTCTTAAAGAAGAGCTCTTCTCTCAGTTCTGAGACACAGAAGGTATCCCAAAACAACTATTTATTGCTCCTGCTCTATTGACAGAAATGCAATCACACATTTTTCTTGAACACAACACATTTTCACTGTATTTTTTTTTCCTTTTACTCCCTTTAAAAGGAAGGATAATGGACGGATGAGGAGGGCTTTTAACTTCTAGATGTTTTTTCTCAAAGAAATAGCTTGAACCTGGTAGGGCTGGTAAGTTCATCTGATAATATTTAAGACTTCCATGCATGCTTATGCTTTCCATTTTCCTGGTTGTAATATATTTTAGGAAACTGTAGAAGCAGAATTATTTTTCAGTTTGATGGACACTGCTACATTGACTGTGTGGAGGCTGAAGTGTCTTCAGGGCTTTGAAATCCATAGACTGGCTCCCTGACTAAGCCTGTCCAGTTAGTGAAGAGTTTCTGATTTCTTCTTAATGAAAATAATAAAGGCACTAAATAATGCATTTTTTTCTTTGTGATAAATTTGCACCTGGCTACAGTCCAATTGTCCTTCATTGTTTTTGTGGAAGAGAGCTGTTAAACAAGAAGAGTTTGCACAAAGCAGGTTAATGGTAAGATGCTGTAGCTGAGACCACACTCACAAACTGTACATTTGTGAGTAGAATGAGTACAATGAATAAAACTCCAAAACTCTTAAAGTTCTTACAGTTTCTGTGGTTGGAGATGGAAATTTGTAGTCAAGCAAGTCTAGTTCTTTCATGCTGGAAAATGTTTGCCAATGAACTTTCTGACAGTATATTTTATTTCTTCTGGTCAGATGTGATATGGCTGCTGACTACAGCATATGAGTTAAAGATATAACAGATGGAGAGGATACACTAAAACTTCAAATTTTTTTCATATATAAGGCAGTAATACTCCATCTGGGACTTGCTCTGCCTTTGTGCTTCATCAAACAACTCATCAGACTACAGCAGGCATCCCAGCTTTCCTGCTTTTCAGAGAGACTGTCCCAAACTTCTAAATACCAGGATAAAACTTTTCAAAAAGTCTTTTCCTTGAATGTGTTTAATTGCCATGGGAATAGTTTAATATTCTTACCTTGACATTTTCAAGCCATACTGAATAAAATGTTCATGTGCCAGCTCAAGCAGATTATAGGTGCACGTATAATTAGGAACATAAATGTTTAATGAAAAAGCTCCTAACTTACTGATGAGAAAAATTGATTCTTTTAACTTATAGACAATAATTCTGGGAAACTTACTTATTAAGATGACTAATCCCTACAGGAATAACTGTCTATAATTCCCTTTTGGCTGAAAATTATAAATGATAGATAATGAAAACCACAATATTCCTCAAATGTTTTTAAACTTTGCTGTTGCTGCTGTTGACAGTTTGGTATTATTTCTATTATTTTATTAATATTTTTGAATCACTGTGAATGATTTGTCAATTGTAATATCCAGGCCACTTAAGAGGCACGACTGATACATTTTTTTGCAAATGAAACTGCTTACAGTTACCACTTCAGTGTGTATGTCCAGTGACAGCAAATGGCTGTTATCCAGTGAAAAATGCTGCATTTCTTAAATCAGCTCCTAAGCACAGCAATCTTGTGGAACCAAAATACTACAGAAAGAATGTGGAACAGTAATTATTTTCTCTCCATTAATTTGATTCATTGTATTGTTTATTTGTTACAAAAATGTACTATAAAATATAAATGAATACTAATACTTGTCCGTGTGTAGTAATACAAGATATGCAGGACATATTTGTGCAAAGAGCATGAAACTAAATCCAAGATACATTTAATTAAAAAGAGATTATTCAGACTCAACAACATAGAAAATCAAATTATATCTAGCTGAATTCTGGGACAATATTAGGTCACTTAAATCCTAAGCTGAATTCCAAATGCAAAGCATTCTGCCTCATCAATCACAATGAGGGAGGAGGGCTGCAGACTAGGCAGCAACACTTGCTCATCTCAGCAAAAAACTGACTCTTACAAAGGCTATTGTTTTCAGCACGTGCAGTTGTAGGGATGGGATGGGAAAGCAACAAATGCAGGTATCCTCTTTATCAAAGGTATTTGTAGAAGAGCACTGTCCCAAATTCTCTGAAGCAAGCTTTGGCTTAAGCTGTTTCATTGCACGTTGTCCGACTTCCATCCTGTAGAGTCTGCAGTAGCTAAGGGGAAAAGAGGGAATCCTGCACACACTGACAGCACTGCAACTCATCCAGAGGGAATTTGTGTGTTAGAATTTGGCTGGCCTACAACTAACTTTCTCCCTTTGCACAAATGGAGGAGTCCAATGGAATAATTACATCTAAGGGATATGTCAGGAATAATAGAGTGAGAGAGCTCTCTTGCATTGCACGGGCATGATGCCTCTAGCTACTGACATTTTGGAAACTTTTTCTGGCTTCTTCACAGGATGATTCTGCTTCAATGAGTAGTGCAATTCAAAGTAAGATACAGAAATTTGGATTTGAACACATTCATGTACTTATTGATGAATGATACCTTCTCTTTTTAATTAGCAAGTGAATAACCACTGAAGTTCTTGCACAACACCCCAAATCAGCTAGAGATTTTAAGCTACTTCTCCTATGTCTTTTCTTTTATATAAGCTTTCCAATAAGACCAAGCAGCTTTTATAGAACTTCTTTTATTAGAACTTAAATTGTAAAGAGAAACTCTTTTTGAAAAAGGAGAAAAAAATTAGAATGTTAAGAGTGAAAGGGGGAGACTGGGAAATGGACCTTACTCCCTTTGCCAGTCATGTCCTTAAGTAGCAAGTAACTTTTTCCTTTAGGGTTTTTTTCATCCAGCAACCTTACTTGGGCTGTAACAAACCCTGAAAGAATGACTTTGGATTTACTCTCAACCTATGATGGTCTGCATGGGTACCTCATCCTGCTTCTACCTGAACTCTGAAGTATTATCTTCTAAATATTTCCAGCTGTTACCACAAAGGAGTCAATTCCTTCCAGATTCTTTTAGAAAGTTGTGTTTGACAAAGTATGTAGCAATCAGGACATGACTAATGAAAGCCTTCTTGCTCTTCAGATTCGTACTGAAAAAGATTCACAATGTGTAAAATGAGAACAAACACATAAAAGAACTGCTGCAGAATGAAAGATCATCAGTTTTAAAGGAAAATTTTCTATTTTTTTTATTGAGTACTGTAATTAATTACTACAGTAATAGATAAAAGACTTCTGCTTTTTCAAGGAAGTTTTATTCAGTATTTCCCAAAGCAGGAAGACGGAGCTCCTTTGCAATCTGATCCTCAGGCTGTATTCAGCCCTTGAAATAAGGGACTGTCATGTGCTTTGGCAGGAGCTGATATATTCACTGTTTCCTTGATCTTCACTATCAGAGCATAGAGACATATTTGAGGGCACATCTGTGGTGGTTTGACCCTGTCTGAATGCCAGGTGCCCACCAAAGCCACTCTGTCACTCCCCATCTCAAACTACAGAGCGGGGAGAAAATATAATGAAAGGCCATTGAGTTGAGGTAAGGACAGGAATCACTCACAGTGACAAAGCAGGCTGTTCCTGCAGGACTGAGCTCTGTGGAAAAGGGGCTCATTCTGGTGGCAGAGAATAAAGCCCAGGTAGTGGTTGGGGAAAGGTGCTTTTAAGATTTGTTTTACTTCTCATTGCTCTAATTTTGATTAATAAAACATTCAACTGATTTCCCCAAGTGAAATCTGTTGTGCCTGTGATGGTAATCAGTGAGTGATCTCTCCCTATCCTTGCCTCAGTTCACAAGCCTTTGGTTATGTTCTCTATCTCTCTGTCCAGTTTCAGGAGGAGAATGGGAGAGTGGCCGTGATGGACAACTGCTCTACAGCCAGGATCTAACCACCACAACATCCAACATGTTTTTCAAATGCTTGCAAATAACACCCCTGTTATAAAGGAAACTTTATAAACTTTTCACTTGCAGAGGAAGTTTCCACTTAGCTGTTGCCACTGTTCAATAATCTGCCATCTGTGGGAGGGATGGATAAGCCTTCTGAATGTAACTATGGGCTGGACCTTTGGACAGGCAGAAGGTGCAAATGCATGAAAACTCTTTTACAGCTATCAGCACATGACTGCATGTTAGTTTATCAGAAGAAATGGAGAAGAGGTGGCATGTTACAAAATAGAAATAAATAAATAAATCCTGTATTCCAGTGTTTATGATAAAATTAAAATTTCGAGCATCCTTTGTAAGTTATTTTAAACCTACTTTTTTCCACAGAAGACACCTCGGGAGTTAAATGTGATATTATCTCCTTTAGATTTATAGTGGAAAAGTATTAGAAATACTTGTTTGAATTTTTTTTTCTGAGGGGAAGACTACAGTAGTTCCCCAGGCAATTATTTTATGTTTTGTGACCTTATTTACAGAATGTCAGCTGTTGCCTTTGCTTCTAATAAAAAGGTAATATGGCAATGCTGTAAATGCTGATACTGTAGCCATCAGACTTTATCATACTGAAAGTCAACTTTCAGTCAACAAAGTTTTTACTTTGCACAAGAATTCTACAAGAATCCCTAGGCAATGATCTCTGACATTTTATATCTTTTTCTTGCATTTATGCAACTGTACTAATATACTAAGTCTTGCTAATATTTCACATGAGCTTTTCCACATGCACTAGAACATTGGTACTTTGTGCCTTAACTAAGTTCTTTCCCTCTTTCCCATCACCACCACCTCCTAACTAGCTCACAGTGCTTTTGATGCATGTTACCTGGCCCTCAAAACTACATTCTTCTTTCTTCTTTCCTGGTTTAGAGTTACCTAATTCAATCCCAAGCCCTCTCTTCTGCATACCATGGTGAATACATAGAATGCACAATCTTTACTAATGTTTTTCTGCTTTTCACATCCCTTTTTAGTTTTTGAAAGGTCTGAGAAATTTCACTGGTCTTCTCAAGGAAAATTAATGTCCCTCTTACTTACTCCTCTGAGGACTGTCTTCTAATGCCTGGATTTTATATACTGCCAAAGAAATCTTGAACTTGTGTCTGTTAAAAAAAAAAAAAAGTTAGAGCAGGCACCATTACAGCCAACCGTTTTTCTGCAGTGCAGATCATGTGGCTCTATTGTCTCAAAATAGACCCATTTGTTGCCCTGCCACTTAAAATTTTTCTGCATTTCAGTCTGTTACTCTTTTGATTAAAATTTCTGGTCACCTGTACTCTTGTGGGTCCCTTCCAACTCAGGATAGCCCATGATTCTATCACTTGCTTCCTGGTCAAAGCCAAAATATCTGCTGCTCTTTATTAAGATGAGTACTTCTTTAGGTCTTTCTCCTCCTTGTAATACACCTCAAAATTTCTGTGTGCTTTCATTTGTTCTTCCATTTATCTGCCATTTGACATGGAGAGGGTAATTGGTGTTCATTGTGTGGAATTTGTCATATTTTCTTTTCAATTTGCCATAATTCTAAGTATCATTTATTAAGAAACATTTAAACAGACAAACTGGATCAGGAACCACACTATTAGGGTGGTGACTCCCATTTGCACTTGAATCCTTTCAAATATTGTTTGAGGAAAGAAATTTTAATCACTCCTCATCTCTTGCATCAATTTCCTCATTCTTTATTACAGGTCCCATGTATTTTCTTTTGAAATTTTTGAATAGTTAGGTCTCATAAAGCTCATAAAACCCAGTCTAATTCCCCTTCATTGTCCACACACATTGTCTGCAATGTCCTCCACTGTTCATGCACAATTCTTCAGCCACATCTTTTGAGAAAAACTGGAAATTTGCAGAATCCTAAATTTACCTGTCTAAATTCAGACCTCATTGCTGCTTGCTTAATATTGTTTTATTTTATTTCTGGAACATTGCAACTTTCCCTCTTTGCTGCTAAGTCTTTGCTCTACACTGGACTGACAGGTTTAACAAACTAAGGAAAGCTACTGATTGCAAGGGAATGCATAGAGTAGTGATAAGTGAATTAAGGAAGACAAGCTGCTGTGAGAGATAGGTGATTATCAGGATTACAGTTAACAAGCAGAGAAAAATCCAGGGAACATAATGAAATGAGATGAGTTATGGAAACCAGCTTGCTAGTGTATAATGAGGGAAATGGTTATAACCCTCACCCATCCTATATTACTATTTACATTAATGTACTTCATAGATTGCATCAAGGCAGGACATTCCACATGCTATAAATTTCAAGATAATATGTACTAATATTACTATATACAATACTAGCCAGTGCTTACCAAACCATTACAAAAAACCCCAATGTAAATTAGTAAAATTCTCTAGAAATCTGTATCAATTGCTACTCACTTTTTATCCTCTTGCTAATGGTTCCATAATGTGTGTGCTACTACATGGAGCTGTTATCTTTGTTGCTACAAAAAGGTTGCTTTGCATAATATCAGTGGTAACAAGTGGAAAATAAAATAAGAATGTGTGTGTTTGGAGTAATAAAATAAATAAATAAGTAACACATTTTTTATGCTTAAATTTCATCAATCTCTATAAATAAGTTTGGCATGATCAGTGCAGGATCACATTTGAATATTTGGGTAATTTTAACTTCTTAGTGTTCTGATGATAGCTACATTCTGATTATGTTCTGCTTGTAAGTAAAAGTGACTAGTTCAGAATCATTCAGGCTGTGATGTACAGCACTGTAAAACAGCTAAAAGTAGTGATCAAAACAAAATAAGTGTGTTTTCTGTAAGAGGGATCTACTATTTGCTTCTAAGTCCGAAGACTACAACGAGTGGCACAATATCAACCTAAGGGAAAAAGAAAAACCTGACGACAATGTCCTATCTTCATTTCAAATATATCAGGCATTAATATTGCACAGCTGTTGAATCCAAGTGTTAGACTGCAACATCTGAAAAAAAAAGGTTCTTTTCAACTCTGTGGACTAATCTGTTGTTCATTTCAGGAAGAATTTCAGCAAGATCATATTCAATTCCATTCTTAGAAATATGTGGATGCCTGCTTTATAGCTCTGCACTAAGCCTCTGGGTTATCTCATTTTTCACTCTTGCAGTTTATTTAAAAACATTTCTCCAATTGCTCAATTCATTGCTTGTAAAATGGAGATGTTTGAATCTCCGGATTTTGATTCTAATTTCTCTAGTTTTACTCAGCCCTCAGTAAAGAATCAACTCCACCATTTTTTCTGACTTCAGAAAATTTCTTATTTATAAATTGTTTAAATCAGGATTTATTCTTTATTTGGAGAGTTTTCTGTAACTGGATTCTCTCTATCCTTCATGTATGAGACTCTCAAACAAGTGCCTGTGCTTGGATGTTGTTCTATTTTTTTCTGACCATAATATCTTGTAGTTAGTTGTATGGCTCCTTTCACATAAATGGTGCCAATACTGGGGAACCAGCTGCACCCAGAATTTATTTTTCCATTTATCAAGATCTTCTCAAGACTTTTACTCTCCCCTGGAGACTGAAATGCTTTCTACTCAACCATGCTTTCACACAGTCCCTCAGAGGCTGGTCAAGGCTCTTTGGCATCAGTTGAAGAGGAGAAATAGACCCCTTTATGTCCTTCATTTGCTGCTATGCTGAAAACTATTCTTTGAAAATGACCAGTTTCTGTTACATATTCCATTGGAAGTACCTCAGTGTTAAATTTCATAATTAATGTATTTCACTGTATTCAAATCAGAATCAGATGTAAAAAAACTGAATAAAACTATAACAAAATTTTGTAACTGCTTTGGATGCTTAAATAAACCCCCCTGGCAATGCAAGAGAAATATACTGGGGAAATGATGCACTATATTATTAATGTAAAAAAAAAAAAAGTAAAAGTTATATTGAAATCCACCATTCCTTTCCTGCAAGATGTTGTAAACTTTAACTGGCAGCTGCATGCTAGAATGGCAGAATGTCTGCTTCATTTGTAAGAAAGATAGTCTCATGCTTTACAGAAGGCTGTTAAAATAGAAATAGCTATTATTTCATCTCAGTTTCTCAGTCTCAGGAACTTCTACTAATTCCACAATGGAACTCAGGGAAAAAAAATGTATTTTACTATAAAAAATAAAAGCTGACATTGAATTTCCTGTTACCTGAGAAGTCATTCAGAGTTTTTAGTTGCAAAGAAAAACCTTTAAGTTTTCAATAAAAGAATCCCAGCAAGAAATGAGGAATTTGTCTGTGTGAGGAACAGTCAGATTGCAGACCTCTACCCTATCACTCTGGCAAGATATTCCAGTATAAGCCTAATCCTAAATAGCCATAAAAGCTAAACAAGAGGTTTTCCTGGTCAGCCAGGGAAAAAACTCCTTCAGTATTTCCTTCCTGTCACAATTCCACTGTTATTAACTGCGGTCAGTTCTTTTTCATCCTTTGTATTGTCTTTCAGCTCAGCTATTGTACAAAGGGAAATGTTATATTGAAGGAAGAGAATTTAAATTGATCAAAGTTACTCAAAGACAAGTAATATAGAAATTAGAGAGAAATAAACTTTTAAAACAAAGAAGAATATAAGCAAGAATAATACAGGGGAAAACTAGTATAGAAAAAAGTGGCCCATTTTACTAATCAGTGGTGGGTCACATCAGGAAATCCCTTATACAGCTAAAGGTAAAACTAAGAAAAATATCTGAATATTGATTCTAATGACATTATTAACAAAAAAAAAAAAAAAAAAAAACCAACAGAAACACACTAAAAAGAAATAGGTAATACCTACCTGATAGCTGAACATGATGCCTGAAGTGGTAGCCTGAGAATCATCAGAGCCTATCAAGCTTGACTTTTTATCCCTTATTTTTCATCTTAGCTAATTACATCAGCTGAAGCTTGTGCTATACCAGATGTTAAAGAAGCCACACAAAAAAATGTGTTTTCATTTAGATGTAGATTTTCAAATATCCAATAAGGTGTAAGCTGTCAGGAGTTTCTCCTGTGATTCAAATATTGAAAACATATCTCCCTTCCCCCATGGATTCAACACACTGTGTCTTCTCTTGCAGTGGACATATTAATAAGGCCTCTAATCTTAACATTGCCAAGAATGTTCAGTTTCCAAGGGAAAAGAAATTACACACAGTTGAATATTTTAGAATTCTATTAATGTAGTTTTGTGAATTCCTGTGAGTATAGTTTAGGTAGACTTTAATTGTCTTGTCAAAGACTTGAGAAGCCTGAGAAATGAATTAAACATGAATGGAAAGGCCAAGTATTGTTATGGATAAAAATCTACCTAGAGGACAAGAGAGAATAAATGTTTTATTGTGAGAAATGATTAATAGTTGTCTTTCATAAAAGAGCTGTCCCTGGAAAGCAAGTGAGGACTGAGACAATAAATGGGAAGATTACTTAGGCTAATCAGGACCAGAAAGAATTGTGAGGAGCTCCAGAAAGCTGTAACCAAATGGGACAAGCAGACAACTATATGACATTATCAAAAGGTAAAGTACATAAGAAAGAGAAATGCAAATCCTTCTTCTAAAAAATGCTAGTCATAGATGAAGAGTTGTGAGTATCAAATTGGTAACAAATCCACAAGTCAATAGGGAATTCTCATCTGGGCTTTTGGTGACTGTTCTTTTAAAAAGATGCTTCAAAATGAAGAAAGCTCAAGAAGGGTGAAAGTACTGAAGCTGAAGGGGGAAAAGAGGCTGAAAAGTTTAGGATTATTTGCTTTACAAAAGAAATGAGTAAGAGAGAAAGATGGAGTGAACATAGCTATCTGCTTGTTTTATAGCATGAGAACACGGAGACATTCAATTTAGTTCAAAGGCAGAAACCTGAAAGATTATCTGTATCTTTTTACTTAGTTAAAAATTAGACTTCTACTTTCCAGAATTTATTTAAACTGTTAGACTTCCACTTTCAAGAGTTTATTTAGGCTAAATTTAGTGAGATTCAAACAGGAATTGAGTATTTATATGATGACCAAGTCAGAGTTCTCCAAATTAGTGATAAATAAAAATTTGGATGGTAAATTCTGCCTTTTATGGTTTTTATACTTAAATAAGTCTCTAAAAGTTAGAAAGGAGAGGGTGACATAGGAGGATATATTGTGCCATACCTATGCCACCTGCAGAATGTTTGAATTAGTCCCTCAAGCTTCTTAGTTCTCTTTTTAAACATAAATTACTGTACAAAATATCCACTCAGTTAACACAGTATGGCATTTATTTTTCTTCTGTGTTACTGTATAGTTTAACTGAATATGCAAATTCTAATGTACAATTACTTTCGTTTTTTACAACATTGCATTATGACTCAAATCAGCATGCAACTCAAAGTGAATTCAAAAACAAATAAGAAATGAAGGTAGTTACAAATGAAATCTGAAGTACATGAACAACCACTTTATTTAGCTAGCAAAAATCTAATGGATGCCTGAGCAGGCTTCCCAAAGGAATAAACAAGCAATTAAAAAGTCAAAATCACAAAAATGTCAGTGGTTATTTTGGCTCTCTTCCCCTGCAGGAGCACTCATTAAATAAACATGAGTCTTCTTTTTACATTTCTGTGTTTTTGCCTTTTCCTTGAGTGCTCATTTCTCCTTTGCCTTTGTGGATTTTTTGCTTTTGTTTTGTTCAGTATTGCCTTTTTCTACATTTTATACTATAACCTGGATATAAGGAATATAAATTGCAAACTCATGTTTCCAGGGGTTGAAATTACAGTTGTGTGAAAAAAGTCCCCAGAGCAGATAAGCATATAAAAATGTGCTTATTGTGAATCAAAGATTTTTTTTTTTTACTAAGATAGTATAACATTAACAATGGGATAACAATTTCAGCTTGTATTCTGAAAAGAGTTGAGGAGCTGCTCTATTAATTTCACAAAGTATCAAGTTCTCAGTGCTGTTTTTTGTCATTTTCCCCACTTTTTCTAACTAGTCCACTAAATTTTTTCTTCTAGAGTTGATCCACTAAATAAAAGGAACCACAAATGTGTTTTAATTACACATATTATGGCATTAAATATTGTCTTTGGTTCTACATGAGAAGAATGTTTATGTGAAATGAACCATCGAGGAACAAGGTTACTCTAAGTTACATTACAGAAAATGTTATTTACTTGGTTTGGGTTACAGGAAAAAAGTTGAAAAGAATGATGGCTCACCTGCCTCATTGTATAAGCTGATTATGGATTTTGGAGAACCTCCTTCAATAATTATTCATTACTATTTTCCTTTCATCTTTCTCTCAAACACTTGGTGCCAACTATTGGCAAAAGGAGAATAATTAAATGTATGAATGGCTAGATTTTATTAGCTGTAGCAGGGATTATTATGTTCCCTGCCATTAAATATTTGAAAATACTAATTTTAGTAGAAAATCACTGTATTTTTCAAAGTATAACCATGTCAATTTTTTTCTGAAATCAGAAAACTTTTGCGTCATTAATTATAATGTCTAACACATTTTTAAATAACCCATAAAATCCCGTAAATCTTACAGCAGGACACCTGGTCCCATTTAGGGTTCAGTTGAATATTTGGCAGGAAATATATATCAGTGATCTTCTTTTAAAAGCCATCCTGTCACTCTCTCAGCAATGTCTCTCTCAGCAGTCAGTCTGAGTGATACCTCCTCTCTTTCCCTTTTAGTTTCATTAACTCCTGGCAGTAGCCAAACTTATTCATAAATGAAAATGAGAAGACCTTGATGAGGTTCATTATCTCTGAAAGTGATAATTATGTTATGATCAGAGGACAAGATGTTGATGCAGCAAATTTTGATAGGTGGAGCCTCAAGCATAAAATTATATACCCAGTAACAAATGTCCATGGTGATAGCTTGGAACAAAGCAGAGAGTGAATAGTAGCTTTCTGTAAAGAAAAAATTGTGGTGAAAGAGTCCCAGTGGAAGCATAATGAGCAGAAAAAGAGCACATAAAACAGGTTGGAAAGACTGTTGTTTTCTCTTTGTAGTATCACTGGAAATTAAAAGAAAGCTTAAGTGCAGTCAGAACTAAATATCCATTCAAAAAATGGTAAAAGCTAAAAATGAGATTAGTTACAATGAGCTCAGAGTACTTTATGATCCCTGAAAATGATACAGTCTCAGAAAGAAGAGAATACAGAAAAAAGTTTTACTTTAGATAATTCTACTTTGGGCTGTGACATTATACCAAGGCTGGTTAAATAGTTAAAACCAGCAGTACTCCTGAGTCAGAAAGCTGTGATTAACCTGCCTTATCATCTGCATAATCCTGCAGAAATATTAAGCACTGGAGCTAGAGCTATTTAAATCCCACGGAAGATATTTGGGCTTACTTTCTTCTTGAAAGTCATCTTATTCCTTGCCCTAACTTGTTGTGTAGGCTTCCTCAATAATTAATGCAGAAAAGAAAACATCTCTTGGAGGACAAATAACATCACCTGTATTAGAATCCATCTTTGGAGAGAATGAATCAATCTGTGGAGGCACATTATAATCTAACTACTATAAAATCAGCCTATATGTCTTGAAAAAAGTTTAAATTAATTTGCGTCATTTTCACCTTGAACTTGAGCACATCGTTTGAATGGAGAGGTTTTGTCCATATGACCAAAGCCAAATAAATTTTAGAGATTTGGGTGAGCCTTGAGAAGTGAAACAAGCCATGTTCATTTGCAGGATAGCAAAAACTTCAAACCACAAACTTCACTGAGAGCATGGAGACTGTATAACCAAACATTATGTGGCATAGGGAGAACTAAATAAAAATCTAAGCTGGATAAGTCGGGGGAAAGTTATCAGTATCTCTTATTTCTTCATTACTGGAACTATTTTAAGGTCTGTGGGTTTATTCCTTGCCAAGCAAAATATTCCCAGTGGACTTTCAAAGGGCTTGATTACTTAGACTCATTTCAGATGTAAATCTGTCGGAAAACTCAAGGGTTGAGTCTGGCTCTGGATTAGGACACAGACTGACCTTCTGAAGGCAATTCTGAGCTGCAGTTTTTAAAGGAATTTGGACAAGAAGGGCTAAGACTAAATGCATTAAAGAAATATGTTAAGGAGTGACCCTGAAGCAGTTAATTCACAGGCTATGTAAACACGATAAAAAGTATTTTGTGAGAAGTACATTTTGATTTCTATGCCATTCCTCTTCCTTTGGAGTTTATTTCTGTCCTTATTACATGTATTCAGATGTTGAATGGGAACCTGCAAGCTGGTTAAGTTGGAATTTTCATTGAAAATTTGATGAAGAAAATATAAATGCACTACTTGCCTTTTGCGTTCTTTAGTTTATTCTATTGTCTGCTATAGAAAGAAGTATTAGAAGAATAAAAATACACTGCATTTCACTTGAGAGTGTTTTGTCAAAATGTCTGTCTTTTACAGGAGGACTTTTTTACTTACTTTAGTTATTTTGAAATCTAATAACTGAGAGCCTAAAATATATACTGTAATTAGTCTCTCTGCAAAAATGTGAACAGTTAAGGGACTTCTTTGCCTCCTACTGTATCTATCTTCTCTTGATGCTCCTTTTACAGGGTTTAATCTAGAATACATTTTTCAAATGTCTCTTTGTAGATTAGGTGTTGAATGCACATTTTTAAAAATCCTCTTGGAATAGGAAAGATGATATGCACATAGTGTGTATATTTAGGAATGTTTGGTGACAAATGGAAGTTGAGGCATTGGAAAACGGTGTACCTAACAAATCAACATTTTTTTAAAAATTCAGTAAGCACAAGACTGAATGCTTCATGGCATCACTATCTTTTAAAAAAATCTTCAGGTTTCACCAAGAAATCTTTTTTTTTCCCCCTGGTATTTGCTCTTAGATGCACAGTTACATTAAAGAATGTGCATCTTATCTTGTGCATCATATAGTGTGCTTTGCTCACTATATTTTTAACTGCAAAGTCTGTTTTTGTTAATGCAATGTTCATTATGTAATATTCAATGTAATGTACCAGTCATTCATTAAACTGGTAGCCAGCACTGTTTTATGAGTGAGTGCCTGACTGTCTCTACAGTGCAAAATGTTTGCCTGCAGTACAAATCTAAAACCAAATTATGGTCACTGTAATGGAAACAGGGAGATTTTGTGGATTTATTTTGAATCAGTTCAGAAGAGAGGCTGTTTTCATCTGTGAAATGTCTGTAGATACTGAGTTAGTAAGAATAAAATACTTGTATAACTGCTATTGTTAACTACCCTGTGTTTGTATATTTTTGTGAGATACAAAATGCATGCATATCAGACTGACCTCTTGAATGAAGGCACAACACATGCTGTGTACTTGCTCATGACCTATCACATTGGAGCATTAATTCTTCCTAGGGATGCTATCTTTTAATGAAGAAAAAGATTCAAAAAGACAAAAGACAGACCAATAGATAGCTGTGATAATACCAAGCACAATCACAAATGTAATGGTTCCAAATACCGGTGTATTTTTGAGCTTAGTCACATAATGGTTGTTCATATCTAGCAGATGCTTCTTCACAACTCTAATCAAACAATGAATAACGATTTGGGTCCTAACAGTTTAACAACATAGCCAGAAAACAGGTTTACCTGAGGCAAACTGAGAGAAAACACACGTGACATTATATGAGTAGGTTATACTACAGAAAAATAAATCAGCTGAGTAGCTCAGTCTGTTCTTCCCATACAAAATAGATTCTATGTTATGGCTGAAAGGAGGACAATACTTCGTGTCTTGTATCAAAGCAAGAATATTTGATGTGTAATTTCGATTTGTCACTGACTTCCCCTAAATGGTAAATATCTTTCTAATGTCCATCTTTTGTAAGGGACTAAATGAACATAGGATACAAATATTTTGCTTATTTTTTAAGCAAAAGACAAAAGTCAGTTATTTGATCTGAATGGCAATTTCCACTGTACAAAGATGTATTGGCTAAGTGTCAACCCGACAAAGTAATAGAAGAATATGATATGGTGGTACTTGACTAATAAAAAACTAAAGTCAGGTAAGGTAGTTAATGATAATAAAATGGATTTTTTTAAAATATGAAAAAATAATGAAAATTTGAAAAATATGAAAATATGAAAATATCAATACTGAAATCTTATATTTGATTTTGCTGGAAAGATTATAAGACAATTGATAAAAAGCAATTATCGGTAAAGCATTTGTCTTCTTTCTACATGGCATTTTGATTAAGAAAGTAGAATGATACAAGCTCAACATGACATGCATTGACTGAACTGAAGCTGACTAACCAACAGCCAAAACAGTAATTGTCACTGAGGGGGTTGATTCCAGCTGGGTATCACAGAGATTCATTCTTAGTCTCATTCTGTTTAGTATTATACCCACCCATGAAATCAGTACTGACAAATTTGGCAGATGATATAAGGAATGAGATTGATAAAAAATGGGTATGTTGGGTCACAGAATACCAGCAAACATTGTGTGCTTTAGCATAACCAAATGAAACATCATATAGATAGAAAAAAATATGTAGCTCAAAATTAAAGGAGATTGTCTCCATATGTGGTGTCCAAAAAGTTAAATTAGGTTATAATAGAAGGCTTTTATAATTGTTGGATGCCTAAAAACAGAGGGAGGTAGACTAAAAATCCAAATAATAGAATAGATGGAATTTATTATTTGTTCAATACATGGGCAGACTTAGAGGAAGGAGTTCAATTCCACTAGGCTTTAGAGGCAAACATACTTCAGGTAGCAGAAGAGGCTTCAGAAACTTGGGAACCTTGAGAGCTCTAATATAATTTCTTTTCTTTTGAGTTATTGTGGTGGTGCTGGGGTAGAAGTTGGACTGGATGATCTTAAAGGTCTCTTCCAACCCTGATGATTCTATGATTGTAATTTTCCTGTCAATGTCTATAGTTAAGCGAGATTATTAAGGGGAGGAATGTGCCTGTTGTGTTTTCTGTTCTCCAGGCAAACCATACTAGATGCTAGGTTCATCTATATTTCTTTTACTGGTAATATTTTTAACATATTAAACAATTGTCAGACTGTTTACAACCTGGTAATGCAGATTTTTGATGTAAATTATGGCCTATTATGCAAAGGAAACATGTATGTTCCATTAGCAAGCTGGCAGTAAATGCATAGTATTTATGCAGCATTTTTCTTGTGTGCTTATTTTGAGTCCTTTACTCAAATGATGGTGCCCTCTGTCTTTCTCCCTACTGACATTTTCTCCACTAATCCAGACAAGTCACTTTACCTTTGAGACTGAAGGGTTAACCTTCTTCTGTGTGGCCTTTATGTTTGCTCTAGGAGTTATCAATAGGCTTTGGAATGAAGTGAAGAAATTAAGTTAAAGCACAAGGACATATTGCAAGACAAGGTAATGCTAAGAAGAAACACAGAATTTATAGAACAGCTAGATTTATATTTACCTATATTTAGCTTGAGGGGTCAGAATAAGACAGCTCGTCTGTGATAATATTCTAACAGAAAATGTATATTTAAGTGTCTGTGACTAGGAAATCCCAAAGCTTCTGGCATAAAAAAGAAAAAGCATAACAAAAAAATTACCATTTATTGAAGTGTTGTAATAAAGTAAAGAATAGAAAACAGACTAAAGGGAGGTAAACTGAGTCTTTTTATGGAAAGATATTTTACAAACAACAATTTTATTTTGTTGATGTTCCACAATTTGACATCTGTAAAGGATAAATTAACAGGGCAAAATATAAGAAGAAATCATAAGTAATCAAGAACAAAAATCACTCAGTAACTTGGACTTAGGCAAAAAGATGAAAATTCCACAATGTTCTAAATGAATTGAGTTTAGTTTTGCAATACTACTGATAAGTAGTATTTTGTGTCATATGATATTTATAATCACAGATAAGCTGATCATTCCCAAATCAGTGGTGTTGCATTTTGTCAGTCATATCACTGTCTTTGTCGGTCTAAACTTGTCTACAAGTTTTACTATAATTTTTCAGATAAAAATGTATCCTGTTACATTATCCAATATGGTCCTCTGAAACAGATTTTTGTTATCTAAGAATTTTCTCTAAATGTTAGCATTAGTCATTCTACCCCTATGATGTGCCTTCCATCAATCTCCACTGATCAAGTTTTAATAGCTTTTCTTCTTCTACCTGTGTCTCCTTCTGGCTTGGAGCATATTAAACAACTTTCCAGTTATGGAAACTTCGAGTGCAGATAGTTTTTAATAATTTTGATTTGTTGCAGGAAGCAAAAAGCCTGGAATCTCAGCAGGATTAAAAACATTCAGCTTTTCATAGTTCTATGAAATTAAATGGCAGTGTGCCAGTCTATATACTGAGAGCTTCTACACATAAATATGGAAACAAACTACTTTTTTTCTTGCAAGAAGTATTTGAAGCTTTCCTACACATTACTACTTTTTTCTTTTTACTTTTATCCTTGGGAGAGTAAACACATCCACATGCTACTCTAAGGATTTGCAGTTGTGATAATGGGGAAAAAAGCAGTGCATTCCTCTTGGCAGGCAACAGAATGAAAACAAAGGCCACCTATAATTCAGAACTACAGTGTATCAAATAAAATAAGATCATAATAAAATAATAATGATGTGATTCATGAACCAGAAACTCTGATTGTTCAAGAAATGTAGTAATAGAGTTAAGAATGTAATTCATTAGTGATATGAAATAGAAGAGTTTCCCAGCAGGAGCTGAAAAAGTCTCAAAGTAATTTCTTCATTAGAGTTTAATAGAAATTGAACGTGAATTTGTGCATAATTAAGGTTGAATTAGCAGCAAAAGTGAGACATGGCATCCATACCGCCCTCACAAATGCTGAGGGTACTTAAGAACAGCAAAGTCTGGACAAGTGAATCCTACTTTCAGGTTATTCATTTACACTTTACTGCAGTGTATAATGAGATTAGTGTGGTATTCAGGGTGCTTAATAAAAGGTAAGTTCCCAATGGTCAAAGTCTTAATTAAAAAAGTGTCCTGAATAAGCTACTATTCCCCTTTTTATTGTTATGACTGTAATCAGTGAAGACATATAAATTGTTTGACACCTTGTAGAGCTGAAGATTTACTTTAATTGAAGATTACTATAATTTAACTGTTAATCAGAATTTTTTTTTTTAATATGTAGCAAAATGGCAATATTTGCTTTTTCAAGGACATAGGGTTACAACTGAGTACATGACTGAAGGATCAGGGGTTGAGGACCAAGGACAGCCTCTTCTTCTCTGCTTTGGGAAGCTTAAAATCTGCTGCTTCTTGACTGCTCAGGCAGATGTGTTGAGTGTAGGTACTTTTCTGGGATTTTGCTTTTCATATAATTTTCTGCAAGTTTATCTTTGGTTTCTGTTTTTAGCTTCAAAAGGCAATTCAAGTACTGTAATTCTGTACCACCATTTCCCACACTGTGTATCTGTCAGGAGGACACTAATATGAAGTAGTGGCAGATACTTGTCTCAGAAGTGGCTGTAGGGTACTTGCTCACTCTCTTCCTCAGTAAACTTCACGGACTTCCCAAAGTGATATCAACCAAATTTTAATGCCATGCTGTAGCACCCAGCAGTATCTGGGTACCCATCTCTTTTATCTAGACTATATTCATTCCTTACATTAAAAATGCATGGCACATTACAAAGAAATATCTGAGTCACAAAATATGCATTCCAGGCATAAGCATTTTAATAGATGATGGATTAATTAATTAGGTTGCTGATTAATTTCAATAAAGCAAAGAGTTTATCTAGACGGGAATTGAATTTCCAAAGCTGAAGGTGCACAAATGACTTGCTTGAGTATTCACAGGGTTTGAAATATGAAGAAATAACAAGAATAGAATATGAATTGTGAAGATTGAAGAGTTTACACACTTTGCATATATGAAGCAAAAAGCAAGACAGATATTCCCATTTCCTTACAGAAAACAGGGGAGTTGGGGAAAGATACAAAAGTACCCTTTTTGTGGGATCAGTCTATATTAGTCCATAATTCAGACACTGCTCTGATTAACTCTGGTATGAGAGAAAGTTAACACTCACTTGAACACAAAGCTTAAAACGAAATATTGCTGTACCTAAAGACAGTGCCTGGAATGGAGAGTACAATCCAACTGAAATACAAATACGTTTTTTTGGAGTGAAATGCCACTCTCCCAGAATCAACAGCCATGAGTGGTACTTCACAGACTGATTTCAAAGGTGGGAGGGAGGTGTGGCTTTTTTCACTGAGGAGCAGGTATGTGTAGTGTGCATCTCACCCAGAGGTACCTCAGAAATCACTCCCTTTTGTAATTTGAAATATCCTATTCACTCTTTTGAACTGAAAAAAATGAAAACTTTATAGGCTCTGTATTCATTAATCTAAATGAATTTAAGCATAGAAGCAGAAACTAGAAATAATTTATTATTCTATTATTCTCTTAATACCTATAATTGACACCTACAATTAATACCTATAAACTTATTATTTATCATTGCTTCCTATGGAAACCAAAAGGTAAATGTATTACTTTTACTATGACTTATTACTATTGCTGGGTCTTTCTACCAATGCTCTTAAGGGTTTCTGTAAAATATAAAAAATATTTTTGTTTCACAGGCATTCCTAAAATGTTTTTGATTCATCTACACAATTTATATGTTACCTATATATCCTAAATGCAAAATGTGGTGTAGTAATTATAGTAAATAAAAGTAAACACCCCTTTATTTTTATTTTTACTCTGAGGCTCTAAAATTAATGCATTTTTGCCATAGTGCTGCCTATAAGTTTTCTGTTGAATATTTACATGGCTGTAATACTGGCAACTCTCCAGCTTTCTCCCTCAGAGCTTTAGATGCATCTTATGGGTGCTATTTCATATTTGAGATTTTAATTTTTTATTAAAACAGTAATATATATCTAGGATTACAACTATGTACCAAATTTCTATTTTAAAATAAAGGTAAAATAACTGCTTTCAAAAAAAAATTATTATAGCAAGTTTTAGTACATCTCTTCATCAACACTTGAAATGTTTTTCTTCTCAAGCTACAATAAAGGAATTATGCTTTTGAGACTTTTTTGGTTTCTATTACACCAAGATGCCATTAAAACAGAAATTTAAGAATAATTTCATCTAATCATCACCACCCATTTGTCCAGCAAAACAATACATGAAAGGAAAAAGAACATACTACTTAAAATGATCATTTAAGCTTAGTTAATATAAATGTTTAAACAAAGACAAACATATTAAGGTGGATCCTAAAACAACACCACAGCCCTTCTACAGTTATTTTAAAAAGGAGATTAATATATGTATCAATATATTTTTGCTGAAAAATATCATGTTTACAAAGGTAAATCCTATCTCTTAGGCTGCTTGTTTTTCTGTATCTAGTCTTGGAAATGCTAGAAAAAGATTCCTTCCCAACCCCCCTTCCCTCCATTTTTTAAAATAAAGATCTAAAAAGTAATGTTTGAGGTAAATTTGCTCTTGCTACGGAGAACAAGCAATATATATGAACATATCACAAATAGTATCCATACAGCAGTGGTTTGCTCCTCATAACACTGGCCATCTTTTTTTCTTTTTGTTTTTATTTATTCTTTGTCTTCACTGCTAGTGATTTACCATTTAATGGGATAAACAGGTGAAAGAAAGAGGAGGGTCAGAATGAAAAGGATGATAGAACTTGTGTGTCTGCTTTGTGAACCATCTCTTCTAACACTCTGACTGTCTCTTCTGATTGAATCCCTTTCCTATCTTTTTTAAGACAGTCATTAATGTAAGTCATTAATGCAAAATGCTACCTCTGAGAAACAGAATAGGTCTGGAAAACTGTGGAAGTGCATCGATCAGAACAAGAAAAAAATCAGATTACATAAAGATTACATTAGCAATCCCTGACATCACGTCCAACCACAGCAGGAAATGAGTACAAATAGGAAAACAACCACCAATAAGAGAGTGTTAAAGAGTTCTTACACCAGTGCTACTTCAGATTAGAGACATAAGAAATTTGGCCATTATCTGTTAGTCAGTCTCACATGCAGCTTATAACAGTTTGTTTTATGGCTTTAGAGGAACAGTTAGAAGGGGGATTTTTGTGAAGACACTATGAAGATTATGGAAATTGTGTTCAAATATCAGCCACTTAATAGAAATGTTGGATATGTCAGTTCTCAGAAGGAATAGAGACAAAGCTCAGTGAGATAAAGATACATAAACCCTTAAAGTTTTTATTTTAAACACAGTAGACTTACACTCTGCACAGTACTTCTGAAAAGATGGGGAAGAAAAAGGAGCCTTGATGTGTGCTTCAGCGAAGTGCTGGGGTTTGGGGTGTAAGCTGACATACTTGCAACATAAACAGCTGCAATGTCCTGGCTAGCACTGCCCATTGTTCCTTTCTGGCACAGCCTGGGGTACTCATGCACAAGCAAAATATGTTGGTAAACCAGTCTTAAAAAAAGCTGCACTCCTGTCCATTTTATACCTCACCAGGAATTCAAAAAATGGCTCCAGCATTCCTCTCTTCTAGGTTGGTATTTTTCATGAGCCATAAACTAATTTACTTGAATGTTGGATATATAAGCAAACTTGTCTGAAAATAGTTTTTTTTTTTAATAAATCTATATTCTGTTGAGGTAATATTGTACACATCAGCATTTTTAATGTATGCTAGTTTGTGCATAAAACCATTGCCTCCTGAGCTTACTTACTGTCACATTTTAATTCCTTAGTGACTGTAAAAAAAGAAAATTTTATATATAAGCCTTTTTCAAAATTATATTTGGGAAACAACCAATACCATTTACAATCCAATAGAAATGCAACTGTTTAATATATCACTGCATTCTTCTCTGTGCCAGTCTGTCTGCCTGAATATAATATCCCAAGCATTTATGACTCTACTTATGCTAAGCACATACACCTAAATCAGATTCCTGTCTTTTTTTTCTCCACTTCTGTGGCTTGAAATGAGATCCAGATGTTATTAAACTCTTACATTTTGTTGTCTATCCTATAAAAATATAATACTTTCATATTATATTAAAGATTCAAGACCCATTCAAAATTCTGGCCTTTTCTATCAGTCCAATAAGATGACATATTTGTTTTCAGAATCATCTGCCTTCTAGGTGCCACCCTTAACACTGATTTGAACACACCTATAATTTTTGAAATACAGAAAAATGAAAAAGAAGAATCTGACCTTGTTCTCCCCAGCTCCTGACTTGCCTTGTTATTACTGTCTCAGTTCTTTGTGGACATTTTCCATATATTCTCCGAGTTGCTTACACTGCTAAAGGGTTTAAAATGCTTCTAACTAACATTTTCAATTCTATTCTTGAACAAACAATGCTTTTTTGTCCTTGGTTGAAATACTTACACAATCTCTCTCCTTGAGAAATATTTGGCAAAATTTTTCTCCCCATTAGGAACCAGCTTACTAAATGGAAAAGGAACTTCAAAGCATAGATCTTGATCTTCCTAGAGCCAAGAAAACACTAGGGACCAGATTGAATGAGCCAATGTCAGACTGCCTAAGATGTAGATGTTAAATTTCAACCAGACACAAGGAGCAGCATTCAGGATAGTCACAGAAATGAGAGAAGGATGCTAAACTTCTAAAAAATTATAGAGAGATGGAAATATAGCTCCCTTCTTGGAGCTCTAACCAAAGGCAGCAGTGATGAATAGTTGTGAAGCTGGGATTCAGACAGAAATCTCTGATGCTCTGAGTGGTGGGGTAGGAACATTACTGACAGAATGGCTACAACCTTTCAGGAGGGTAGGACTTCAATCCTTTTGTGTCTGAGTCATTCCTCACCTCTGTAGCCAGGAATATAAGTGTTTACAGAATGCCTGGTGGGAAGGATAAGACTACACTGGAACAGTCCTGGATTGTTCTTCCTCCTTTTAGGATTCCTAAGGCTTTTGTCTTATAGCACTTCAGTGAAAACTGTATTATTGTGATAGTAGCTGTGGTCAGTCAAGTCTGTGCATGTCTTTTGCCTTTCAAAATCAGGTTATTACAGAAAAACAAAACAAAACAAAAAACAAACATTAATTGAGCAGCAAAGAGTAAATAATGAAACAACAATCATTTCACTGTAAGATAGAAATACTAGTGTAGATAATGGTTAGATAATAAGCTGAAGACCTTGTTTCATGTGAACAATTAATTTTATCCAAAGAGGGGAATATGATGGATTCAACACAATTTGTTCCTTCTCAACAATGCGCTTAAATACCTATTTATATTTTAAGTTCATATTAAATGCTATATCTTTTAGGAATGTTTCAGTTTCAGGCTGTAGCTAAAAATTTTTATATAATTTCGAAATGGACATAGCACAAAAACTACAGAGGTCAGTAAAAATCTAGAAAAATGGGACTGTGGGCTGAGGACATGGAAATCATTCAAACAACCTGCTGGGCATTCAGAATAGCCCCTTTGCTGCTCCCATATTACTCCTTCATGAAGTGACCCATTTTAAAAGCAATTCGGTTATCTTCCTCTTACTCTGACAAGGAACTTTCCAATTTATAAGTAAGTTTGTTCCTAACCTCTTCATAACCACTTCTTCTTGTGTCAATACTTGTCATTTACCTTGAGGAGCTTCCCCACACCCCAGACTGGTTTTGTTTTGATATTTATGGACAGTTATCTTCCACAGCCTGCATTTTCTTGACTGAAACAAATCCAGTTTTACCCTCCCTTATTAAAAATATACTTCATTTATTAGCTGACACAGAAGCAAATATTTATTAATATTGAGTCTCTGTGACCCCCACCAGAAAAATTCACAAACCATAGAGGGAGTTCATGGAAATATCCAGGCTGTTCCTCACATTCACAGTCTCTGAGAGCTAGCAGATCACTGCAATTTTCAGAATAGGTGGTATCTTAGAAACAAAGTGGTACCATGACAAGAACGCACATCATTGGCTTTATTTAATAGCCAAGGACAGCTTTCATGGATCTTTATAGCTGCAATCAGAAATAACATTCTTGTTTCCAAAACTAATTGTCATCCTGCCCCCATCCCCCTTGAATACATATTTCAAAGGAATTACTTCTGGTTTCTAGCCAACAGAATGGATTTTACAATTCATTACTGAAAAAAGAATGACATTGAATTTAACCTCCTAAGTGTAATCCTTTTATGTCTTGCTGGCTTGTAATACAGCCATCTTGGTTTTAATGGCAGCTGTTTTCTAAGATTTACAGCTCAATTTTCACAAATGCATGAAATACTTATCATAGGTCTCAAATGACACGTTCTCAGGAATGTTACAATAATCAATAAAGGCATTTTTATAGTGTCACTAAACATTTAATCAAGCTTTCAAGAGTCTTGTGCTGTTATGATTTTCTCCTTCTGGCATTAACTGTATTAGATGGTCTGTAGAATCTGATTATTTGTCCTTTGTGGAACATTCACTTTTACTAATTGTCAAGTAAAAGATGTATCTTTCACAGAGTGTTTATAGAGACAGATGCAGCATTAGCAAGACATTGGCAACAGCTGTCTATCTGCTACAGATTGAGGGGAAGTATAAGTTTTAGAAGACCTTAGCATATTTAAGGGTAAAAATTGATGACAGTCTCCATGCCTGACTTCCACATTGTCAGCTATTTTCTAGAAAATACTGGAAACTCAGTCCTGTGTGCTGCTTTTTCCTATCCTTCTCACATAAACTTGCTATACTTTGTTTCAAGATGTTTTCAGTTCTCACATGGAAGAGTGGGCATTATTTAAGAATACTTAAGATTCTCTCGCAGGTTTTGCAACATCTAAATCAAAACAAGCTTTTATCACCGCTCTTAACTCTTTACCTAGTTTAGACTATTTCTCTTAAGCTATGATTTGCATCTGGTTTTACATCATATAGGTTTGACCCCATACACTGACCAGTTTATGAACAATATTTCTTGTCTGCCAAAGAATTGAATATCCAATTTTTCTTCCTTTTTTATTGTTAAAATCCGGATGCACTTCCTGTGCTAAATACCATATGCCTGTAAGGTGTCATTTGATTCCATTTAGTTATTACTTTTTGTGTTTCTCTGCTTTTGTAAGTTTTATCTGTGCCGTTTCTCTAGTCTCGACTTTTCAATTTTATTAATTGTTTTAAACTGCTTTTAAGTCATTATTAAGGGTTTATAATAAATGTTTAAAATCATAGAGTAGATAAAGTTAGTGAAAAAAATGTGCAACATATCTGCACACACAGACAACTATGTACACATAGTTTTGATTTAATATATCAAACAATTTGGGAAAATTGTTTGTCCATAATGTACAATATGTATTTCTATAACAAGAAGCATTGTGATTGCCACAAGAGCTAAGCAGGTAGATTTATATTTGTGTGTCAAACTTAAGCTTGCTTTTAAATCTCTGGAAATAACCAGTAAAGTTCAGTCATTCTTGAAACAAGTCTACTTTTGGTATTTTAACATTTCTCAAAAATTTACACAAAATATGTAGTAAGATCTAAACTCCCAACATTCTGTATGTAGAGACTTTAGTAAATTATAATCAGTTAAGACTGAAAATGGTGCACTGAGCTAGATGTTCAGACGAAAATGTTCTAATCCCATTGCTGCATTTCTTTTCCCCTGAGGCATATACATATTGTAAGAAGAAGGACAATGACACACATTGTATATCATTTGATGCATGCTGTGCATGAAACACAGCATCAATTTTTTTCTGAAAATAAATTATTTGTAACAATGACAGGTAATGTCCTAAATTCTTATGGTAATACATTTTATTTATGCCAATGCCAAATACATGGCAAAGTCTACTGTGTTATATGAAAATCCACCACTGCATAATATCCCTACATAAGCACAAGGGACAGCAAAAATAAATTGGTAATGATTTTAATTCTGTTGAGAGTAAACAAAATTTAAGAATGCAAAGGAAATAGAAAACACTTTTGGTGTAATATTTTTCTCCTTCCTAACATTAAATCCTCTAATGCTATAGTTATAGTGACCAGAATTGGACATGAGTTGTTAGTGTGGGAAGCTCTTGGGAAGTTTAATGCTACTGTTCTTTCCTGAATAAGAAACTGGAATGAAGGTGAAAAAAAGATCATGCAAACAAACAAGTTTTACCATCTCAGCTTTAATATTCTTACACTGCTGGCATACCAGCAGCATGTTGCCACACTCTTGACATAAGCCAAATTTTCTACATCTAGTAGGAAATTTTAAAATAAATGTTTCAGTCTAAGTTCTTGTTCAGATTTTAGTACCAAACAGAAGCAAGAACTTTCACACTCCTAAATTAGGCACAGAAATGTCATCACGTGCCTTGCTGTGTTTCCTGTCTTGAAAGACTTAGAGCTCTGGGACCCCCAAAATTCTCTCTGAATGCCATGAGCAACCCTTTTATCTAGGGATACCAGGGAAAGACTGTAATGACTTTTTAGAAGAATAGTTCCATCCAATTAATAGCTGGCTGAGGTTCAGACTTCTTTGGCTCAAGTACAAGCTTTTTGTAGATCTTAAAAATAAATGGCTCTTCTTCAAAAAAGGTTGCTGACATACATGTCTATATCCTATCCAAATAACTGTAAAAATCTTATCCAATAAAAAATAAATTGCTAGTCATCCTTAATTTGTAATAAGGTTATAGTAATATTCCTACTACCTACCATATTTAGTCATAGATAGCTGTATTTGAAATCCTTATATGTACAGGATTAGACAAAAATAATTCTGCTGAGTTGTTGAATTTTGTAATATTGCCTAGAGTAAGGAGACATTTTTACTTGTCACATTAAAGCAGAAAATCTCATATGCCTGAAGAACATATGACAGTCTAGAAGTGCGGGATTTGTATCAGGAACTTGTGCAAGAGAGAGTGTGAAAATAGAACCAGATGTTTGTGTTACTGAACTTTCTCAGAAGTCCTTTAGGAAGCATTAGGGAGCATTCTGGAAAAAAAAAAAAAAAACTGAGGTCTTAGTGTTTTCATATTCCAGAATCATGATGCAGTTTTAAAACCTCATATATACCTGATATCCAATCAGGAGCTCTTTCTTGTTTTCACAGTTTGTAACCTTAGTAATGCTACTACTGTATAAATGAGAGTGTGAACCATCACTGAGTCTAAAACTGAAACAGAACTTAGTCTCTGTGGAAACATGAAAAATTTCTCCATATCCAAATGAAAAGAATTGGTATGAAAAATATTGCACAAAAAGAATAAAGCTATTTATGTGGCATGTCTTCCTAAATTTCAGATAGACAGGACTATCAAAACTTACTAGGAATTCTAAAAGTTCTTATGTGTCAGAAATATAACCCCAGAACTACAGCCTCAGTGACTGGTGAAACAAATATTGTAAATCCTACAGAGCCTTTTCCTTTTTTTAAATCAGAAGTTTTTGAAAGTTTTTTATTATGGAGACAAGTTGAAATTTAATTAAATTATACACTAGTAATAGTTTTGAAAGAAAGGCTAAGTGTAATGGAAGAAAATATATAATCCAATGTCAGTTTTTAATGTAATAAAAGCAATTGGTTTCTCAGACTTGAAAGAAATAGCATGTTTTGTGCTCAGTACTGCTTATTCTGGCAGTTGCTCCTGGCTATGTAGCTCATATAATTTTGAAAGGTACAAAGACACAAAAAACTTCTTACATGAAACAGAACTCATGGATATTAAGGTGACAGAGGGTGAAGTGAAGAGTGTAGGCTTTGAAGAAAGCAAGGCAATTTTCAAAGCAACTAACTTTATATTCTTTTTCTAGAGTTACTTTGTCAAAGATACTTAGCTCAGCTGTCATTTCCTCCTTACTAAAGCCATATGTTTCACAAGTTAAATTGTCAGATCCATCTGTGTTTTCAGTGGTGAATAGCAGTGGTTAACTGCATACTCTGCATACAGATCATTCTGTTGTACCCAGGCTCAACTTTCATTTAAAAAAATCAGCAGCCAAATCTGCCAGGTACAAGTCACAGACATTTTCAGGTTTCTGAAACAAGAACAAGATCTCTTTTTTCTTGCCTACATAACTTGTGCAAAGACATAATGGGAAAAATAAAAAAAGAAGTGTGATTTTTAAATGTAATTAATACCAGTTGTGATTTTTAAATGTAATCAATACCAGTTGAATGCTGGTATTGAAGGACCTTGGCAGACTTCAGAAATGGGATAGGAAGGAATAAAATGATGCATATGAAATGTAATGTGAAAATCCTGAAAAACTGAGAGAAGTTAATGTAAACAAAAGTCGCAGTTGCATAATGGACTTCAGAAAGGCAGTCTGGAATATAGTATCATTGATAGCTCTGAAATGTCCCATTTGAGATGATTGCATAAACTCATTCTCACACTCCTGGCATGGAGAACATCTGCCTGTTTACCAAAACCAAACTGTAAATCTCACCTCAATCAATATAATGTACAGAAAAGGAAAATATTGGTTCATTTTGGTCTTTTATGTATAGGCTGTGTTCCACATTTGTATATAGACATAATAAATGCAAACCATTCAAATATTCACTTCCTCTGCTATTCAAGTGCATTGCAAACCATCCACCACTGTGCTGGACAATTAGAATACTTTTTCTCCTGAAATCATAATCAGAGGTCCTGAAGTTATCTCTGCCTTCTTCTAGCTGCATATGCATTAACTTTTTCCTAGTGATATTTTTAATTATGATTGAGGTGCTATAAGGAAGCTGATAACTTTCTAAATATATTGCTGATGGATTGAAGCAAAGCTAATTATTCTCCTCCAATGCAGGGTTTGATAAAGAGCTCGATCTTTTATTTTTCTTTCTTAGATGTGCTTACTTTTTTCTCTATCAAGTATTTTGAGCTATCTCTTTCCCATGATAAATGGAATCCTTTGAAAAAGCAACTAGGGTCAGCCTGCATACTGTCTGCATGGGTAGGAAGGTTTGAAAAGGATTCCTCCTTTCAAGTGTCCATTCCCACTGCTCTGTTGCTTTGCATTGCCTAGGTTGTTAATGATAGGGACTGTTTCTACATGAGAGCTGAGAAAATCCTGACCCTCAAAGAACCCTCTTCTGAGAGATCAAAACCAGTTGTGCTTGTGATGGTTCTTTCTTCTAAAGTATCTGATTCCCTGAGTTGTTCATGCAGCATTCCCAATTGTATCAAATTTTACTGAAAAAAATCCCACCTTAGATTAGTTTTCTTGACATTAGAATATGCTGTTTTAAAACAGCACTCTGTCATCTTTATTAGGTTTTCTGTTTATTAGAAAGATTCCTAAATCATAACTAGGTAAACCTAGTGAATTCTAAGTATGGCCAACAATCATTAGGGACAAATCCAGAAACTCTCCACCACTCTCCATTTATATAGACAAAATGGAAAGTTATTTTTTATCTCTCAATCTTACTACAGTCCTACTTGCTCTACTTTGATGTCAAGGTTCAATTTTCCTTTTCCAACAAAGACAAAAAGTTAATCACATCAGGAAAAATTAATGGACACATTTTCAGAAGTGCGAATTAGTTTGGTCTGATTAGTTCCTGGCAATTAATACTTTCAGTCTTGCTTTTCCAAGAAACTAGGAGCACATTTCTACTCTGGGTAATAACTGAGGCAGCAAAGCCACAGAGTATAAGTAGACCAGTCAGTCTGTGTATGAAGACATTTAGTACAGGCGAGTAGTCTGGTACAGGGAAGTTTTAATCCTACTCAAAGGCTGAACCTAGAATTCCAAATTGCCTTTCTCTACGTAGTAACCCTGCTTTGAGGCCATGCTGAACTCCAGGGAATGATTTCTGTATTTGGGTGTCAAAGCTAGCTAAGATTTCAGATCTTCAGTTAGAGAATAAGACATTATTAGAAATATTGAGAAATATCGAGACTATATTTCTATTCTTTAAGCCAGGCAGTAGGATGACTTTCTAACAATTAGGAAAGATAGTACCCTAACCCTAATTGTAATGGCCCTAACCCTAATAACCCTAACTCTAACCCTAACCCATGGAAGACAGTTCTCTGTGAACTTCTCCAATGTGAATTCTTTTTGTCATTTCCATCTTACTCTCTTAGTTTAGTTTAGCTCTTGTCAAACCAGCATTTCAATATTTCATATTTTATATTTTAAGTCATGCAGCTTTACAAATTGTCGTGCTAAGTCTATCATCTGGACCTCATTTTATAATTTGAAAATCTCTTCTCCTGCCAATAAACATCAGAAACAATTATACAGGTAGGATTGTTTTAGAATGAATGCCTTTTGGGATGAACACCTTTATTTTCTTTACATCAAATAAACACTAAATATATAGTTATATTTGCTGGGGAAACTGATGTGGAAATTGTGCCTAACTGGAAAAATTAATGGACATTTTTGGCAATAAAGCAAAAGATATCCCATTAGAAGCTGATAACTAACAGTGTGGGTGCTAGACAATTGAATAATGTTCTGATGTAGTAGTACATGTCTAGCGACAGAGTTTTCACACATTTCATATTATTTAATATTGTATATTATAATTTCTGATCTTATCAACCTCCATGTAGTACTAATGGAATTTGCAATTTGCAGCACTATAATTTTAGCATCTTATAATACTAAAGTGATAAATCTCATCCCTGCTTCACATATCACTGCTGTGATATAAGCTAAATATTGGGAAGTTTGGAGAGGGGAGGTTGTCTTTGAAGGAGGGGTAGCTCTTTACAATGTTGCCTTGCATTCTTCCCCTGTAGGAAGAAGTTACCTCTGGATAGCAGTTACAGATAAGTTGTGTGGAAAACTCTCTCTATTTTTGCATTGACCACCTTGCTTAGTTCCAGTCTTTAAGCCTTCCTTGGAGGGATTAGCACCTGGAACTTTTCTTGGTCTCTTCAGCATACTCAATGGCATGGTTATGAACAACTTTTTTTAAATTGCACTTTACAGTCTTGCTGTTCCACCCTCTAAGCCAATTCTGATTTCCCATTTTAAAATGTCACAGGTTTTTTTTCATACTCATGAGGAATTTCTAGTGTTCTAAAATTTTGAATGTAAATCACAGTGTTTTGCAAAGCAACTGAAGGAAGATACTTTATTGTAGAACCCTTCAGCTCTCTCAGCCTCGCAAGATACTTTTGTTTGAAAGTTCAATTGATATACACCCATTGATGACTTATATGGACAGATGGCATACCATCCCAGCATTATGTGTTTAATGTCATAAGTATCATGCTCTGGTGACCTAGAAGTCCAGACAGCCATTCTCAGTCAGCCACCAGACTCCAGGCACACTTGGTTCAAGGGCACAACAAAATAGAAAGTGTGAGTCTTCCCGATGAGAATTCATATGCAGAAGGATGCTGAAGAAAATCGTGAACACAAGGTACCTGAATGACTAGTAATAATCTAGATTAATCTGATTTTGTCTTTAATCTTGATTAAAGACAGAGTTAAGTGAAGAATAAACATATTTGGTAACATATCTTAAACTGCTTCTATTACATAGCTCAAACATTTGTCTAATTTATTGTGTAGATGAATGTGTTTATTTCATATCACCTCTGCTTGGTGTAATAGAAATCTAATTTTCAAAATAATATATTTAGAAATTGTGTCTCTGAACATCCTTAAAAGCCATTTAGCCAATCCAATATTCATGAATATGAAATTCTTTCAGCATTGAATTGTGTTTAATAAACTCGGTTTAATTTTATTTGAAGAACCCAGGAGGCAATTCAGATATTAGTCAAAGTTTCTTGTCACTGACTATGAATATTGCTGATCATTCACATGCCAGGTACTGCATTACTGGGCTTCAGGAAATGAAAGTAACTTGAACTGAAGGACATTAAGTACAATTTTAGTATCAATTCATTGTGTTACTTTCAGTACTGTAAATTTAGGATAATCATATATTACCTCTAATTAATTAATTAACAGCAATATGCTACTTGAGAACATACTTCCAATAATTACTTGAGAACATTTTTCCAATAATGTTGCTATCCTTATCCCTCCACTGGGTTAGGTGGCTTTTGTTATGGCATATAACCTAACTGGGCTTGTTTAGTAAAGCTCTACAATAGACAAGGATACAGATTTACCTCTCTAGCACAATAGCTGAAAACTGACATCCAAATTATTTTGAAGGGGCTTGTGTTGTTAAACATTTAATTCAAATCATGTATTAAATGTAAGCAGATGCAGAACGTGTTTTTCTTCATGTACCTATCACTTATTTTAGAACTCCTGATCAATCACTATCTCAGGATTATTATTGTTTGCTTTCTTTGTTTAAGCAGGGGGTTTTGGAGTGTAAGAATTACTATGGTTACAGTCTGCATAGTGAAGAACAATATATCGTCCCTGACAGCAAAAATATTTATTAATTTCTGATGTTCTGCCACTTTTATGGATCAGATAAATACAAAGAAATTCTGAAAAATATCAGCAAGATTATAAGTTATTGGAAGGGTTAAAATATTATTCAAGGTATGAAATCTTTCAACAGATGTGAAAATAAAGCCTAGACCTTTTTTCCTAAGTCTATTTTAAGAAGGACTTTTTGTTTAAAAAATAATTGCTTCCAGTATAGATTTATTTTTGCAAGAGATTTAGAAAACAAATGTAAACTTGTGTGACCTCTCCCCAGAGTTTTGAAAATAGTAGTTTATCAATGAAATTATTCAATATTACTGAATGTGATTTTTGCCAACCAAAACAATGTATTAACAAAGCCCTGCTCTTATGGCATATCACAAAAACAAATGAAACACTTATTGATCCATTTTCATGAATTCAACAGAAGTTATATTGAAACAGGCTCACTTTATTGATGCATCTGTCTCACTAACAACTTCTACATGTTTTAAAAAAACTCGTGCTACACAATTCTACAGGGTACCTTACTATTTGAAACATCATTAAAGCACCAATCTTGGACTATGAATGAAGGAAAAAGGGCATTAAATATGAATTAATAATATTTACAGTGTATAGTTAGGTGATCTCTTTTTACATTTGATTTCTCTATTCTACATTTGGTTACTCTAAGTAGATTTGATTTATATTTATATTAGATTAATCTATCAAAAAAGTACAAATTTTGAGGAATTCCTTCTGTTCTGTGGTCTTCCAGATCTCTCTTGAGACTGTTCTTTCAAAGACAGGTTTCAGTTCTGAAAAAGTTTCCCTCACCCTAAGGGACTGCAGGCTTTAACATGTAGGCCAATGGTTTTGCCAAGGGTTCTTATCACTTAGTTTGGAAATAAAACCAGCAAACCCAAAATGATTTATTACCTATATATATATATATATATATATATATATATATATATATATAATTTTTATCTGTATATTAGTCTAGTCATAACACAAAATTAACATGCAAATAGAAGAATTGTAAGAAATTACCTCATATCTGACACCAATAATGTAAGCACCTGATGTGAACAGAATATGGTGGAATCGTAGCAGTCAGGCAGGCAGGCAGGCAGGCAGGGGGAAGCTGATAGGCAGGAGCTGCCTTTCCTGGCTGGATGCGTTGTTTTCTGGCTGGATGCATTATTATCTCTGAGTTCACAGGTGAGAAGATGGCCTCTGCTACCCAGCCTGACACAGAAAACCAGGGAATGCTAGGTCTCAGTAATGATCTGTTCTGCTCATAATAGGCTCAGAAAAGATGGGGTCAGTCTGCACGGTATGAACACAAAGCTCTCAGGTGAGCTTTTCTTTCACTTTTCCTCTTAATTGTTACTTAATGTTATACCAGTCTGTCACATTCCAATATACTGACTTCAGGTGAACTGCTGTGTGGGGGCACATCCAGGATGAGTCTAGGCTACCCTGAGAGGAAAGGTTATGAAGTCCTTCATCAGTTCAACAGTTCAGGATTAGCCACCTAAACCATCTTTGCAAAGAGTGGACAGAGTCTGAGATGGGAGAAGGATGATTTATAGAATAGCAGATTGCTTTAAAACATTAATAAATCTGGAAGTGTGTGTTCTAACTCAGCAATTAATTTTTATTTGCTATTATAATGGAAGTTTAACAATAATGATAAAATCACAATTGTTTATATAAGAGTGTCTGGGGGTTTACAAGGAGTATTCCACATGATAAATCATTAATATGAAACTAAGTATATATCAAGTAAATCCACAGTCCAAGTTGCAATCCAAATCAGTGTTCTAGGAAGTAAATTTGAGCTAAATATGTAAACGAGTTTCATTGTTGTTGCACAAACACAAATGTTGGCAGATATTTTTCTGTGATGACCTGAAGTTAATTCCTTTATAATTGCTATTAAATTAAATAACACACTGAAAAAGCACCCAAATAATTTCTGCTTGAGAAAATATGTTATTTAACCAAATATGAAATTTTCCTTCTATTTTCTGTCTTTGTGTTTTAATTAGACCAAAATAGATTGTGGAAGGGAATTCATCTTCAGAGAAGAAATTGAAGCATTTTTATTTGAAATGGCAGAATCAAGCATTTTGAAGTTTTCATTATCCCCAGTTATTTTTTTTCAATCAAAAGATGTTCTCAATTTTTCCAAATGGTTTGATACATTTTTCTAAAAAGATGATTGTTTTTTAGTCACTTATGTCAGTAAGCTGTATATTGCACACATATTAAATGAAAAATAATGCCTCTATCATCCTGTTGAATGAGAGGAAATGCAGTTTACATACAGTCACTTTCAGATGTGAAACTCAAGCGGCCATGTGTCCTTCAACTCTACCTGGCAATCTTACTGCACATGACAATCATAAGATAGAGGTTGAAAGGTGATTCAAACGCAGAATAAAATTTCTGAATCCCAAAGTGATTTCATCATCCCGGAGTATCACCTATAAACACAGTGCTTTTGAGGGGTAACATCCCAGAACATTCAGTGTTTGAGTTCAGCAATATTGTAGAAAGCAGTGAAGGCAAGGATGGTCAAGTGTTGCAGGAAATGATGATCAAAAGGTGAAAGCAAAAATGTGGAACCTCTCAGTGCCTTATAAAAACGGGGGTGAAGGAGATTCAGCAGCCAGGAGAATGATGTGCTCTGGGACATTTGGATATCGTGACAAGTTCCAGAGAGAGGTTTGCAGAAAAGCAGAAGAGTTTCTTTGCCACTGTGTTAGCAGACCTTGTAGACATAAATCCTTTGAGAAGTAATGCATACCTGAAGCTGGATTTTAGGTACAAATGTTGAATCATAATTATTTGGGGATGTACATATGAGAGACACATTATGCACATGAGGCAAACCAATGTATATCAAGCCAAGCAGCCCCTGTCTGTTTTGGCAAACATTTTTATGTCATTATTTGTGGATTTTAATCTTTTTGACTGAGACATAGTAACAGCTAAATGCAAAGTGTTCTTTTCCATCTGATGGAAGGGAATGCAGTGTGAATGGAGTACTGCAGACATTGGCTTTGAGCATCAGTTTTTTCTTACATTAGTGAGTCATGCACAAATTAAGTAAGCAGAATATGCAAGTGTTCTGTTGTCTTCTGTAGAGCTGAGCCTGCCAGATACCAGTCACCAGATACTAGTACATGATTTCAGGATGGTTATTCATTTTGACTAGGCCCTAGCAGATGATTTACATGTAAAATAATTCATTTCTTTTTCACCCTTCAGCAGAATTAGGTAAAACAGCAATACAATGCAAACACCTGGGAGCTTTCCCAATAGCCCCTATTCTTCCTTCTGTACAGTGTTTTGTTTCTGCTGCAGAGGTGACAGATTGTGTGGTTTTACAATTCAGGATTGTTGCATGTGCTGTACAACATAAGGATCCTGTCTTTCACAGGCTTAATGGTTTGATAGCAAACAATTTTTGAATGCTTCCCAATTATTTAGGAAAATTATTTCTATTGACACTTGTCAATAGACACAAAATCCATGGAAATTAAAATTAATAAAACATGGACAAAAATTAATTTATAATATTACTCCATAAGAATAAAATAACTACCAGTCATGGGAAGAATGAAATCTAACTAGAGCCATGCAGCTTTTTTACACCTTCATTGTAGAACAACTTGACATATCTTTAAGATACAGAAAAGAATGTCAGGCAGGAACTGTGTATCCAAGTCAGCTTGTTCTCTCTGGTGGAGAGCTCCTGTGAAAAAACTCATAGCTCTTATCACTGACTTATTGTAGTTATTGCAATTCTTTATTATTGTAGATTTATCTCACCATGGTCAGATGTCAATTTTCTTGTATGGGTTGGCATGTTTATAAACATAAAACTTTTTGTTTTCAAAAAAGCAAGATATCTTTTGCCTTTAGGATGTAAAGACTGCAATTGGTGAAAGGACAATGCTGTGGGACAGAGTTACTCTTCATCTAATGAATACAAAGGAGATATTTCTACCTCAGGAAGTGAATGTGTGGTCATTATCAGTCACATGAAATATTTTAGTTGCCCTCTGCAGTTGTGACTTCTGGGCTCTCATAAATTAGATGAGATGCTGATGGTGAAATAGACTTATTATATTCCCTGAGTCAAAAGTGCTGTTTTTCCACAGTCATTTTGACCCTGCACTTATCATCTAGTCTTGTTTTAAAATAAATCTTAAGAGTTATTTTTCACTGCTGGTTGATATCCAGCAAATGAAAACTAGTACATGACTTTTATGCAGTGAAAAATGAGAGCTTCCTAGTTTAAAACTAACCTGGTCTCCCGTGAAATTCCACCAGTTGCCAGTCAGCAGGCCTTAGAAACTTTAATGTCTTTATGTGAGGATGAACTCTCATATATGTACAAAAGTGCCAACACTGAGAGCCTTGAGAAGAGCCACACATTTAATGCTGCCCTGCTAGGAATAACCTCTCCTCACACTCTTCAAAGAGTGCTTACATCTGAAAGGTACCTGAGCCCTACTAGGGTTTTTCTGTAATAGCTTCTTGCTGAGTTTTTTCTTGTTGCTTTCTTCACACTCCAGTGAGATGTTGGGCTCTTGGGGAATTTGGAGATTGGATGAGTTTTATGCACACAGTCCTAGGGCAAAAAAATAAGAAAATTACAAATGGCACAGAAATGAAAGTAAATAAAAATTGGTCCCAGTGCCACAAAAAACTCCAGTCCAAATTAAAAACAAACAAACAAACAAACAAACAAGTCCACAAGAAAATTCTTTACCATATCAGGAAAACTGAATGTGGTAAAATAATCTAATTATGACTTGAACAGGACTGTCTTCAGCTCTGATCTCTCTTAAACTTCTAAAACTAACGTTCAAATAGTTTGTTCTCAGATAACAAGAAATGTCTAATTTTTTTTTTTTTTTGACTTTGAGGAGTAGCAGTATTGGCCCAAATTAAGTCTTTCTCTCCTGGGGATGATTTGTGGTTGTATTATTGTGAAAAGTGCAAAATACCTAATCAAAGCTGAGATAGTTTGGGAAAGCAGGATTTGGTTTTGTTTAAATTCTGTTAAACAGCTGTATAGTTAGCTTAATTTTCATTATAGATATTAATCAAATTATACATTTGGTTAGGAAATCCAACACACATGGTATTGCAAATAAAATTTTGGCATTCAGTTCAATGAAGAACTTCATAGTTTACTGTGAAAGACAACTATTTAAAATGCACAGTGAATAAAGCCAACTTCCAGGAGAAATAACAGAAATTCTGCCTGCAAAACAGAATAAAACATATGAAAGAAGCAAGTTGTCTTTGTTACCCACCCAGAATCCACCTTTTCCTCCAGGGCCATGGCCATTACTGCTGCTCAACATGACCTCTTCTCTATAAGTGCACTTTGGTTTCTCCTGATTCACCACACACAGGCAACCTAAAAAGCACAAACAGGATTGTAAGGACATCATAAGGTCTGATGACATGTACCCTCTGCATGAAACTGCTGACATGTTGTCAGGTGTGCAGGATTCTGAAGGAAAAGCGTGGGTGTGTTACCGTGTAGTGCCAGAGACATACCATGGCCTCAAAAACCCCAAGAACTGCTGCACATCAGACATCTACTGCCTCAGCTATGGGCTGCTTGCTTGCCTGGTCACTCAATTGACATTTAATCTGGAACTTCTCTAAGAGAATTAGACACATCTTCATTTCAGTTAATAAAAATTAATTTATAATCCAAATGATCTTTCCCACTGTATGGTTTTAACTAAAATGTGCCAATCTCATCAGTATTAGAGCTTGTCTAGGACTTTCATTGACTCATTCTAAATTCACTGCAGCTCAAAAATCTCACTGCAGTTCAGAACCTCAACAGACTCTTTCTAGCTTTCCTGGGAGTAAGGGCTATGCTTCTAACTCACCCCACTTCTACCACCTCTCCAAAAAGCTTTGATGCTTTTTGGGCTCATGTACAGCATTAGGATAATATAACTCTGGAATTATTCAAAAACATATGCTTATTGCACATGCTAGATATCCTAAATAATCTCATAAATAGCCAGCATATCACAGGATAAAAGAAATAATGATTGATGTAATGATAGTGATAGATATATTTAAGTGCATGGAAGGAGTGGTCAGTTGCATGAGGACCTTCCAAGACATAACCAGAGATCATTATGTATCTGCTAAAATTAAGACAAAAGAACATAAGTGATTTTTCTCTGCTGTGCACTACTCAACTGTTCCAAATATTGCATTCACTAAAAAAAAAATTCTCTACCTTAACAAAGCTTCCATTAAAGGTTAGGTCCTCTACAAAACAGGTTTGAGTTGTGCTAAAGAGAGGTAAATGAGAAAACAGCAGTGGTTTTCACTGAAGTATCAATAGAAATACAGTTTTCTGAGGAATGTTAGAATTGCTGGCAGGTTGTGGAGGTGGTAAGAATACCAGATGTAATGGCTGGAAAAAAAATTCACTAAATAATAATCTCTTTGTGATCTCTAGCAAGTCATTTAGGAATCATACTGGAACAGCTCGTAAAGAATTCCTATGCCAAAATACCTCTCATTTTCAGTGGGAATTAGTGTGTTAAATGTACCTGAGTCACTCACAGATGTAGGACATGTTCTCTGAAATTCCTTAGGGAAGTGAATCCCCAGAGAATTAGAATGGCAAAATTATTAAAGAACTTATTCATAGAATAATGTTGAATGATATTAACCTGCTTCACCAAGGTACAGGAAGACCTTGAATTTTACAGTGGTTAACAGCTTAGAAAAATATATGAATATAAAAGCACAAATGCATGTTTTCTGTGTGACCTAGATGCATACTCTGCCTGGATTCTCTTGATCAGGATTAGAAAGCTCATCCTGCACAGCTGGAAATGCAGGAAAGTAATAGATCCCACCAATTCTGAAAATTGTGGCCAGGCCATTTAGGTTACTTGAGAGAGTGCTGACTTCTTGGAAAATTAGGACTATAAATGCAATTCAGGTGGCCCAGAGGAACTACTGAGGAAAGTGAACAGCTTTTGCCTTGTTTTGTTTACCTCAGAGACCTCATTGTCTGGAAAAAAAGCTGATTCTATTATTCAGTTGATTGTCCCACTGATAATGAGGACAGAAAATTGCTGAAGATTTCTCATGTAGGACTATTCCTTGTGATTAGGTTTTAATACTCCTAACTCAGAAGCAGCTTTCTCAAGTCTAAGAGAAATCAGTATTTAATCACCTGGGACTACTAAGGAGAATGCAGCCCTCGCTGGCTGACAGGAAAGGGTAACACAGAAACATTCTGAGGCTGGTGATAAAGTAGAAGTTATTTCATCTTGTTTTTTGCCCTCTGAAGGAGCACAGATAAGTTCACTGCTACAAGAAATAGGAAATGCCCTCAGGCACTGGGGATCTCAAGAGTGCACGTGTCTCTCTGCCTCTCTCTCACAGCACCAAAGAGAGTAACTCTTTAAAAATCCTGTTTCAGACAAATTACTGAACTCATCCTATAGAGCCAGGAGAGAAATGAATCTGCACTAAATTCCAGGATTAACTGTTGAGGAGGACTTTTACACAAACTGGTGCAGCAGTGAGGTATCAGAGGACTGCACTGTGTGTTCCTGAAGGTCACACCTATTTTTTTTTTTGATTCACAACTAGAACAAAAAAACCCAGACAGGATATGCCATTTTCCTTTCCATCCTCTTCCTCTCCTCTCCAAACCCCCAACATGTACATGCTCAAATATTTCCATAACAGGCAAGTATCTTTTGGTCTAAGCCAATAGTCCAGAAAAGTAGGTGAAGTATTGTTATCAGATAAATCTTTATTCTTTTGATGGTGATTCAGCAAATAGCAGTAAACAGAGGCTGACCAGAAGATTGGAGGTAAGCTGAGGCCATGCTCTCAGCGTTTACATTTTTATTTTGACAATCTGTTCCCTTGAATATTTGACCTCCTTTTGGGCTGCCTTCACCTTCCCCAGCCGGGATGGTGCTCTTGGCCATGGACTGTGAACTAAAGGCTCTCCCTTCATGTGGACCTGAGCGAGCTTGCCAAGCCATGACCTCTGAGGAAAGAGAAATACCTTTACTGAGGGCATCTGTCAGAGTTTGGGTGTGAGCAACACAGCCAGCTGTTCTAGCCTGTCAGGACTTCAGGGATTATCATAAAGCTGATTTTGGGAGACTTAGTGAAAATTAGTATTGGCACCTGGTGCTTCTGGAATTTTCAAGCATCTCCAGCATTAAACAGAGGCTGGCATTTAGGCGTTTGACTATGTATAAATCCTTTGGATCTAATTTTGTGTATGTAATTTATGTTTTGAAGGGAATACAGGTATTATTTGTGGCTTTAAATTCACAAATTAAAATGCACCACAAGAGACATATATCCATGTAAATTGAAACTAATGAAGAGGCTCCTACAAAGCTTAGCAAAGCCAAGCTATGTACCTTAATAGATCTCTGCAATAAAAGAATGCTATAAAATTGAATTAAATTATTAATACAGTGTGCTACTGTATTAAAGTACTGTAGCATGAAATGAACTTTATCCTTTTAGAAAAACAATTGCTATTTAGTGTAATTTCCTATGTGTTAATACTGTAGAAACAAGGAACCATAATCAATTTACAATTATCATCCCAGCAAGATAGATTTTCAGATACCTGTTATTTACTTTGTCCTACTTTCTTTTCAGCCTTGGACTCAAACTGTCAGAACCAGATTTTCCTGTTTCTGCACAAATACTCATTTTTCTTCCACTTCCCTTCTCAAATATATAAAGTAGTTGCAACCTGAAGTCACTGAGTATCATGCTTATCATCAAGCCATGTGAAAGCATAGCAGCTATGTGGTCTAATGCTGGGCCAGAACCTACTGAAATGAGGGAATGGCCTGAAGCTGTGATGGGGGAGGATTAGGTTGGATATTATAAAAGAAAGTTCTTCAGCCAGAGAGTGGCTGGGCACTGGAACAGTCTCCCAAGGGAAATAGTCACAGCACCAAGCCTGACAGGGCTCAAGGAGTGCTCAGACAATGCTCTCAGGCACGTGTGTGACTCCAGGGGATGTCCTGTGCAGGGCCAGAGTTGGACTTGGTGATCCTTGTGGGTCCCTCCCAACTCAGCACATGCTGTGATTCTGTGATATCTGGGGTGAAGAGATGGTGCAAGGAGAAGAGGAAAGCCGCACGTTGCTGGCAGGGTGTCAGTGCTCTACTGAGCTGGGAAGGGAGAAGGCTCCTGGCAGCTCTCTGTGTTGAGGAGCTCCGAGCAGGGCAGGTGCAGCTGTGCAGACACACAGTGCTGGCAATGCTGGCAGACAGTGCCACAGGCTTTCTCCCCTGAAAGCACAGGGAGAGCAAAGGAAGAGGTCAAACAGCACACTGTGACCATCAGAGCCTCGCAGTGGGTGGATTGAATCTACTTCACAAAAAGAGAGAGGATTCTCTGTGGTTGTTGCAGTGTCTTTTCAACACAGAAGGCTCAGAGGAACAATGAAATGCTCTTCTCTGCAAAACCCTGTGCAAAATCTTAATTCGGAAGAGTCTGAGCAATTCAGTACCTGTAGATTCTCCCAGATAAATACTTGCAGTATGTCTGCCATACTGTAAGAATCCTTTTAGGCTTAAAATGATTTTTTGTTTTAAAACAACCAAATATTTGTATTAAAAGGTGAAATAAAATCTTTAATAGAAGATTTAAGTAGTGAAAATCAATAGGCATATGTAAGGAAGTGTTTGGGAGTATCTGAATGGCTGATTAATGCAGCTCTTGACCCATTTAGATCATTTAACCAATAGTAACTCCATGCCACCTCAATTTTATAGCAAACAAAAAAAGGGGAATTAAAAATACTAGAACTAAACCATTGTAAATGACATCAAAACAGTTAAGGGTTAAACAACATCAATAAAAAACGAAAATTTTACTGTCTTATAAGCCAGTTGGCTCTAAACCTGTTGGGTTATTACTCTAAACAAAGCATAGTCATCCAGCCCTTCATAGTACTAAACTAAGTACTAAGAAGCTTGAAGGACATAGGTTTAAATGAAATTTCAAATTATTTCTTTATTTTTATAAGTCTTCAATTTATATAAATTAGTGCATTTTATCTTATACTTGCAATGGACATATCTTATGCATTTACTGCACCTCAGCACTAAATCTGAATAAAATGCTTACAAGGGGTATTTGAAAGAAGTGGTGGTATCTCAGTCATTTACAGTTCTGTAAATATCCTCTGAGGCATCTCAGTAATAACTGGCTTTCATATGTTCTACAGATGCCTGCTATACATTCATTTCAGAAAAGTGCTTAAATGAAATATTTTCCACCATAATGCTTGAAGGAAAGGAAACAGCCTTCTTTAGTTTTCATTGTGCTCAGATTCAATTCATGATGACTGAAACCAGAACAAAAGGGGTGATGACAATCAACAGCAGTTTCTAAAGTTTATAATTTTGTACTAAGACATATTTTTGAGAGAAAAGTTTATGACTAATAACATTTTTGCCTTTCCCTCAAATTTGTTCAAATCCATAAAAAATAAATTTTGTAATGACTTTTTGAACTAAGTTAAAATATTTGCTTCCCCTGCTGAGGGTTAATATTCTGTTTTATTAACCTCTCCGCTCATCTTTTTTTGTAGTTTTAATATACAGGGAAAAAGAAATCAGATAGATAAGGCACAGCAGTGGATAAGAGATTATCAGTGGTCAAGAGAATGGATAGCAAGCAGAAGGTACTCATACAGATGAGAGCTGCAGCCAGTTAGCTGAAACTGATAGTGAGAGATTAATCCAGCTGAGGAAATTAGTTTCTGGTCAGTAGAAAGCAATTGAAATGCTACATATTGCCAGCAGTCTCAGTGGCAAAACTGAAAACCAAGAGCTCTTAGTGCAGGACCTGAGAGATCACATTCCCCAGGTAGCAGAAGCATGTTAGGAGAGCAGCCATGGCAGGAACACAGGTATGAAATGATTTGCTTTGCTCAGAACTCACAGAAATAAAGACATAAGGTGATTTATTTTAAGGATGTGAAAGATTTCAGGAAATAAGAAAGATATGAGAGGTATAAAGTACAATCTTTTGGAGTCAAAGTCATGTTGCAGAGAGACCTTCACGATGCTTCTAGAGTGAAAAAGTAACTCCAGTAGTAATATATCTATGAGAATCTCCAGTTACTAGATATAGACTGAGAAATAAATGAAGCAAATATTCACAGAATCATTTAATCCTGGACATGGCAGTTGAGAGATTAACTAAAAAAAAAATAATTAACATGCAGAAGAGGAAATATTTTAAACTTCATTTCAGCAAGTATGTAAACTACACATGGTGTTAAAAATAACCAGAGCTGCAAGATTGTAAATTAAACAGTAAATGTGTAGAAATAATAAAGTACCTAATTTTGAAATGACAGATTTGGGAGGGAAAAAAGCACAACAAAGAGAAAGAAAAAAATTAAACCAGAAACAAGTTGGGGAAGATGAAGCAAAGTGCTGAGGGACAGGAGTATGACAGAAGCCAAGAATTAATTTCAGTTGAAGGTACTATAAATACTCAGGTTCTAAATCTCAGAAAAAGACAGAGCAGTCCTTGGAGGAAAAAAACCCTACACTTACACCAGGAACACCTTGAGATATATAGATATATATAGCATCTGAAAGGAGAGGGGAAATGGAGGAACGATCAGCAAAGAATGTCAGACAAGAAGTGAAGAAGCACAGGAAAGTGTTAAAACAAGCTTGATCTTTGGGATAGAACATGCAGTCAACAAAATAATGTTGATATTTGAGAGAAGAGCTAGAGCCTGGCTCCTAAGCTGATTTAGTATTTAGCTTCAGTGTTTGTTACAGAGAGTGTTGGTCACTCAGACATACGCATGAACATGGAGATGGAATGTACTTCTGCAAAGCATATGCCAGTTGAGATGGCTGGATAATCCAAGCTTGGAAAAGTTAGTGCAAGATTATGGGGACATCTTTCTGTCTCTTCTCTCCTCTTTTCTTTTCTTTTCTTTTCTTTTCTTTTCTTTTCTTTTTCTTTTCTCCAGTCTATTCATTTGAAGACAGTCACAGTTGTAGAGAAAAGAAAAGGCAGAGAAAAGCTATATAAAGAGAGGGAAAAATTACCTGGAGATTTCCCATCATGTATCCCCTTACAAAGAATTATGAAAAACTTTAAAAAGTCTTGAAGAAGAATATAATCCAACCTGGATAGAAATTAAAAATGGAAGACAATGCAGAATAGTTCTAACAAATTCATAGCATGCCACTCTAATTTAATAAGTGCCTTTGATTAATTTGACTTAACAGAAATAACTGATGGTGAAGAGAGAACAGAGAAATTGTAAGATGGATGAAAAACTCACAAAACATGACAGTTTATTGTCTAAGAGATTTAGTGGAGTTTCTATAAGAGAAATTTGGGACTCAATGTTTTGAAATTTTTTATTAAGGTTCTTACTGAAAAAATGAAAATGTGAGGATGAAATCAAGCAGTATTACAAAATAACTAAATACATTCAGCATGAAGAAGAAAAGATCAATTAAAAAAAAAAAGAGACAGTTCTCTCTGAAGTGCATACAAGGCTGGTGAACACTTGTCTAACAAAGATTGCCAGAAATTCTCAGACTGTCTCTTGACACCAAGTCATTGTGCCTATCTCAATTCAACAAGATGCTTGAGTCCCTTCCATATAATTAATGGCTACTTTGCCAACTTTTTGCTGGCTTCATTGCAAACCAATTCACTCCATACTTAGTCCAAAGGAAATGGTCCAGTTATGCACTTGGCATTGGTATCTGGAGATTAAAAGCTTGTTACATACTTCTGAGAAAATACCTTGCTTTATAGGTGAAGACTCATTCACAAGTTCTGTACCTGACCTTATTAACAACTTCTTGTCATTTTCTACAACCACATTAGCTCAAAACTTATGCATATACCAAGTTTAAAATATGAAAGAGTAATGTTCATTCTTATCAAGGCAGTTACTCTCACTGATACTCGGGAGATGAGGAAATGTATTCATATTCTAAGCTACTCATGTCAGTCCTCACATAACCCTGAGGAACCTTTTCTTCAGGGAGCACAAAGTGTATGTGGCTGTTGCATTCTCACTGCCAAACTCCCTGCTGCTTCCACTTAAGTAGAAAAGTTTTAGCAGTTACTCTGTGCTATGAAATTTACATTGCTTTTGCTACATAACCTTTTCCTGGCTGACAACTGTCTGATTGCTGTACTTGAGATAGTGGGACAGGCTGACCCAATCAAGTCATATGTAGAGCCAGAGTTCAAGGAGGTTTGGGGTTTGTTATCAGAAGAAAGTGTCAGCCAAACTTAGTTCTGCTCCTGTCAGTCAGATCTGCTCCTTACTCAAATTAAAATGAAGTTTCTGGCAGAGACTGCACTGGCCTTACTGGTAGAAAAGACACTCTTTGTGGGAAGATTTAATTCATTAACTATACTTACCAGGATTATGCTGGTTTAGTTCTCTCTCATTTTTTTTCTTTTTCTTTTTGTGTTTGTGTAAAAACAATCAATCAATCTGGATAGTTTATACATTAATAGGTTAGTATAATGGAAGAATTAGAAAAACAGCAATAAATTTTATGTTCAGTGAGACATTAATGTGTCCCAATGTAATTGGAACTGCAGAAGAAAATGAAGTGGTGAAAGGGCCATTCAGATTCTTAGATGTCCTCATGTCCTGAATGTGGGAGTACAGCCTCATGTAATTAAACAAACTTTACTCAGTGAATGAAAAAATATGGAATTAGGTCTTCATACAAACTACCATGTCCTTTAAGTCTCCTGAAACATCAGGCATTATTCCCAAAGGTGAGGCAGGTTAATGAAGGTGGAAACCTCCTGCTCTTCAGGACACCTCTGAAACAGCATGCTCTAAAATGTGTGTTTATGGAATGCTATCTATTTGCAAAATAATAGTGAGAAGCATATGATTATTGGTAAATTCAAGTGAATCAGGGGTGTGTCATCCAGCATCATGCTGTATGTTTCCACTGGAGCTTGGAAAATAGTGGTTCTTTAGCCTGGTTTCTCACTTTCATTTCCAATCCAGGCCCTACTTATTTCAGAGTTCAGGGCAAATATGTTAATCAAAGAGTTAATAATAGTATTTTGCTTTTCATCACCACCTTCCAATGGTAATCAAAGAGTTGCAGAGAATAAATTTCAAACTAAAAACGCAAGACTGTTCCCAACGTGTTGAGCTGGTACAGTGAAAAAACCCAGCAGCTGAATATTTTCACTATTTGACCAAAATGACTAAACAGCAATTAAGTGTTTTTAAATTAGTAACAAATAAAGCAAGATTAAAAGCATGACTATATCTTCCATACCTCATCATATGTTTGTTTTTTTATGTTCCACATGAAATTAGTGATAATTGCACCCTTGTGAAAAGTATTCCACAGAAATGACGGAATTTCCTGATCCTCTACATGCAGAGAGAGTAACATAGAAACTGTTACAGAATTATTAAGGCAAGGTGGTAATAGCCAGAATTTCCACCTTATCAACCCTGCCTGAAGGGCAGAAGTAGCTGGGATGAAGCTGAAAATTTTCTGGCTCTTTCTGGCTGGATTTTTTGTTTGAAATATTTTGTTTTATAAATCAATAACAGTAAGCCCTGAGGACAGGGACCGAAACTCTGGCACTGGTGAGAACATTATTCATCTTCCTCGGCTGGTTGTTCAGCCCACTGGCATACAATCTTACATTGAAAGTGATAGCCATGCCTAACAGCAATGGATGGTAACTTATCTAAAGGCTATATCTATTGGGTCTGTATTATTATATTGCAGGTAAAAGGAGTTTTTCAATTGACTGAAATAAAATGGAGATTTGGCACTGAGTGAGATTACTTATGAGGAGGATAAAGTGACTTTAGGTTTTAAAGCTACATCAGAGATATAGTAAATACATCTTTTATTATTAGATGCTGAAACCCATCCATGTGTATCAAGTCAGTACAAAGCTTTTATACTACTCTCTGTAGTCTAGAGATTCCACTGCTGGAAAAATGTTATAATAATTTTAAAAGATAGATAGGTTATTATAACCTTAATACCTTTCCTTCAAAGGAGAAATCAGCTCTTCCCCCAAAAGAAGTCTTATCAACTCTAAAAAAAGAAGCAAGTGAGGATCTCTTACACCTATCAGTCAGTATGTGAAAGAAAATGTGAATTAATCCTCTGAAAATGCAGTTCTATGTATATCCAGTTCAGTCAATATTCATTGAGTTGTGTTTCTCTTCATTGCTCTTAATCTAGTGCAGAGAAAAAGGGTTAGGAGAGAGAAAAGACTTTCAGAAGGACAGATACTCCTCACAACATACAGTAGAAGGAGGTCTATAGGTGCTGGTTATTCTCTTTCCCTCACTCCTGAAAAAGTCTTACTTTTTGAGCTCTTCAAAACATAAAATTGTCTTTCCTAGTGTGTTCAGAAAACACTTGACATCATCGTATATACCATTATAAAAATGTCCATCATATACAGTTATTCCATGAATGTTGATTATTTCCTCTGACCAACCTGAAAAATTCTTCTAACTCCTTACACTTGTATCTGTCATCTTACATCTATTCATTTGTGTCTGACAAAGCTAAATGTGCTCTGCTCTTTTCATCTTTCCTTTAGCATCTTTTTGTAGTCTTTTATGTCCCTCCCTGTGCTCTCTTAGATGTGTCAACATTAGTGCTCACAGAAAAAGGGAAGACTTCAGGATGATCTAATAGATAGTTCTAAACCAGGAATTGGTTTGACAAAGTAACACAAGCTAGCCTGCACAGCCTGGCATACTGTGCCCAGTGAGGCAAATGGCAGAAATCATCTTAGGAGACAGCCAGGCAATTCTATGTTGAGAGAAAATTGAAGGAGACAGCGACATATCAGAGAGTAAAGGGAAAGATAAGCTTAAGAGGGACAGACTCTTTGGGACAAGTTGGCTTTCCTTGTGTAAATAATTCTTAAGCTTCTGCAAGACATCTAACTTCAGCAGCTGATGTTTTATGTTACACTGAGGCAAAAAAGTTTGCTAATTAAATAAAATATTATTTCATTTTAAAGGAGCACAGAGTTGTTTCAGGAGTTCAGGGCAGGTTAAATGTGACACATCTGAGATTTAATATTTGAAAAACTAGCTTTTCTAGCTAGAGATTCTGCAGATTTAATGTCCTTGATAAATCACTGTCATTGCTACAATGGGACTGACATAACAGGTACAGTAATAGAAGCCCAAAGGAAACACAACATGCTGAAGATGAATGATATGAAACAATACTTTAATGGAAAGCAACTTGGACAGAAATGCCTTGAGCTGCTATGTTTTTTATCACACTTTTTAAAATGTTGTATTGATTCTGCAATAATTTTGAAACTGGTATGTATGTGTATGAATACACTGTAAGAATTTAGAAATACAGGTGTATCTGGTATATACAGCATACATTAGTGAAGGTAACTTTGCTTTTTTTGCCTGAAACAATGCAAAATATGTGAAAATAAAGTACTAAAGGCTGGATGAGTTTTAAGCCCTGTATAGATTTGGATATTTCTGCAACACCCATCAAATTTTAAGTACAGTAATGTAGATTACAAGCGAAAGCTAGGAACAATATTATGGTATGGATTATGGAATGAATTTTTTGAAGAACTTTTGCATTTGAGTAAATGTCTGTGTTTGCACTTGGGCAAAGCTTAGTTTCCAGAAAACCATCAGAGGCAGAATTTCGGGGAGGTATTTGCACCACTTTGAAAATTAAACTCTAAAACTAAAATCTTATAACCTTTGCCCAGACATTATCATTGGTGTTTCCTGCAAGAAATAGGAAACCACCTCGAATTCGCGAGTTATGACTAGTAATTTTCTCAGCACAGCTGGCATTGTACAGCACTGCAGCATGTCATGCACAGAAAAACAGTGATGCACTCACTGACAAAGAAGTAAAGGTAATGTGATCAAAAGAAGTAAGGTATGTGATCAAAAGTCCATCTTAGGAAGCATGGGGTGGGTTAGGGAAAGAAATGGCAGAGCAAAACTGAGAAAAACTCAATTGATAAGTGGGTTGAGATTAAGAGTTTAATACATGAAGGGAAGGACAAAAAGAACTGTAGTGATACAAAAGCAATCACTCAGCTCCTCTCAGAAGCAGATCAGTGCCCAGTCAGTCTCTGGACAGCATCCAGACTTGGAAAGTCTGCCCCACCACTTCTAATAATGCATATGATGTTATGTGGCATGGAGCAAGCCTTTGGTCAGCTCAGGACAGCTGTTCTGACTATGTCCACTACCAGTCTCCTCGTGTGGGGGGCAGAGTGTAAGACAGAGAAAGCCTTGACACTGTGCAAGTCCTGTTCAGCAACAGTTCCAACATCAGTGTGTGAACTTCAGCATTTTAGTCACAAATCAAAACCACAGGAGCACAGAGACTGCTATAAAGAAAGCTAACTCCATCCCCACCAGACCAAGCCCAGTGAGTAAAAGCATTATGGTCTGAAACTTAATTTTAGTCTTTGTCTCTGCTTGTCAGGGAGTTATTTGTAATGTGGTGCGATCCTGCTGCCTTTTGAGTAAGTGCAAGTAGATCCTGGATTACAGTAAAAGTAGAACTAGATATTTATTGTATTTTGGAAATCTGGGTACAATATTCAAGCCATACCTGATTAAATGCCTTTGAAGCTGAATAAAGTATGAAAGTTAATTAAACTAAAAGGATGGGATTTATGGAACATTACTGGTGTGGTCTTCATGCTTCTCTAAAGTCCAGATTCAAGTCCAAGGATCTGAAACCTCTTTGTCAAGATAATGCTTCATTTTGGCAATTCTATTCAAAGCTGGAATGATTTTTTATCTTCCAGCACACCTAAACCTCTACAATATTGATCAACATTGAAACAATAATATATTAAATTGTCACATAGCCATTCACTGAAGTATTTGTATAAATGAAATTTTAAGCTATACGATTCCCCAAGCAGTAGCTCACACCAGCACTTACTTTACTTCCTAGGACTGAAAACAATTCAGGTGAAAAAACAAACAAATCAAACCCCTATCACTATATCATTTTTCATGCATTTTCCTTTCACCAAAGTTTCATCTATCATATATAACAAGACTCTTTAAAGTGGATGCTGTTTGCCTATACTTGAAATATGCTAATCTTTTTTCCTGTGCAGGTAGACTTCATTCATGGTCAGCATTTATTGCCAGTTTCAGTTGCCCAAGCAGTAGTGCCTGAGTCATCCCCATCCAATTTCTTATCTCCTTTCCTTCCAGCAATTCTTTTTTCTGAAGACTCTGAAGATCCTTGTCAGGAGTGAATAAACAGGTGTTGTTTTAATTTTATTAAATAAAACAGCTGTGGTTTTTGCCTTCTAACCTGTGTCAGCTGCACCTCTTGAATTAAATTTTATCCCTCAAATGGATAAAAGATTAAAAAAACCTCACTGCAATTTGAAAAATTTTGTAAAGTTTGCATCATTGCAAGAAAAGGGAAGTTGTAGTGTCACTATAGGACACAAGAAAACACGACGCAGACACGCTGTTGCTCTCAAGGCAGGAAAAAAGGGGAGTTTATTTTCTGACTCCAATTTATAGATTTCCAAAGGTGACAGTGGATTGGAGGGAGAAAGTGCCACCTCCCCAAGGACACTGGACAAACCAACAGTCCATCAAGTTTCTTCTCTTCCATAAAAGAATGAAAAACAATAAGTTGTTTACAGAAAGTGTGTGAGAAAGTTTGATACAAGAATGCAAACATCAGAATGTAGCTATGACATTTTATTAGAAATCCTTTCCTAGGATTTTTCCCCTCCTGAGGAGCTGGAAGCCCCAGGAAAGAAATGTAAACAATAACTATCTGCTGCTGTGGAATGCAACAGGTGCATCTTCCATTGGTCCATGTGGATTGTTTTCCATTGATGACCAATCACAGCCACCTGTGCCAAGGCTGTAAGCAGTCACGGGATTTTGTTGTGCATTCTGTTCTATTCTTCTTCTTTGTAACCTTCTGATCTCTCCATTCTCTCTGTTCTTTTAGTATAGTTTTTATGTAGTATTTTAGTATAATATATAAGATAATAAATCAACCTTCTGAAATAGAGTCAAACCTTGTGACTCCACACACAGAGAGTTCACCACAACATCAGAAGGCTTAGAAAATCTTCAAAAATCGGGGAGACATTGTAGTGTTTTCCTTTCTTGTATGATTCAGAGAGTAGTGAAAATTGCAGGTAAACATTCTTATTGGTGCAATGTCACTGGAGGTAATTTCTTTTGCAAGATTATGTCCTTCTGTGGCATTCTACCCAACAACCTCAGCCACCACTTTTCTAAGAGGTAATTAAATGCAATATATCCTTTCACAGCCCATACACCCGTTCTAAACTCAAGTCAACACAAACCAAAGTAACTTAATAGTTAATACATATTCCATTCAAAACATCAAACATCATAAATGCTGGTGGCAGAAAGAGCGTAAATTTGGATCTAATACTCAGTAAGAAGTAGCAACTTAAAAAATGATAATATAATTTTGGTTTGTGGAGAAAAATCTCTCTGAACATGTTAGCTATGTCACTGCTGAAAACATGTGCAGCATAAATCCTGCAATGGCTCTGTAATTGTGGTAATGAGTGCCAAACTGGGAAACAATTTTACCTAATGGAAATGAAAACAAATAATAACTAATTGATCCAAGGGCATTCCCATGTCATTGAATATCTGGTCAAGTTTGTATGCAACAAACATCTTCCCCAAACTGAAAATAAGACTGGATCCACAACAGAATTGCTTTCCTCAGTTCTAGGTACATATATAGTCAGCCTGGGTTTTTTGTCACAACAGATGCATTGGATTAGTAATTTTCAATATTTATCACCAAAATAAATCAGAATTAACTGAAGAATATAGTTGGTTGAATTTACACCTAGATATTGACATAATCACTGTCTCTCAAAATTCACAAGGCTGATGTACACAGGCAAATAGAAGTAACTGTTTTTGCACAGTCATCTACCATATTTTTCTATGATTAAAATTCATTACAGAATTTGAACATCACACTCTTTGCAGGATGCTTTTACATTTTATGTATGCAGCTATAATCACTGGCAATGTCAGCTGGCACTTGTCAGAAAAGCCATGTTCTTAGTAATAGCATTTCTGTCTTTTGGGAAGGTTTCTGATTTTTGTTTTCTTAGTTGAAGGGATATTTTTAGAACAGAAGATTAAAAGGAGCATAAAAATCCTGAACCATCAGTATAGTACAGCTTATACAATTCATAGGTACTATCATATTTTGCTTTTCCAGGAATTGCCAATTAGCAGAAACAGTTATCTCCTGTGAAACTTACCGATCATCTTCATTATATTCTTCAAACAGGTAATGATCTTTTTTATAAGATTAGGACTTGTATTTACTCATATAGGCTGTTACCCTAGGTAGAAACTGCCATGCAAAAGAAATGCTGATGGCATTCCTTATAGCAGGATAATGAAGGAAGTCAGACATTACTTGAAAAATATTAGGGCACAGTAGCTCTTTTAGTTTAAATGAGAATTGCATAATGGCTGTCACTGTAAATACCGCTGTGATTTGGGTAAACATTAAATAAATCACACAGTGCTATGCATGGCTCCAGACTTGCTCCAGCCTTTATCACAAAAAGTACTCTCATTTGTGCCTGCATACTCTGCTCATGACCAAGACCAGCTTTGCAAAACAGAATGTAAATAAAGGTAGGGCTAGAAATATGAGATTTACTAGAAAATTAAGTGAAAAAACTTATATATAAGTGATATACATGGGAGAATTATATTTCTGATGATGTGCTCTTCCTTTGAACCTTGTCCCTAGGTTCATCCTGGAGATAGGGATTCTTTGTGGTGTTCTACCAGGAGCAGTACCAACCCAGCTCCAGAGCAGCACCTCTCCCACTTGCAAAGTCCTGATGATGTGTGGTGTCTTGCACCCATCTTGGATTTCAGTCTAGGCTCACCCCAAATCTGCATGCCTGTACTCACTGAATCCAAGGGAAGCAGAAAGACAGGAGCACGTATCTCTAGGTGCAGGGTGCTATTTCTGTGGGGGGCAGTATTCCTTAAGTTTACCCCATGACAGAGTGGAAGTCACACAACACAGTGGAAATCACAGATTTTGCAAAGGCAGGATACAGCCTTTATGAAAGGTGGTTTCTCCTTGGCTCCTGTCAACCCTCCAGCTCAGAAAGAACAAGGATGCCTTAGTTGTCAAGGTGGCAGGTTCTTTCTGCTATAAAGGAAGATGTTTTGTGCCTGGGTCCTTCTGAACTGGGACTTAAAACATTTTGAAAGCTTGAATTACATCTCAGAAGATATTTCTTCATTCAAGCAGATCACAAAAGGAAGCAGGAAGAAAGTTCTTGGAAGAAATTTTTTTGGATGCCTGAACGGATGAAAGAGCTACATCCCAAGCAGGCAACAGGATACATTAGATGCTTTCTCCTTCTCGGGCCACATGCTGGCACAACAACCAGCACACATCATCTTGAGAAGTGATGGAATTTCTAATAAAACAGTTTTCTCTGTACTTCTTGTTCTCTCCACATTTTCAGAAGGTAAATTACTTCAATTTTTTTCAGTCTGGCTCATTGTTTGCTTTCTCACTTCTCTCAGAGCTAGCTAGAGACTATCCAGGAACATTTCCAATGTGCCCACAACCTCCTGTTGACTCTCAGTTGCATAGTTCCTTCCTAATGACATTTACCTATATAGAAACTGGTATAGTATTGACTTTAAGGCTATTTCCCCACTCTTTCATCCTAGGATGAAAAGTTCAGCTTTTAAGGAAGATTGTTGACTAGGCTATCCTTGAAGGTAGAAAGTCCTTCTTACTGCACATTTCTACATTTTTACTTGCCTCTAACTGTTTCTCTCCACCTTGACCCCGATATTAAATCAAAATGACTAAATGTGTAATGCAATTCATCAGATCACTGACATGCTTTGTATTTGCCATACAAGCATGACATTCAGTCATGACAGTGATCTTAGACTGGAATGATTTTAGAAAAGATATTTGGAATCTTTGACCTATAGACTATAAAACTGCAAAACATTGGCACTGGTTTGGTTTGCTTTCCATTGTAAAGCCCTTGTAGTATCTTAGATGCTGTTAAAATAATTGCACATCATGTCCTGGCTCTCTTCTGCTCTTAGGCCAGAGTATTTAATTTTCATATAAATAATAAAACCAAAATACAAATATAGATATAGATATATTTCATCATTGCTTTAACTTTGGAATTTCGTATACTGCACAGTTTAGAGAAAAGCATAAAATATTTCTGTTATATTTGACATCTTCTGTGTCTGCCCATATCCAGACACCAGCTATTCCTATTTGCTCTAAAAAAATAATCTAAAGAATTAAATATAATAAATTCTTACCTCTCTTTCCCTTAAAAAATGAATGTGAGCTGTATTTCAATGTGTATGAGAGAACAAAGATTGACTGTCCCCTCAAGGCATTTGGTAAGATAAGAAATAGCCTTAAGGCAATATTGTGACTTTTGCAACTATTGCTGTTTTGGAGATGTAGGGTAACGAAGCCCATTCCTTCAGTTTTAGCTGCCAGAGGCAATCTGCCCACAGAGGACAGAGCTTATGTTTCACATTTCTTGTCTTTCATGGATAACACTAGAAGTAAGAATTATTTGACACATTAAAGGAAATCTCATAAAAATCTCAATAGCCTCATAATTTGAAAATTTTTTTTAATAGGCAAGAAATATTAATTTAATTACTTAAATATTGAGACATAAGGCTGTTTTCAAATTTGTTACAGAAAGGAGGATGCAATACGCTCTAATTCCACCACACCGACTGGGTTATGGGGAAAATGAGGTGGACTCAGTAGTACCATGAGCTCTGCAGATGTAAAACTGCCATTAAAAAAAAAAGAAACCCTTACCAAGGAGCTAACCTTTGGGAAAAGTATAAAGAATTACTGTCTACTAGGGAAGTATTTCAAGGTTAGATCCCACAGCACTCTCAAAGAAGATCCTGCTGTAAGGCAATTATGAGCCTGGAACATGACCAAATCCTACGCTGCATAGAGTGTACATGGAAATTAAAATAGCTGGGATAAAAATTTGAGTTAATCTTATTGTACTAATCTGAAAGATGAAGAGTCAAGTACTTTGAAATATAAAAATACATTGGGACTGAAATAAAAATCTGTAACTACAAAGTATAAAAGTTCTTTCTTATTCTGCTAGCAAATGCATTCCAATATGTTAGCATTTTCAGCTGAACCCAAAATCATGAGGGAATTCACTGAAAAGAATTATTCTCAGGGTTGAAAACATGGAGTAAGATTGCACCTAGAACACAACATTAACCATTACAGGCTCTCTGGGCAAACTATGTATTTCTGAGACTATGAGACACATTGAAAGTGACGTGGTATCGAATTCTTTCTCTGCAGAACTGTGACCCCTCTGTAGTGGGAAACTGGCCCAATGTTTTCAGAGAATGAGTAACAAAAGAGCATAACTCTCTCTACAGGGCTTATTAGTCACTTGCCACTAGTTTCCTCCCTGACAAACACAGCACTGTGTAGTTTGGGTGTATCCTGCTAATTACTTTTCTCTTTTACTCATTCTTCCAAGACTTAAAATAAGCCCAAGTGAGATTAAGTGGGTCAATAAATTCCCAAATATTCACTGAAGCAGGAAATGTAATCTCATGGAATCCTGATTGCTCTAGAGACTTCTAAAAAAGAGTGGATGCTGTGCATACCTGTTGAGACTGTAAGACACAAAGGCAAGAAGAATTTGCTTGCATCTCACTCATCAGTATTTGTTCCTTGTTTTTTATTGCTGGTGTATAAATGTGACAATAGCATGAAATCTTTCTGAAGACACAGATAATCATTAGAACTTATATTCCAACAGATTCATATAATATTGCAGACAAGGCACAATGTTCTAGTATTAGTTATGTCACAGCTTAATGAATTTGACATAGAGCAAACATCCTTTCCTTTCAGGAACACCAAAAAAGTATAAGTCTTAAAAATACTGGCTACCTGCTTTGTCATGATGAGAAGACCAACTGTGATGCACTCTAAATTACTGGAAGCACTTGATTAGGCAATGATGATTTCAAATACTGAGTTTAAATATATTCTGGACAAAAACAGCGGTCCAAATTTGACTTAAGCTGTTGTCTGCTGGCTAAGTTTAGCTATGAAAAAAGGAAACTTAATAAGCTTACCTTACAGTAAAATAGAATTTCAGCATAAAGACTCAGAAGGGCTATTGTTCAGTTAGTGTCTCATGAGAGGCACAATCAAGAAGAATCTCTGTACTCTTTCCAAAGGCACCTGAGTTTGCATCATGGTTGTGTGCATATTTGTCCATAACTATACATAACGCAGGCATTTGTGTGACAGGTTGTCAGTCTGCAATAAATTGACTCACATAATCCCAACACAGTATTTTGCAACCCAGTATCACTAGGGATTAAAGAACAGAAGTCTGTGCATGTGGAACTTCTGAATACCTGCAGCAATGTGGGACTGGCTACAGCAGTCTCCATTTCTGCAAGGAGTCTGTCTGTCTCCCTGTCTAATGTATTCCCACGATTTAAACTGCAGTTCCTGCTTCAGCAGCCCTCAACAGTTACAACAGCAAGTACACCCACTTCTGATTTTATGCTACTGTTTTTATATCATCCATCTTTTAGTCATCTTTTTCAACTGGAATTATTTCTGCAGCTATCTCAAGAGTCCCCTTCCCTTCCCTTCCCTTCCCTTCCCTTCCCTTCCCTTCCCTTCCCTTCCCTTCCCTTCCCATTATTTTCTCAATTTCACATAAATATAATGCAATGCATTTTGTTGAACTTAGGATACAACATAATAATATCTTAGTTTGTGCTAACAAAAAAGAAAGTCAAAACCATAATTGGATAAAAATTCTCACACTGTCAGAATTTTGACATTTGGGGCACTATTTTTTGTCCGTTTGGTAATGCAAAGTGCTGCTTTCTGTTCACAGTGGTAAATTTAAAATTATCTCATTTGCTACTGTCTGTTTGAACCTTTCATTTCTCACCTTTCATGTCAATCAGGGAATGAAGAAAGGGAAATAACTTCTTGGTGATTGGACACACATAGCTTTAATCATCTGTCAGCTCCTGTAAAGAACAGCCAAAGACTTAGTTCAAAAACTATAACCAAAGTGCCTAAAGCCAGCCAGGTTTCTCTGATTGCTTGATTTAATAATAATAAAAAAAAAAAATTAAAAAAAAATATTAAAAGTGAAAGTAAAGTACAAAAATTAAATACATCAAGGATCGTTATAATGATCATTATAAAGATTATCTCTAACCTAATGGTTAATTAGACTTTGAAGAACATAATGTGTGCAGAAATCTGATTAAATGGAGACTATAACAAATTATTTCCTGTACCTGGGGTTTTTGAATGTAGATACCATCGGCACCATAAACTGGATTCTCACACTGGATACCCTGCTTTGAGGCCACCTGAGACCACCCATTTCCATCTTCCTACCACCAGTCTAGCACAAGAATTAACAATTAACAGCTTGACAGAGATTAAACAGAAAGAGTGTTTCTGAGTACTCACTGTTGTTAACTCCATAAATATCTCTCTTTAAAACACGGCCAGGAACCAGATGAAGGAGTGGTCACCTGCCATGCCTTGCTGCTGACATTTCCTGGCTGTTCTTGGATTTTGTCTTCTTGCTTGCTCCATCCTGCCTGCAGAGCTCAGCCAGTGCTGGTGACAACAGGGTGAGTCAGGGGAGCAGTTTTTCTCTGTTGCCAAGCTATTGACAGCAGTAGCTTATTTTAGTTTGGCAGTTCCTTCCCTTCTTAACGCCTTTTTTCTTCTCTTGTTTATGCAACATTTACTTCCTTTTCAGATTCTATAAATATTTGCTCATATTATTGTTTACATTGTTTTTTGTGCCAAGTGTTTACAAAGTTAGATTTGTTGCCTGTTTTTAGTCTAAAATATCAGTGTCATTGTTAAATGAATTAAAATAATTTTCCTAAGGGACCTATGATTTTTTAAAAGTTTTCCATTCATGCTAGAAAATGAATTTCAAGTCAAAAGGCAATTAAATGAATCCTGACAATGTGATTAAACATTTTTCTTTAATGGGTAAATCCCAAGGAATTTGATGAGAAGAAAATAAAGGTACTTATGAATTGCAGCTCCATTCTCGTTACAGAATAAAAAGAATGCAAATTAAGAGGCAGATGCAGTCAGGAGCAAAACATCTCACAACATCATCAGAAGAGAAATTTATCTTCATTCTTCAAGTACATTCATAGCTTTTCCCCCATTACTTTACTGTCCCTCCATGGATCAGTGGAAACATTAGAACTGATTTCTCCTCTTGAGGCATTGACAGAAGAGAGATGCAATCCTGATGATATCAGTGATTGACAAAACACAAAAACCATGGAATTATGGTAAAGATAGGGCCAAGTGCTCTTTTGTGTGCAAGTTCCCAAGGTCCCTTACAAATGATGCATGTAGACATTGTCTGTCAAAAAAGAGACCTTCAGAACCTAGCAGAATTTAATAAGACAATGTAATGATTCCATGGGATGCAGGCAAAGCAAAGCAGATGCAGTTTCTTCAGTCAGAATATTTACATGCTTAGAAAATAAACATCTGCAAAGTTTTTATTTACTTTAAAAGGTTCAAAGGGTGAAATGACTGGCAGAATGTAGTTGAGGCTCATTGTATTTTTATTATTTCAGAGCAATCAGGAGGGCAAATTCCAGATCCCTAGAAGTTTATTGTAAACACCTAGGCATAAATATTTTCAAATACATCAAAACGTGCTCACACACCTCAGGCACTGATTTTTATGGCACTCTGAGGAAAGAGGAAGAACACTGCAGCTCTTTCCCCAGCAGCTGCATTCACTTACACACTGCATATCACCAATCCTGACTGAGTGCAACCACAATATTAATAGGTAAAAATAAATGTGAAACAAAACATTTTGTGTGAGGGGGAAAATCCATAGTCAGTGATGTTTCATTGTATTATTTGGGAAAAAAAAATGTATCAAGGCAAAGTAGAGAAGTTGGTGCTGTGTAAACAGTGATCAGAAGAGAGAAAGGTCCAAAGGCACAGACTCCCAGTAACAGAGTTCCACCACATCAAACTCTACCAAACAATTATGCAGATTATTACTTTACAAACATATTAATAAGGCAACAAACACATACACTATTCCACATGCTATCAGCATGTGAAGAGATTTTTAGAATCAAATTTTATGAACCTTTAAACTCTTCAAGATTCTCTATGAAATGATCAGCAATTTTTCTCAAAGTTAACACAGAATGGAAGAAGGAAGTTTATTCCCAACAGTAATATACATTTTATAAATGTGTTGCTTAACTAAGAATAAAAATTATCAACAAGCAATTAAGGAAACATAAAAAACACATAAATTATCAAAATCTATTCACAATTTACACGTAATTTCCTTGAAATATATGCACAAATTGTGATTCTGTCTAGCAGTCAAATTTTGCAACTTTGATTTTTTCTATAAAATATTTATGTGTAATTGCAAATGGTGGATAATTTTACCAATCATTACTGCTTATTAGACACAGTTCAGTAACACTGCCACTGAATTCTGTAGATTTGATACAATTCTAAGATACTGATTAGACTCCAGCAGTTAATGACATTTAATATGGAGGGGGTTAAATTTATTTGGTTTATTTTATCTTGTTTATTTTATTTTACTTCTTTTCACTTTCATGTCTTTTCAATTCTATTATTCTATTCTATTCTATTCTCTGCTTTATTTTATTGATTTAACTGATCAATAGTTCCAAGTAGGCTCAGATTTTGGCATCTAAACCCTTTCATTTTCCTTGGCCATATTACATGTTACCAGTTAAATGGACAAACCACAACTGTGACTTGCCCACTTCTCTAGGATAGGTGTTGCTATTTTCATTAATTTTCTTGATGTTCAGAGAAAGAGCTAAAATCTTTCATTCCTTTAGACAGCTTCAGGGCCTACCTTTCCTCAAGAATCAATGAAGTTTGTAGGATACAGGAAGTGCAGCAAGGTCTTTAGTATTATTTAATTGTTTATTTCATTAAGCTGAAATGTTTGGAGTTTAGTAAACTGCTCCGCAGAGAATTTCCTATGCTTTCTGAGAGCAAGCTCCCCCATTCTGGATAGACACACTTGGAGCTGTCTCCAGAGGCAGAAAACACTGCAGGTAAGATGGGGAGAGATGGGGAAGACATGGTCACTCCTCCAGAAGCCCTCCAGACAGAGGAGCTGTGACAGTGGTGTGCAAAAAAGGATGTGCTCCAGGTACCCTCAGCGGTGATGTGCTCCCTCTTTTCCTTGTCCCTCCATGTGTCAGCTGGGCCTGGTGGGGTGGCTGCTCTTTGATCCCTGAGATGGGTCCAGATAATGGTGTCTATGCCTGGTGCAGGCCAGGAAGCACTGATGGGAAAGGGAGGGGATGCCTAGTGGAGTGGCTACCCAGATTTGTGCTAAATCCCTGCAGGGACTCAAGGGCTTTTTCAGGAGTTAGAGGATATCCACCTGTGTGGTTCTGCCAAGACCAATACAACTACAGGATGTCACTGACAGCTTCATGCCTCTCAGAAAATGAACTTGCATTATTTTTATTTATTTATAATTTTATTTTTATTCTCACAAGTTTTTCATTTCATTGCAATTAGAAAAAGGATGCAGGGGTTTAAGATTTGGAGCTGCAAGGATAGTAATGTTCTTTAAAGTTGTTAGCATTTCCTCTTAATCATTTTCCCTGTTAGCATAAAGAGAAGGAAATGGATTCAGCCCCAGTACTGCTCAATAGTGTAACTACATCTCTCATCCTGGCAGCTTGCACCAGTACAACATACCTCATGAACAGTTACTTTGATGGACTGTACCCCTGTGACATTGGACAAGAGCAGTAATGGCAGGCACTAAGTCCATCAAAAGGATTCCCACTGAAAAAGCTGCAGACCTTGTCAGAAGGTAACCTATGTGTGACGGCATGACCATTAATTTTTCTCTTTTGTAATTTTTTTTCCTCTTCGTTAGCAGATTAGTCTTAATTAAACACTAGCTGTTAGATCAAAGGCAGCTAGATCAAAGAAGGAAAAAGCCCAATACATTTATGCTAAAGTACTTGGCATGATACTTTCTGAAAAAGCACGTGAAAAGTGTTATCTGACCATACACTTGTAGCCAGAGCCTGAGAAATGGGAGCCTCATCTTTATAGCTAGAGTCCTGCAGACTATCTGAGTTTTTTTTCAAGTCATACAAACACCCCTTCCAGGACTGACTCAGATAAAAGTATCCACTTATTGGCAATCAACCTGGAAGTAGTGCCCAGCTTCAACAATAAATACAAAATAATCTTGGACACACTACAAATAAGCATTACTAGTTTAGGAAGCAAGTGAATTCGAAGATGATTAAGTGGAAATCTGCTCAAAGTTTTAAGAAGGATTTGACAAGAGAAGCAATTTTTCTTTGAGCTTGTATTCAGCTTTGAATCTCACTAGAACAGAGTTTTCATTTCACAGGCAGTCACTCACTGCACACCCAAGCTTTAAAATTTAATGAATGCATCCTTTGCAGGAGATGCTGGCAATAGCTCAGATATATTAGTAAGTGCAATGATGTCAATCAAAAAAGGAAAAAAGAGGCGCAAGCAGTATCTTTCATTATTATGTTCATATTGATAGTTTCAAAGCTTCTGTGTTTTGAATTCTGGAACTGTTCTCTACTTTGAACAAAATATAACCATAAAAAAAAGAAGCATATTAATTAATACTATATAATTAGGAAGATAATAGATCTATCTAATTATACAACAGTATATTAATGAATATACATATTTTAAGGAAAGCAGTTTTGAATTAACATAGCTGATGCTAATTTTAATTTAGCTACTCTAAAAGGTAGCCACACTCACACATGTAACAAGTTCAGCTTCTGTTAGGGTTCCAATTAATGCCTATACTTGCACCACTAGGGTTTACAAGCACGCTGGGGGCAAGGCCAGGGGTAACCTCATGAATAAAGTACAGCTGAAGGAAATGGGCTCAGCTGCTGGGAATAAAAGAGCAGGAGGAGGCACCTAAAGCTTTGCAGAGAGCAAAAAAGCTGGAGAGAGGTGGGTGGTGTGGATTCTGTGAGCAATGGTGTTGTGTGACAGAAGCTGGCCTCACTGTTGGAGAGGCTCTTCTGGAGGGCAGAGGCTGCCCCAGGCACAGCTGAGGGACTTCAGCCCACAGGTAGGATGGTGCTGGTATGTCGCTTTCTGAAATTTGCTGGTATATGAACATGCATGTAAATGTTTGTTATAACTTTATCAAAGCCCTCCTTGCATATCCTGCTGGCTCAGACCTTTTTGTGTTATGCTGGGTACCAGCAAGACAAAAGACAAGTCTCCTTGTCAGAATTGCTGTACAGGACACGTGAAGCCATTTCAAGTGCTGTGTCTATCTGAGATTCCTGATTTTCTTGATCAGAGATATCTGAAATTGAGTTGTTTCTATTCTATCCTTGAAGTTAGGATGACAGAGGCCATGCAGTTTTTAAAGGCAGAGTTTTATGAAGGTACTCTGTGTGGAGCTGTGACGAAAATGGACCAATACATGACTCATTTAGCACAGAGTTCTCTTTCCCACTGTATCCTTGCTCAATGGATGATTTTTTTAGATCCCACGAAACTGTGCTCTTCTTGTACAGCATGAGCTCTAACATATGTGGGTTTTAGGTATGAATCTTCTCTCTGCTGCCTCTTAAGAGTGCTGTAAATGTCAGTCTGTGCTGTGGATACCCGGCTCCCTTTGCCTCTCCTTGGCCTGCTGCCTGACTGTGCCAGCAGAGGAGGTGCAGCACCCTTGGAGAGTGAGCCACGTCCTTCACTCCTGGCCTTGTGTCTGGCTGGGAGCAAAGCAGCCCAGCCTGTACCTTCCATCACAACACCTGTGACATGCAACTACGTGCAGCTGGAGGAGGAAATCAGTATACACATGCATTGGGGTTTTTCTATTTTTGTTTTCATCCGCTGTATTTGCTTAGATTCCAGTTACCCTTACCATCTTCTGGAGCTCTCATCTGCTTGCAAACACTGAAAATTCATGACGTGTGATTATAATTGGAAATTTCCCATGGTTTTATATTTTATGTTTCCTGATCAATTTTCCTATTATCGTCCTGTGTTGAAACTAATAACTGCAATGGAAAGTATAGGAGACATAACTTGTAAATACAAAGTTGCTTTATATTATGAGACTTGCAAGTTTGATTTAATTTCTTTATCAGAAGCACTAAGTGCTCTTGTTTTTTCCATGACACTTTTTATCAGGGCTTTGAAGATGATAGTGATAATTAGCACAAATGTGTGCTTGCTGGTAGCATACATGAAGAACTCAGCCCAGCAGTCTTCTAAACTAAGCAAATTGGAAACCAATCAATTATTTCTAAGTAGGAAGGCAACTACTTTACATAAGAAAAGATTAATGTAAAATGTAATTGTTGCTTTTATAAGCCAGGATTATTCATTATTTTGTATCTCATAAAGCTGTAATCCTAATTACATAGAAGGCTGCATGTCAGATCCACGAGCCAAATTACTCCTACGGTTGTTCTGATAAACTCAAATCACACACAGCATCCTCTCTGCAGAGAATTTGTGCTGAATGAGCTCTTCCCAGATATTTCCTATCATCAGTACTGTGTCAAAACTTAATTTTGTGTTCTGCCTTTTAAAAATAGTGCAGTTGGGTTCTTTGTGCATGTTTTAGCACTGAGCACTGAATGCCAGCAGTTCCTCACATCATACATACATACACAGAACAGCTTTCTTGTTTTACTTATGCTATTTAGGAGTAGATTTACCAGTTACTTACCTGAATAGCTGATACTGTTGACCGCAACTAACCTGTAGAAGTTTAAATAAAGGTTTATCAACGCACAGATATCTGAATGCAAATAATATTTATGGGAAGAATGAAACCTAATTCCATTATTTCTTCATAATGCAAACATTGGTTTGGGAAGTATGGCAAATAGACTCTAGAAAAGCTTGCACAGCTATACTTGTTATTTAATTGCGGCTAGCATGTGATAATTGAGAGCTGGTGTGTATTAAGAGAACATTTTGTAGCTGTAATTTATCTATAAATCCACTGACACAACAATATTATAAATCTAAATATTGAGCAGTACTCTTGCTTTTAGAATTCTGGCATTCCTGGGAGTACTGCTGCTTGCCTTGCCCCACCTGAAAATTGTACTGAAAGTTAGTCTGTTTCAAGCCATTTTGTTATACATCTTCATTTATCTCTATTATCTTGCCTAGTTTTTTGTCTTTATTAATACATGACACACTAGAGCACCTTTCAGCGCTGATTTATACTAGTGTCACAAAAATTGCAGCCTGCAAAAAGGGAATTCCTTCCCTCAGGAGGATGATAAATATCTACTTAAGCCTATAATGACATTAAATGTTAATGTTTTCCTGAAATGAATCAGACAGAAGAGGTGTTTAAAGGAAGTGTGACCCAGAAAGCACAACCAAGTGAAAACAAAGTCTCTTAATGCACTTCTTAAGGTATCTTTCAGTGTGAATGACACTTGAAAGAAAGCCACTTGAGAAAGAAAAGTGATGATACTTGTGCACTGCTAGCAGTAGAGTCTCTTGAAGGAACAGTAAATTTGGAGGGCTTTTTAATATACCTAAGATTTAGCAAGAAAGGAAGGCTGAATGAAAGGTCATTAAATTAGGGGATTTTCAAGACAGGGAGGTTTCATGTGGGATAGTGCACTCCTTGGCTTATTGTGCTGTGCATTGTAATACTATGAACTTGTTTTGAAGAGCTCTTAGTGATCAAAATGGGTTTTTTCAGTTTTTTATGGAACTAAATTTTATAATAAACAGTCTCTAGAGGCATTCAAAATGTCCCTGAATACATAGGAAAAAAAGTGTAGGTTACTTGCAGGTGTATTATATTCACATTTCTCCTAGCAGGGGGTCTGTGGGGACAGAGGTCTTAGGACCTTATGATATTTTGATATTTAGCTACATAGCCATTTAAAACTAATTTTTTTGGCCCTCTTAAGAATTGCCTCACCAGGCAACAGTTCAAAGTATGAAAAAAACCCTGTTTCCAGATCTGTGTCTGTGGTGGCTAGATTTTTCAGTGTTACCTGTCAGCCTTAATTATACATTGTAGTGGCTACATTTGCTGTCATAATGCACTGGCATGCATGCTTTCACTGTTTTGATTCTGTGAACTAAATGGCAGTCTTCAGGTTTGCTGTAATGTGTGTGCCTGTGGTTTAGACACTGTTTGAGATTTCTTTTTTTTTTTTTTTTTTTTTTTTTTTTTTTTTTTTTTTTTTTTTTTTTTTTTTTAAACCC